>NC_092333.1:564657500-565030000 GCF_046630445.1 Rutidosis leptorrhynchoides
AAAATATATTTAAAAAGGGATCAAATGAAACTCACGCATATAAATATTGTATATCGGTTAATAAAGCATTTGCATGTATTCTCAGCCCAAAAATGTAAAGAGTAAAAGGGATCTTATGAAACTCACGCATATAAATATTGTATATCGGTTAATAAAGCATTTGCATGTATTCTCAGCCCAAAAATGTAGAGAGTAAAAGGGATCTTATGAAACTCACTGTTTAATATTGATATACAATATTGCAGGAAAGCACGTAGACGCATCGGAGATGATAAACACGAGGTTTGATTCACAAAAAATACCCCCGAACATTACCCATAACCTCCTTGGCAATAACCCATAATTTCCTTAGCTCTAGCTTGCTCGAAAACTCATTTTGAAAATTACTTGGACAGCACTCCGTCGTAATATTTGATGTACATTATTATTTTTGTATCGCAAAAATAATAACACTTAAAAAAAATAATAAGATTAATAATAATCTTATTAATAATAATAATAATAATAATAATAATAATAATAATAATAATAATAATAATAATAATAATATAAATAATAAATAAAATAAATACGGAGTAATATGTATGTGTGTGTGTTTTTTTTTCTTTCTTTACTCGGCAGAAAATGTTGCAATTTATAGAACCTGGCCTGAAATCTGGAGTCATGCGACTCGCATGGAAATGGCCTTCTGGCCATGCGACTCGCATGAGGACCAGGGACAGCTCACATTGTTTTGGCTCCTAGCTTGTCGACATAATATAAAATAAATATAAATATATAAATAATTAATATAATTATTTATATATTATATTTTATTCTTGTGCATAGTAGACTAGATATTTTTGGTCCGTTGCGTCGGGCGTCTCTTCTTGACTCGGGTCCCGGTTCCGGATTTTCAGACGTCCTTGCGTACTATTTTATATCGTGTACTTTGCGTTCCGCAACTTGTACTCTTGTCATTTTTAGACGTTCTTCATCAATAATTTGAACATTTTTAATTGTATCTTGTACATTTGAGCATTTTGGACCTTTCCGTCTTCAATTCTTCGTTTTCACCTTTTGTCTTCGCACTTATTAAATATAAACGAATATTACTTGAATATGGAACAATTACAACTAAAATCCTGTCTTTCTTGGGGGATAATGCTATGAAATATATGTTCCTTTTTAGCCTTATCAATAGCCTTAAATTATCCCTTAATTATATCACTCAAAGTGTATCTTAAACTTTCGAGTGTTTTGGTCATTTACTTCTATAAATCATCGTCTCGCTATTTGTTAAAATACATTTTTATAATAGCGTTTTACTGTAGCAAAGTTACTGTAGCAAAGTCAAATTTTACTGTAGCAATTCACTGTAGCAAAGTCAATTTCACTGTAGCAAATAGTGATTTTCGAAAACACTGTAGCATTTTGAGTAATGTGGCAATTTGAAAACACTGTAACAAATTAGTGTTTAACTGGTTCATCTTAAACGCTTTAGTTAACTTATCTAAATATCAATTGAATCAATAAACGAATGTTACTATCGTTTATTATATATATGTATATATCTTTTTAATATACATAAATCAGTTTTTAAATACACATTGGAAGTTATTTATAAATAAATTTTAATAATAAATATTTCAACTTATCATATACATTCAAATAGATATTTAAACCAATAAGTTTAATGTACGGTATCAAACAATTAATACATTGTTACCTTTTCATGTTATAGTATATATGTATCTATTTACATATAATTGTTCGCGAATCGTCGAAAACAACCGAAGGGTATTTAAATATATAAAAGTAATTCAAAAATTTTGAGATTCAGTTTTACAGACTTTGCTTATCGTGTCGGAAATGTTAATCATACAAAGATTAAGTTTAAATTTAGTCGAAATTTCTGGGTCATCACAGTTCGGGTATTCGAGAGGTCTTACGTTCGATCCTTACTGGTGGCAAATTTTTTTTAAAAGCATTTTGAGGTAGTTTCTAATTATTATTATTATTATTATCATTTTTGTTATTATTATTATTATTATTATTATTATTATTATTATTATTATTATTATTATTATTATTATTATTATTATTATTATTATTATTATTATTATCATTATCATTATTATTATTATTATTATTATTATTATTATTATTATTATTATTATTATTATTATTGTTGTTGTTGTTGTTGTTGTTAATATTATTATCGTTATTATTAGTTATTGTTAATACTACTAGTGTTATAAATATTATAAGTATTATAATTAGTATTATTAACATAGTTATAAGTATTATAATCATTATAATTATTATTATTATTATTATTATTATTATTATTATTATAAGTATGATTATGCTTATTATTATTATTATTATTATTATTATTATTATTATTATTATTATTATTATTATTATTATTATTATTATTATTATTATTATTATTACTATTATTATTATTATTATTATTATTATGAAAGAAATGAAAATCTATTATTATCATTAATATTAGAATTTGCTTTATCTTAAAAATTTTAGTATTATTATTATCATTATTATTAATAACATAAGTATTATTATCAATATTATCATTATTAATATTATTAAACTTATTATCATGACTATTATTCTTACTAAAATTATTATACTGATATCATTAAAATTATTAACGTTATTATAAATAGATATTTTTATATAAAAACACATTACACAATATTTTATTATTAAAAATATATTACTTAAACTATATGTAAAAGATATCAATTAATATATAAATATATATTAAATTTTAATACATAGTTTTATCATATGATAAATAATAGTTATACAAAACATATGTATTAAATATATTAAATTCATCTAAATAACATATAGTATAACAAGTATATTATTAATAACAATATATATATATATATATATATATATATATATATATATATATATATAATTTCTCAATTACGATTATGTGTATTAATAAATATGCAAATGATATAGGTTCGTGAATCCGATGCCAACCCTACAATTGTTCAATGTCGTCATATGTATTTTTAATACAAAATACAGTATTGTGAGTTTCATTTGCTCCCTTTTTAAATGCTTTTGCAATATATATTTTTGGGACTAAGAATACATGCGCTGATTTTATAAACGTTTGACGAAATAGACACAAGTACTCAAAACTACATTCTATGGCTGGATTATTAAATCGAATATCACCCTTTTAGTCTGGTAATCTAAGAATTAGGGAACAGAAACCCTAATTGACGTGAATCCTAAAGATAGATCTATTGGGCCTAACAAACCCCATCCGGGTTACGGATGCTTTAGTACTTCGATTTATCATATCTGATGAGAGTTCCGGAATGATGGGGATATTCTAGATGCATTTTTGTTAATGTCGATTACCAGGTGTTCTCCATATGAATGATTTTAATTCGCGGGTTACGCGTATTATTTTGTACTCGGGTTACGTGTACAATTAAATATCTGGAAATCTTGTGGTCTATTAAAATGATGAAAATGAATGATTATGATAAACTAATGAACTCACCAACCTTTTGGTTGACACTTGAAAGCATGTTTATTCTCAGGTATGAAAGAAATCTTCTGCTGTGCATTTACTCATTTTAGAGATATTACTTGGAGTCATTCATGACATATTTCAAAAGACGTTGTATTCGAGTCGTTGAGTTCATCAAGATTATTATTAAGTCAATTATAGTTGGATATATTATGAAATGGTATGCATGCCGTCAACTTTCGATGAAATGAAAGTTTTTCTTTTAAAAACGAATGCAATGTTTGTAAAATGTATCATATAGAGGTCAAGTACCTCGCGATGTAATCAAATGTAATGTATTCGTCCAGATGGATTAGGACGGGTCTTGACATTTAATGAAGTGACATTAAATTCAAAATTATGTGCGTTATACATAATTACATTGCGAGTGAAATAATAGGCCTTAAAACTATATATACCATGCTAAGTCATGCATACAAAAAGGAATAATACGATATAAATTGAAAACGTTCAAAGTGAACATTAAAAATGAGTAAACTGTCTTTTTTCGGCATCCTTAGGACCTCGAATGGCAAGAGACTTTCCGAGAGTGTTGATGTTAGGGTCGTTTTAGGGTGATCTCGAGAATTTCAGCACAATCTGAAACCAAAGGTTATGCGCCGCCAAATGGTACTCCATTTGGCGGCGCGTATTAGTGATTTAAAATGCGTATTTAATGAAGTGACACTAGACTCAAAATTATATGCGTTATACATAATTATATTGTGAGAGAAATAATAGGCCTTAAAAAATATGTACCATGCTAAGTCATGCATACACAAAAGGAGTAATATGAAAGAAATTCAAAACGGTCAAAAATAGAAAAAAAAAAGGGGCAAAATTGAAGGATTTTGAGGTCTCGTTTCGAACAATATTTGGGACAAACCGCCTACGGAAGTTTGCCAAAGGATAGATCTCGAAAAAATACACGATTTGAAAAAAAAATGACTAAATCGTAGCTACGAGTCAAAAGATACAATAGATCTATCATTTTGGCCAAAGACACAAAACACCAATCACAACGACCCGTTAGTGGGGTTTGGTGCGTGGTGCGAATTTGCGAGGAAAAATGTCTTTTTATGATTCTAGATGACCTCGAATGGCAAGCACGTTCATAGAGTCTTTCTCGTTCGACCGTTTATGGTGATCTCAAGAATTTCCGCACAATCCAAAACCCAAGGTTATGCGCCGCCTAATGGTACTCCATCTGGTGGCGCATATTAATGATTTAAAAAGCATGTTTAATGAAGTGACATTAGATTCATAATTATATGCGTTATACATAATTACATTGCGAGTGAAATAATAGGCCTTAAAACTATATATACCATGCTAAGTCATGCATACAAAAAGGAATAATACGATATAAATTGAAAACGTTCAAAGTGAACATTAAAAATGAGTAAACTGTCTTTTTTCGGCATCCTGACGACGTCGAATGGTAAGTGACTTTATGAGAGTGTTGATGTTAGGGTCGTTTTAGGGTGATCTCGAGAATTTCAGCACAATCTGAAACCAAAGGTTATGCACCGACAAATTGTAATCCATTTGGCGGCGCCTATTAGTGATTTAAAATGCGTAATTAATGAAGTGACACTAAATTCAAAATTATATGTGTTATACATAATTATGCGTTATACATAATTATGCGTTATACATAATTAAATTGTGAGTGAAATAATCGTCTTTAAAACAATATGTACCATGCTAAGTCATGCATACACAAAAGGAATAATATGAAAGATATTCTAAACGGTCAAAAATAGAAAAAAGGCAAACCGCCTACGGCTGTTTGTCAACGGATAAATCTAGAAAAAATACACAATTTGAAAAAAAAAGATGACTAAATCGGAGCTACGAGTCAAAAGATACGATATATCTGTCATTTTGGCCAAACATACGAAACACCAAGCACCACGAACCGTCGATGGTGTTTGATGCGTGGTGCGAATTTGCGAAGAAAAATGTCTTTTTTGGAATCAAGATTACCTCGAATGGAAAGCACGTTCATAGTGTCTTGCTCGTTCGACTGTTTTAAAGTGATCTCGAGAATTTCAGCACAATCTGAAAACGAAGGTTATGCGCTGCCACATGGTACTCCATCTGGCGTCGCATATTAATGATTTAAAAAGCTTGTTTAATGAAGTGACATTAGATTCAAAATTAAGTGCGTTATACATAATAACATTGCGAGTAAAATAATAGGTCTTAAAACTATATATACCATGCTAAGTCATGCATACAAAAAGGAATAATACCATATAAATTGAAAACGTTCAAAGAGAACATTAAAAATGAGTAAACTGTCTTTTTTCGGCATCATGAGGACCTCGAATGGCAAGAGTCTTGATGTTAGGTTCGTTTTAGGGGTGATCTCGAGAATTTCAGCACAATCTGAAACCAAAGGTTATGCGGCGCCAAATGGTACCCCATTTGGCGGCACGTATTAGTGATGTAAAATGCGTATTTAATGAAGTGTCACTAGATTCATAATTATATGCGTTATACATAATTACATTGTGAGTGAAATAATAGGTCTTAAAATAATATGTACCATGCTAAGTCATGCATACACAAAAGGAATAATACGAAAGAAATTCAAAACGGTCAAAAATAGAAAAAAAATCCAAAATTTAAGGCTTTCGAGGTCTCGTTTCGAAAAATATATGGACAAACGGATAGATCTCGAAAAAATACACGATTTGAAAATAACGGTGACTAAATCAGAGCTACAAGTCAAAAGATACGATAGATCTATCATTTCGGCCAAAGACACAAAACACCAATCACAACGAACCGTCGGTGGTGTTTGGTGCTCGGTGCAAATTTGAAAGGAAAAATGTCTTTTTCGGAATCTAGATGACCTCGAATGGCAAGTACGTTCATAGAGTCTTGATCGTTTGAACGTTTTAGGGTGATCTCGAGAATTTCCGCACAATCTGAAACCCAAGGTTATACACAGCCAAACGGTACTCCATCTGGCCACGCATATTAATGATTTAAAAAACGTGTTTAATGAAGTGACATTAGATTCCAATTTATATGCGTTATACATAATTACATTGCGAGTGAAATAATATTCCTTAAAACTATATATACCATGCTATGTCATGCATAAAAAAAGGAATAATATGATATAAAATGAAAACGTTCAAAGATAACATTAAAAATGAGTAAAATGTATTTTTTCGGCATCCTGAGGACCTCGAATGGCAAGACACTTTCCGAGAGTCTTGATGTTAGGGTCGTTTTGGGGTGATCTCGATAATTCCAGCACAATCTGAAACCAAAGTTTATGCGCCGCCAAATGGTACTCCATTTGGCGGCGCGTATTAGTGAATTAAAATGCGTGTTTAATGAAGTGACACTAGATTCAAAATTATATGCGTTATACATAATTACTTTGTGAGTGAAATAATAGGCCTTAAAAAAACATGTTCCATGCTAAGTCATGCATACACAAAAGGAATAATATGAAAGAAATTCAAAATGGTCAAAAATAGAAGAAAAAAAAAGGCAAAATTGAAGGCTTTCGAGGTCTTGTTTCGAAAAATATTTGGGACAAACCGCCTACGGCAGTTTGCCAACTGATAGATCTCGAAAAAATACACGATTTAAAAAAAACGTGACTAAATCGGAGCTACGAGTCAAAAGATACGATAGATCTATCATTTTGGCCAAAGACACAAAACACCAAGCATAACGAACCGTCGGTGGTGTTTCATGCGTGGTGCGAATTTGCGAGGAAAAATGTCTTTTTATGAATCTAGATGACCTCGAATGGCAAGCACGTTCATAGAGCCTTTCTCGTTCGACCGTCTTAGGGTGATCTCGAGAATTTCCGCACAATCCGAAACCTAAGGTTATGCGCCGCCAAATGGTACTCCATCTGGCAAGCGTGTTTAATGAAGTGACATTAGATTCAAAATTATGTGCGTTATCCATAATTACATTGCGAGTGAAATAATAGGCCTTAAAACTATATATACGATGCTAAGTCATGCATACAAAAAGGAATAATACGATATAAATTGAAAACGTTCAAAGTGAACATTAAAAATAAGTAAACTGTCTTTTTTCGGCATCCTGAAACCAAAGGTTATGCGCCGCCAAATGGTACTCCATTTGGCGGCGCGTATTAGTGATTTAAAATGCGTATTTAATGAAGTGACACTAGATTCAAAATTATATGCGTTATACATAATTATGTGTTGTACATAATTACATTGTGAGTGAAATAATAGGCCTTAAAACAATATGTACCATGCTAAGTCATGCATACACAAAAGGAATAATATGAAAGATATTGGAAACGGTTAAAAATAGAAAAAAGGAAAAATTGAAGGCTTTTGAGGTATCGTTTCGAAAAATATTTGGGACAAACCACATACGGTAGTTTGTCAATGGATAAATCTCGAAAAAATACACAATTTGAAAAAAAAACGGAGACTAAATCGGAGCTACGAGTCAAAGGATACGATAGATCTATCATTTTGGCCAAACACACAAAACACCAAGCACCACGAACCGTCGGTGGTGTTTGATGCGTGGTGCAAATTTGCGAGGAAAAATGTCTTTTTCGAAATCAAGATGACCTCGAATGGCAAGCACGTTCATAGAGTCTTACTCGTTCGACTGTTTTAGGGTGATCTCAAGAATTTCAGCACAATCTTAAACCGAAGGTTATGCGCCGCCACATGGTACTCCTTCTGGCGGCGCATATCAATGATTTAAAAAGCGTGTTTAATGAAGTCACATTAGATTCAAAATTATGTGCGTTATACATAATAACATTGCGAGTGAAATAATAGGCCTTAAAACTATATATACCATGCTACGTCATGCTTACAAAAAGGAATAATACGATATAAATTGAAAACGTTCAAAGAGAACATTAAAAATAAGTAAACTGTCTTTTTTCGGCATCCTGAGGACCTTGAATGGCAATAAACTTTTCGAGAGTCTTGATGTTAGGTTCGTTTTAGGGTGATCTCGAGAATATCAGCACAATCTGAAACCAAAGGTTATGCGCCGCCAAATAGTACTCCATTTGGAGGCGCGTATTAGTGATTTAAAATGCATATTTAAAGAAGTGATACTAGATTCAAAATTATATGCGTTATACATAATTACATTGTGAGTGAAATAATAGGCCTTAAAACAATAAGTTTCATGCTAAGTCATGCATACACAAAAGGAATGATATGAAAGAAATTCAAAACTGTCACAAGTAGAAAAAGGGAAAATTGAAGGCTTTCGAGGTCTCGTTTTGAAAAATATTTGGGACAAACCGCCAACGGGAGTTTGCCAACGGATAGATCTCGAAAAAATACACGATTTGAAAAAAAATTGGTGACTAAATCGGAGCTACGAGTCAAAAGATACGATAGATCTATCATTTTGGCCAAAGACACAAAACACCAAGCACAACGAACCGTCGGTGGTGTTTGGTACGTGGTGCGAATTTGCAAGGAAAAATGTCTTTTTCGAAATCTAGATGACCTCGAATGTCAAGCACGTTCATAGAGTCTTGCTCGTTCGACCGTTTTAGGGTGATCTCGGAAATTTCGGCACAATCTGAAAACCAAGGTTATGCGCCGCCAAATGGTAATCCATCTGCCAGCGCATATTAATGATTTAAAAAGCGTGTTGAATGAAGTGACATTAGATTCAAAATTACGTGCGTTATACATAATTACATTACGAGTAAAATAATAGGCCTTAAAACTATATATATCATACTAAGTCATGCATACAAAAAGGAATAATACGATATAAATTGAAAACGTTCAAAGAGAACATTAAAATGAGTAAAATGTCTTTTTCGGCATCCTGAGGACCTCGAATGGCAAGAAACTTTACGAGAGTCTTGATGTTAGGGTCGTTTGAGGTGATCTCGATAATTTCAGCACAATCTGAAACCGAAAGGTTATGCGCCGCCAAATGGTACTCCATTTGGCGGCGCGTATTAGTAATTTAAAATGCGTATTTAATAAAGTGATACTATATTCAAAATTATATGCGGTATACATAATTACATTGTGAGTAAAATAATAGGCCTTAAAACAATATGTACCATGCTAAGTCATGCATACACAAAAGGAATAATATGAAAGAAATTCAAAACGGTCAAAAGTAGAAAAAAGACAAAATTGAAGGCT
Source organism: Rutidosis leptorrhynchoides (assembly GCF_046630445.1). Taxonomy (NCBI): domain Eukaryota; kingdom Viridiplantae; phylum Streptophyta; class Magnoliopsida; order Asterales; family Asteraceae; genus Rutidosis; species Rutidosis leptorrhynchoides. Next base: position 564,667,212 of record NC_092333.1, read on the forward strand.
TTCGAGGTCTCGTTTTGAAAAATATTTGGTACAAACCACCTATGGCAGTTTGTCATCAACGGATAGATCTCGAAAAAATACACGATTTGAAAAAAACGGTGACTAGATCGGAGCTACGAGTCAAAAGATACGATAGATCTATCATTTTGGCCAAACACACAAAACAACAAGCGCAACTAACCGTCGGTGGTGTTTGGTGGGTGGTGCGAATTTGCGAGGAAAAATATCTTTTTCAAAATCTAGATGACCTTGAATGGCAAGCACGTTCATAGAGTCTTGCTCGTTCGACCGTTTTAGGGTGATCTTGAGAATTTCCGCACAATCTGAAACCCAAGGTTATGCGCCGCCAAATGGTACTCCATATGGCGGCGAATATTGATGATTTAAAAAGCGTGTTTAATGAAGTGACATTAGATTCAAAATTATGTGCGTTATACATAATTACATTGCGAGTGAAATAATAGGCCTTAAAACTATATATATCATGCTAAGTCATGCATACAAAAAGGAATAATACGATATAAATTGAAAACGTTCAAAAAGAACATTAAAAATGAGTAAAATGTCTTTTTCGGCATCCTGGGGACCTTGAATGAAAATAAACTTTTCTTGAGTCTTGATGTTAGGGTCATTTTAGGGTGATCTCGAGAATTTCAGCACAATCTGAAACCAAAGGTTATGCGCCGCCAAATGGTACTGCATTTGGCGGTGCGTATTAGTGATTTAAAAAGCGTATTTAATTATGTGACACTAGATTCATAATTATATGTGTTATACATAATTACATTGTGAGAGAAATAATAGGCCTTAAAACAATATGTACCATGCTAAGTCATGCATACACAAAAGGAATAATATGAAAGAAATTCAAAACGGTCAAAAGTAGAAAAAAAAGGCAGAATTGAAGGCTTTCGAGGTCTCGTTTCGAAAAATATTTGGGACAAACTGCCTACAGGAGTTTGTAAATTGATAGATCTCAAAAAAATACACGATTTGAAAAAAACGGTGACTAAATCGGAGTTACGAGTCAAAAGGTACGATAGATCTATCATTTTGGCCAAAGACACAAAACACCAAGCACAACGAACCGTCAGTGGTGATTGGTGCGTGGTGCGAATTTGCGAGGACAAATATCTTTTTTTGAATCTAGATGACCTCGAATGGTAAGCACGTTCATAGAGTCTTGCTCGTTCGACCGTTTTAGGGTGATCTCGAGAATTTCCACACAATCCGAAACCCAAGGTTATGCGCCGCCAAATGGTACTCCATCTGGCGGCGCATATAAATGATTTAAAAAGCATGTTCAATGAAGTGACATTAGATTCAAAATTATGTGCGTTATACATAATTACATTGCGAGTGAAATAATAGTCCTTAAAACAATATATATCATGCTAAGTCATGCATACAAAAAGGAATAATACGATATAAATTGAAAACGTACAAAGTGAACATTAAAAATGAGTAAACTGTCTTTTTTCGGCATCCTGAGGACCTCGAATGGCTAGAGACATTCCGAGACTCTTGATCTTAGGGTCGTTTTAGGGTGATCTCGAGAATTTCAGCACAATCTGAAACCAAAGGTTATGCGCCGCCAAATGGTACTCCATTTGGGGGTGCGTATTAGTGATTTAAAATGCATATTTAATGAAGTGACACTAGATTCATAATTATATGTGTTATACATAATTACATTGTGAGTGAAATAATAGGCCTTAAAACAATATGTATCATGCTAAGTCATGCATACACAAAAGGAATAATATGAAAGAAATTCAAAACGGTCAAAAAAAAGGCAGAATTTAAGGCTTTCGAGGTCTCGTTTCGAAAAATATTTGGGACAAACCGCCATCGGCAATTTGTCAACGGATAGATCTCAAAAAAATACACGATTTGAAAAAAAGGTGACTAGATCGGAGCTACGAGTCAAAAGATACGATAGATCTATCATTTTGGCCAAACACACAAAACACCAAGCACAACAAACCGTCGGTGGCGTTTGGTGCGTGGTGCGAATTTGCGAGGAAAATTGTCTTTTTCGAAATCTAGATGACCTCGAATGGCAACCATGTTCATAGAGTCTTGCTCGTTCGACCGTTTTAGGGTGATCTCAAGAATTTCTGCACACAATCTGAAATACAAGGTTATGCTCCGCCAAATGGTACTCCATCTGGCGGCGCATATTAATGATTTAAAAAGCATGTTGAATGAAGTGACATTAGATTCAAAATTATGTACGTTATACATAATTACATTGCGAGTGAAATAATAGGCCTTAAAACTATATATATCATGCTAAGTCATGCATTCAAAAAGGAATAATATGATATAAATTGAAAACGTTTAAAGAGAAAATTAAAAATGAGTAAAATGTCTTTTTCGGCATCCTGAGGACCTCGAATGGCAAGAAACTTTCCGAGAGTCTTGATGTTAGGGTCGTTTGAGGGTGATCTCGATAAATTCAGCACAATCTAAAACCAAAGGTTATGCGCCGCTAAATGGTACTGCATTTGGCGGTGCGTATTAGTGATTTAAAAAGCGTATTTAATTAAGTGACACTAGATTCATAATTATATGTGTTATACATAATTACATTGTGAGTGAAATAATAGGCCTTAAAACAATATGTACCATGTTAAGTCATGCATACACAAAAGGAATAATATGAAAGAAATTCAAAACGATCAAAAGTAGAAAAAAAGAAGGCAGAATTGAAGGCTTTCGAGGTCTCGTTTCCAAAAATATTTGGGACAAACCGCCTACGGAAGTTTGTCAACAGATAGATCTCAAAAAAAATACACGATTTGAAAATAACGGTGACTAAATCGGAGCTACGAGTCAAAAGATACGATAGATCTATCATTTTGGCCAAAGACACAAAACACCAAGCACAACGAACCGTCAGTGGTGTTTGGTGCGTGGTGCCAATTTGCGAGGAAAAAATATCTTTTTATGAATCTAGATGACCTCAAATGGTAAGCACGTTCATAGAGTCTTGCTCATTCGACCATTTTAGGGTGATCTCGAGAATTTCCGCACAATCCGAAACCCAAGGTTATGCGCCGCCAAATGGTACTCCATCTGGCGGCGCATATTAATGATTTAAAAAGCGTATTCAATGAAGTGAAATTAGATTCAAAATTATGTGCGTTACACATAATTACATTGCGAGTGAAATAATAGGCCTTAAAACAATATATACCATGCTAAGTCATGCATACAAAAAGGAATAATACGATATAAATTGAAAACGTTCAAATTGAACATTAAAAATGAGTAAACTGTCTTTTTTCGGCATCCTGAGGACCTCGAATGGCAAGAGACTTTCCGAGAGACTTGATCTATGGTTGTTTTAGGGTGATCTCGAGAATTTCAGCACAATCTGAAACCAAAGGTTATGCGCCGCCAAATGGTACTCCATTTGGCGGCGCGTATTAGTGATTTAAAATGCGTATTTAATGAAGTGACACATGATTCAAAATTATATGCGATATACATAATTACATTGTGAGTGAAATAATAGGCATTAAAACACTATGTACCATGCTAAGTCATGCATACACAAAAGGAATAATATGAAAGAAATTCAAAACGGTAAAAAAGGCAAAATTGATGGCTTTCGAGGTCTCGTTTCGAAAAATATTTGGGACAAACCGCCTACGACAGTTTGCTAACAGATAGATCTCGAAGAAATACATGATTTGAAAAAAAACGGTGGCTAAATCAGAGCTACGAGTCAAAAAATACGATAGATCTATCATTTTGGCCAAAGACACAAAACACCAAGCACAACGAACCGTCGGTGGTGTTTGGTGCATGGTGCGAATTTGCGAGGAAAAATGTCTTTTTATGAATCTAGATGACCTCGAATGGCAAGCACGTTCATAGAGTCTTACTCGTTCGACCGTTTTAGGGTGATCTCGAGAATTTCTGCACAATCCGAAACCCAAGGTTATGCGCCGCCAAATGGTACTCCATCTGGCGGCACATATTAATGATTTAAAAAGCGTGTTTAATGAAGAGACATTAGATTCAAAATTATGTGCGTTATACATAATTACATTGCGAGTGAAATAATAGTCCTTAAAACTATATATACCATGCTAAGACATGCATACACAAAAGGAATAATACGATATAAATTGAAAACGTTCAAAAGTAGAAAAAAGGAAAAATTGAAGGCTTTCGAGGTCTCGTTTCGAAAAATATTTGGGACAAACCGCCTACGGCAGTTTGTCAACGGATAGATCTTGTAAAATACACGATTTGAAAAAAACAGTGACTAGATCGGAGCTACGAGTCAAAAGATGCGATAGATCTATCATTTTGGCCAAACACATAAAACACAAAGCATAAAGATCCGTCGGTGGTGTTTGGCGCGTGGTGCGAATTTTTGAGGAAAAATGCCTTTTTTGAAATCTAGATGACCTCGAATGGCAAGCACGTTCATAGAGTCTTTCTCGTTCGACCGTTTTAGGGTGATCTCGAGAATTTCCGCACAATTCGAAACCAAGGTTATGTGCCGAAAAATGGTACTCCATCTGGCGGCGCATATTAATGATTTAAAAAGCGTGTTGAATGAAGTGACATTATGTAAAGACCCCTCCTAATCCATAAGAATGAATACAATAACATATGATTACATCGCGAGGTATTTGACCTCTATATGATATATTTTACAAACATTGCATTCGTTTATAAAAGACAAACTTTTTTTACAACGAAAGTTGACGGCATGCATACCATTTCATAATACATCCAACTATAATTAACTTAATAATAATCTTGATGAACTCAACGACTCGAATGCAATGTCTTTCGAAATATGCCATGAATGACTCCAAGTAATATCTCTAAAATGAGCAAATGCACAGCGGAAGATTCCTTTAATACATGAGAATAAACATGCTTTAAAGTGTCAACTAAAAGGTTGGTGAGTTCATTTATTTATCATAATCATTCATTTCCATCTTTTTAATAGACCACAAGAATTTCATTTCCATTTCTCATAAATATACGACCCATGTATAGAGACAAAAATCATTCATATGGATTGAACACCTGGTAACCGACATTAACAAGATGCATATAAGAATATCCCCATCATTCCGGGACATCCATCGGACATGATATAAAAACTCGAAGTACTAAAGTATCCGCTACAATGGATGGGGTTTGTTAGGCCCAATAGATCTATCTTTAGGATTCGCGTCAATTAGTAGATCGGTTTACTAATTCTTAGGCTACCAAGCAAAAGGGTCATATTCGGCTTCGATCATTCAACCATATAATGTAGTTTCGATTACTTGTGTCTATTTCATAAAACATTTATAAAAGCGCATGTATTCTCAGTCCCAAAAATATATATTGCAAAAGCATTTAAAAAGGGAGCAAATGAAACTCACAATACTGTATTTCGTAGTAAAAATACATATAACGTCATCGAACAAGTGCAAGGTTGGCCTCGGATTCACGAACCTATATCAAGTATATATATTAACACCTCTAATTAACATGTAATAGTAATCAAACCAGTTTATATATGTTAATTATATAATATATTACATATTTGAAATGGTAATGTATTTATTATTTCAAATGTTATATATATCTATATATGTTATTTTTATATAATATATGAAAATAGTAACTTTAGATATACTTATGATGCATGTAATATTTATATCTTTATATAATTATCTTTTGTTAAAATAATATTTATAATAATACTAAAATAATGTTAATAATGATAATAAGAATCATAATACTTATAATAATAATGAAAATGATAATTTTAATAAAAATACTTTTGTTAATGATAATAATTTTAATGATAATACCAATAATGATATTAATAATAATAATACTACTAGTTGTAATATTTTTATAATGATAATAATAACAATAACTAATAATCATTTTAAAAATAATAATAATAGTAATAATAATATTAACAATAATAATGATAATAATACTATTAATGATAAAATATTTGTATTAATAATGATAAAATAATAATAATGATAATATTAATATTAATACTAAAAACAAATAAAATATTGTATGTTAATAATAATAATATTTGTGATAATAATAATGTTAATGATATTACAAATTATAATTCTACTTTTACAAATACTAATACTTATGATAATAATAATATTAAAAATAATAATGATAATAATAATAATAATAATAAGTATAATAAGAATGCTACCTTATGAAATAAGCCTTAAAAATAATAATGACTATGCCCGGACTCAAACCCGCAACCTCCCTTTCACCCAACACCACACTCAAACAATCAAGCCATGTTCGTTTTTCCTGCTTCTTATTACGCCCTAACATATATAATCCGACTTCCATATTAAACAACTAAGGAACTCAGCTAATCGTGGCCTCATTCCTTTAGCCCAACAAATGATAACAGCCCAACATTTAAAGTTAGTGGCCTGCGGCCCAAGTGAGTAGTATATTATCTCGGCCCAACAAATATATGGCAGCCCAAATTCTAAACAATTGTCACAGCCCAATAGATAGCCCAGCAGGGTCACGGTCCAACATTTAAGATAAGGCCAACTTGTGCAGCTATTTGTTGGAAAAAAATAAACTGCAGTAGTCTGGGTTCGAACCCAAGACCACTTGTTTAAACACAAACTCCTAACCATCAGATCTATCTTGCTTTTCTGTTTGAACTCTTACATTAAATCTATATAACTCTTCCTATTTCCTATATTAATCGATCAAAAGCCAAAGAAAATGGTCCCCTCTTGCTTCCCACTAATACTTATCTAGCCTTTTCTTTTATATAACCAACTGAAGATTCCCACTTTCATTACTTAAATATCAAAGGGACAACTTGTCTCTATCATCTGTCATCATCATATGTGATTACTTCCAAAACAAAACGTTGCAGTTTAATCGTAACAAACAATTAGCATAAAGTATCGAATGTAGTAGGTGGTATTCGATGGTAATTATGATGGAAACAGAAAATATAATTTGCAGCAGCAAGGTTGTTGTAGTTCGAACTGTAAGTAGCGAATAAATGAAGGTTTCAATGAAGATTAAAGATGGTAACTGTTGGGTTTTAATACTAATCATGAAACCAAATAAAAGGAGAAACCGAAAGTAATGCAGCTCCACAACAATTAATTAATTATTACTAGTAGCATCATGACAAGCCTCATAATGAAATAGGAGGTTACACTAGTTAATATCGAGCATGAAGTGGGACAATAACAAGAGATGCGAAATGGGTTTGAGATGGATTTTTTTAGTTCACGTTGGTAGTAGGGTGAGTGTTTACAACAGTAACAAGGGTTAATTGTGGTGGGTTTACAGCTGCGACAAGGGTCGGTTGTGGTGGTGTTTGGTTCATGGTGATCACAAGAAATCGATTGCGAGAGTGACGGTTAAAGGGTGGCAATGGAAGTGGTGTTCTCGGTTGACAGAAAATAAGAAGACACAAGGGTGGTAATGAACCGGTTCTTGGGTTATGGTGTTGTGTTACCTAGATGATCAAGGTGATAGAACATTAGTGTCGTGGAGATAATCAATGAAGATGGTGCAGATTAAGCGGCGGTCACAATTGAAGATATAGAAGAGAAAAAGAGATGGTGGGTTTGGTTGAATGTAGCAGAGAAAGATTTTAAACATCTTCTCTTAACTTGCATGTATATGTATATTAAATTAGTTAGCACACCCGCACACTACTCCCTATTATTGATTTCAAAGATTCACGGAGTAAATAATAATAATAATATAATAATAAATAATAATAAGTAAACGTGTGAATAAAAGAATCTCAATACAGTTAGCAACCTCTCATATTGTAATTATGTGCCGACGGTTTCAATAGGCATAGTGTTTCGTACTCCGTTGATTACTCAGTGGCGAATAAAAGTCCTCAGAAAAATCTCATATTTTTAAATTAACTATATTTATTTATTTTGGTCATTATGGTATAAAATTCGATCATTAATTATTAAATAAAAATTACATTAATTATTCACTCCCAACCCCAAGTAAAATATAAAAAGTTTTAAAATTCAACAAATAGTTCCTAATTACATTTTTAGTAAGTCTAAAATTTATATTACTCATTTTCGGATCACCGTTTATTTTAAAATCATATAAGTTCATATTTTACTTGTTTAATATCAATCAGAATATCAAACGAGTATTACAATCATTTAATATTTATTTTTAATATACTTTATTTATATATAGATATGTTTTAAATAATAATTATTGTAATATCCTATTTTTATTTTATTAATTTATAATAACAACAACATATAATACATCAAATTATATTTTGAATTATTATTTATATATACATACACACATATCTATTTACAATTAATTGTTCATGAATCGTCGAGAGCTGTCGAAGGTCAAATGATTTCATAACATAGTTCAAAGATTTTTGAAATTTAATTTAGTAGACTTTGCTTATCATGTCGAAACCTTATAGAGATTACGTTTAAATTTGGTTAGAAATTTTCGGGTCATCACAGTACCTACCCGTTAAAGAAATTTCGTCCCAAAATTTGTTTGGGATAGTCATGGCTGACAATAGATATGTTTTCATGATGCATATGAGCTGAAAATTTGAGTTTTTATCATCATAGAGTAATATAGATAAAATGATTTGGTTACTTGAAGAGTACGAGTGAAGCTATCACAAAAGGAATGAAATGAGAAATAAAGTTTCGTCTTAACTTTTGACGTTGTCTTGGTTGAATTCCGAAATTCAAGGGATTTAAAGAAAATTTTCGTATTCCAAAAGATTTGATTCTTCGGCGAATAAGGAAATTAGGATCTCTCTAATTAAATGTAGAGATCTGCCTTGATTTCTCTATCAGATATTTCTCTATAAATTAACTTCTTCCGTTCCATTACTTTTACCATTCCTATACTCAATTCTCATATTCAAAAGATTGTGAAAATGCTTAATCCAGTTCTGATCCTTGTCCTTATCCTTACTATCGCAACAATCATTCTCCTTTTTCAACTTCCACCAGAGGAATCTGCTCACTTCTACTTTGCCCTTGGGGTTATAGTGATTTTAATTTTCCCGTGTCTTTATGTTGTGATAAATATTGATATACACGGTTTGTAATTTAGGTGTTGTTATCGGGCTTTATATTCTCCCTTATATTTCGGAGTTTCATACTTTTGTTTCCTTTTCTCGACTTTAAGTCAAGCGAATAATGGTCTAGAATTTATAGATATGAATTTCGAAATGAACATAGTTAATGTTTTAAGAAGAAAATGGTAATGGTACGATCTTGATTTGTCAAATTACCAGAATACCTCGAAAAAGGCCGAATCATCAAGAAAAATATTTTCTTGATATATTTAGAATTTAAGTAGAATACAAGTGTCGTGTAACATGGCACATGATGATGTTATGATCTGTGAATCATCACGTTCCATTTAGAAACTCAGCATGACTTACTGTAATATAATCACGTTGATCAAGTGTCATTATATTATACTAACTCATGTTTCAGTTCCCAACACTACTTCAAAAACATTCATATTTTAAACTCGAAGGTTTCAGAATTTAGAAACTAAAATAGTTTCTTTTATGATGTAACATAGATAGCGCGAAGAGATAAATGATTTCGAATAAAAATAGTTATGAAGATATCTTCTGAAATATCAAAGATATTTATAATGAAAGATATGATGATATCTTAGAATTTCTAACATCGATGGATGATGATGAAGATTTGTTCGTAAAGGTTTAGAGTCAGGAGTAAGGTATTCGCTAAATACTTCAGCAGACACTGAATCATTTGGATTCTTTGAAGGTAGATTTCGTCCTTGTGATTTCTCCAAAGCCTCCTTCATGGTTTGCTTCTCCAGTACCAAACCTTCTCTTTTTCTGAGCTTTGCCAACCCACCATTCTTTATCATCAAATTTTTGACTGTTACGGTTGTCTACAGTTTCTGCTGCCTCATTCAGATTTTTCAAAATTTCGGAGAACTAATTCGTAGATTGGAGTGTTTTTCAGAAAATTCACATTCGAAGCATGTAAGTCTAAGAGATGGACGTTATATGTATATATATAACTGTTGATGTAGACATGCTGCGAAGTTTCAAAATATTGATTGCTGATTCTCGCTAATTGGTATGGCAATTCTCGTTAGAAGGTGCGGATGAGTATATGGTAGGGTTTCGATAATGATTTTTCTGAAAGTCAAAGATTAATGAAGTTGTTGGGAAGTTTACTGCTAATGTGGTGGAACATAAACGGTTCTCCGGTAACGATGGCGAAAGGCAACGTATATATCGAGGTTATAATAAGACTGTTTCAACTAAAAAGTCAAAGTTGACTTGCTGGAGCTGTGACAAAACTGACTAATTTGAAAAGGAATCGCAAAGTTATTTTTGCTAATAAATGCCAAAGGGTCTGACATGGATACGTGTTAAACTATGACTTTGATTTCGAGAGCTTTTCAGGTGCAAGACTATGGTTAATATGTGGTTGGATCATCATCTCGATTGTTCATTATTCGAAGTGTCTTCGGGAATTTCGAAGGGTTTGAACACAGATTGTAATCGTTAATATACATATGATGTTCTAGGATTTTGAATGATACAAATATTTTTCTGGGTTCTATGAATAGAAATGATGTTCTAGCACAATTTTGAAGTCAAAGTATAGCTTTGAAATACGTAGGAATCTAAGAGTGATGTCTTCTGTTAAATTTTGACTTGGATTTTGATTTGTCAAAATCAGAATATGTAATCAAATTTTGATGAGAAACGTTGTTTTGATTTCTATGAAAGGATGTACATTGTTGTGAAAGTAGTGAGTATAGTTGATGATTGGGGAATCAGATTCAAAGAATGTAACATATTAATTGTGAATTTATATATCTCTCGGGTATTACCTACCCGTTAAAATCTTTTTCACAAATAACATTTTTGTACAAATGATTTTTATTACAGTCTTTATGAAAATATATATGTACGTATATTTTCTTCAGACGCAATGTAGATTTAATGAGTTAATATAAAATTAAACTCATTTTATTTTCGGCTGGAATTAGAAATTATTCATTTCTAAAACTTTAGAAATTTCCTAATTTTCGTGGATTATCACTTCATCATAAATGAAATTATGAATCAATGCTTCATCATTCATTTTTATTGATATTTACTCGGTAAATGATGTTGGTGTTCGTGGGATTCTTGTAAACTTCGCAAGGTACGAATGATGTTCTCTAGAAAGTTTTGAGTATATCAATAATGAAAGTGTAAAATCAAACATATATTTGAATAATACACTTGATTTATTATGAAATGAAGTTCATTGAACTGAAACAGAGATTGTAGTTAACGATGATTAAGTCGCTAACGAAGAATGTAGATCATAGCATATTAGTAATATGAATTAACCAAGTAGTTAAGATTCACACATAATAGCTTAGTAAGGAAAGATTCATTATGGTTTAAAAATTTTATATATATATATATATACATATAAATCCTTCAGTGGAAATGAGTTAATACTTCATAACTCGTTATTTCGATATACCTATTGGTGATTGTGTTGTCGATATCGTTGGTGGTTATGTAATTGATGGAGCTTGTAGTGTTGCAGGTGTTAATGGTGTTGGGAATACTGACGGTGATACTGGCGGTACTGGCGGTGCTAGTGATGCTGACGGTACTGTTGATGTTGTTGGTAAACAAGTCTAGCTTGTAAATCACGCACCATTCTTGTCAGGGTTTCTATTCTTCCTTGTATCATTTTGGTTCATTCATCTGATTTAAGGTTAGGGCTAGAATAAATAATCTCTAAGACTTTTGAGATTACATAATCGCCACATAATGCTTCTTCAATGAAGTTTTGAATCAATACTTCACCGGATAATGTTGTTGCTACTCCTTGGTATCTATGGTGCGTATGATGCTGATGCTCGAGGTACAGATAGTGATGTTGAGGTGTGGGATGCGGATGTTGTTGTTGGTGGTGGTGATGGTACTGTTAGTGTTACTGATGGTGGTACTGTTGCTGCCGGTGTTGCTGCTGGTGCTTGTAACCTTTGCACCATATTCTCCAAAGCCACTACCCGAGCGCGAAGCTCGTTGACTTCTTCTATTACACCGGGGTGATTGTCGGTTCAGACGAGCGGATTAATGAAATCTAGAATTTGATGTAGTATATAATCGTGACGAGATACTCTGGAAATGATAGAGAAAATGGTGTTTCGAACAGGTTCGCCGGTGAGTGCTTCTGGTTCTTCACCAAGAGAACAATGTGGTGAATGGAAAGGATCACCTTCTTCTTGTCTCCAATGATTAAGGAGACTACGAACCCATCCCCAATTCATCCAGAATAGATGATGGCTGATTGGTTGATCTATTCCGGTTACACTGCTTTCGGAGCTTGAATGGGATTCCATTTCGAAATCCGAGGGACTTGAACTAATGACGAACTCCATTTCGTACGGTTGAATAAAGAATTTTTCGATATGAAATGATTTCTGGCTATCGGATTATATTCTACTTACATAGAATATCTATATATATAGAGCAAAAGATTTCATAGGTTACGGAGGAATTTGCGGAATATGTCAGGAAAAGCTTACAGTAACAGATACGCTAAGATATGAATTAGCAGATACGCTAAGATATAAATTTTTTCTATACACTATTCATGCAATCAATGCAATAAGATGTGTCTAGACTAAGAATGATAAGCAGGAAATTTTCTGACGAAAATGATAAGAAAAACTTTTGACATGCAGACACGGTCGAAGTCCAGACTCACTAATGCATCCTAGCGACTTATCAGTTAGACACACTAATGCAGACCTGGTTCGCTAAGACCACCGCTCTGATACCACATGTATAGACCCGTCCTAATCCATAAGAACGAATACAATAACATATGATTACATCGCGAGGTATTTGACCTTTATATGATACAATTTACAAACATTGCATTCATTTTTAAAAGACAAACTTTCTTTACAACGAAAGTTGACAGCATGCATACCATTTCATAATACATCCAACTATAATTGACTTAATAATAATCTTGATGAACTCAACGACTCGAATGCAACGTCTTTCGAAATATGCCATGAATGACTCCAAGTAACATCTCTAAAATGAACAAATGCACAGCGGAAGATTCCTTTAATACCTGAGAATAAACATGCTTTAAAGTGTCAACCAAAAGGTTGGTAAGTTCATTAGTTTATCATAATCATTCATTTCCATCATTTTAATAGACCACAAGAATTTCATTTCCATTTCTCATAAATATACGTCCCATGCATAGAGACAAAAATCATTCATATGGATTGAACACCTGGTAACCGACATTAACAAGATGCATATAAGAATATCCCCATCATTCCGGGACATCCATCGGACATGATATAAAAACTTGAAGTACTAAAGCATCCGCTACAACGGATGGGGTTTGTTAGGCTCAATAGATCTATCTTTAGGATTCGCGTCAATTAGTAGATCGGTTTACTAATTCTTAGGCTACCAAGCAAAAGGGGCATATTCGGCTTCGATCATTCAACCATATAATGTAGTTTCGATTACTTGTCTATTTCGTAAAACATTTATAAAAGCGCATGTATTCTCAGTCCCAAAAATATATATTGCAAAAGCATTTAAAAAGGGAGCAAATGAAACTCACAATACTGTATTTCGTAGTAAAAATACATATACCATCATCGAACAAGTGCAAGGTTGGCCTCAGATTCACGAACCTATATTAAGTATATATATTAACACCTCTAATTAACATGTAATAGTAATCAAACCAGTTTATATATGTTAATTATATAATATATTACATATTTGAAATGGTAATGTATTTGTTATTTCAAATGTTATATATATCTATATATGTTATTTTTATATAATATATGAAAATAGTAACTTTAGATATACTTATGATGTATGTAATATTTGTATCTTTATATAATTATCTTTTGTTAAAATAATATTTATAATAATACTAAAATAATGTTAATAATGATAATAAGAATGATAATACTTATAATAATAATGAAAATGATAATTTTAATAAAAATACTTTTGTTAATGATAATAATTTTAATGATAATACTAATAATGATATTAATAATAATAATGCTACTAAGTAAAAAGTTGTAATATTTTTATAATGATAATAATAACAATAACTAATAATCATTTTAAAAATAATAATAATAGTAATAATAATATCAACAATAATAATGATAATAATACTATTAATGATAAAACTAGTATTAATAATGATAAAATAATAATAATAATGATAATATTAATACTAAAAACAAATAAAATATTATATGTTAATAATAATAATATTTGTGATAATAATAATGTTAATGATATTACAAATTATAATTCTACTTTTACTAATACTAATACTTATGATAATAATAATATTAAAAATAATAATGATAATAATAATAATAATAATAATAATAATAATAATAATAATAATAATAATAATAATAATAATAATAATAATAATAATAATAATAATAATAATAATAATAAGTATAATAAGAATGATACCTTATGAAATAAGCATTAAAAATAATAATGACTATGCCCGGACTCGAACCCGCAACCTCCCGTTCACCCAACACCACACTCAAACAATCAAGCCATGTCCGTTTTTCCTGCTTCTTATTACGCCCTAACATATATAATAAGACTTCCATATCAACTAACTAAGGAACTCAGCTAACCGTGGCCTCATTCCTTCGGCCCAACAAATGATAACAACCCAACATTAAAAGTTAGTGGCCTGCAGCCCAAGTGAGTAGTATATTATCTCGGCCCAACAAATACATGGCAGCCCAAATACTAAACAATTGTCACAGCCCAATAGATAGCCCAGCGGGGTCATGGTCCAACATTTAAGATAAGCCCAACTTGTGCAGCTATTTGTTGAAAAAAAAATAAACTGCAGTAGTCTGGGTTCGAGCCCAAGACCACTTGTTTAAACACAAACTCCTAACCATCTGATCTATCTTGCTTTTTTATTTTAACTCTTACATTAAATCTATATAATTCTTCCTGTTTCCTATATTAATCGATCAAAAGCCAAAGAAAATGGTCCCCTCTTGCTTCCCGCTAATATTTATCTAGCCTTTTCTTTTATATAACCAACAGAAGATTCCCACTTTCATTACTTAAATATCAAAGGGACAACTTGTCTCTATCATCTGTCATCATCATATTTGAGTACTTCCAAAACAAAACCTTGAAGTTTAATCATAACAAACAATTAGCATAAAGTATCGAATGTAGCAGGTGGTATTCGATGGTAATTATGATGGTAACAGAAAATATAATTTGTAGCAGCAAGGTTGTTGTAGTTTGAACTGTAAGTAGCGAATAAATGAAGGTTTCAATGAAGATTGAAGATGGTAACTTTTGGGTTTTAATACTAATCATGAAACCAAATAAAAAGAGAAACCGAAGGTAATGCAGCTCCACAACAATTAATTAATTATTACTAGTAGCATCGTGACAAACCTCATAATGAAACAGGAGGTTACACTAGTTAAAATCGAGCATGAAGTGGAACAATAACAAGAGATGTTGACATCAGTTGGATACTTAGAATACGGTGATGGTTAAATGGGTTTTAGGGTGGTGACAAAATGGGTGGTGGTTTGGTTGGGTTCTTCAAATAAGAGAACAAAGGTGCGAGTTATCGAAAGAGAAGAGAAAGAGGGAAAACGGGAGAGAGAGTGAAGCGGTGAAATGGGTTTGAGATGGATTTTGGTTTAGTTCACGTTGGTAGTAGGGTGAGGGTTTACAACAGTAACAAGGGTTGATTGTGTTGGGTTTACAGCTACGACAAAGATCGGTTGTGGTGGTGTTTAGTTCATGGTGATCACAAGAAATCGATTGCGAAAGTGACGGTTAAAGGGTGGCAATGGAAGTGGTGTTCTCGGTTGACAGAAAATAGGAAGACACAAGGGTGGTGATGAACCGGTTCTTGGATTATGGTGTTGTGTTATCTAGATGATCAAGGTGATAGAACATTGGTGTCGTGGAGATAATCAATGAAGATGGTGGTGATTAAGCGGCGCACACAATTGAAGATATAGAAGAGAAAAAGAGATGGTGGGTTTGGTTGAATGTAGCAGAGAAAGATTTTAAGCATCTTCTCTTAACTTGCATGTATATGTATATTAAATTAGTTAGCACACCCGTACACTACTCCCTATTATTGATTTCAAAGATTCACGGAGTAAATAATAATAATAATATAATAATAATAAATAATAAGTAAACGTGTGAATAAAAGAATCTCAATACAGTTAGCAGCCTCTTATATTGTAATTATGTGCCGACGATTTCAATAGGCATAGTGTTTCGTACTCCGTTGATTACACAGTGGCGAATAAAAGTCTTCAGAAAAATCCCATATTTTTAAATTAACTATATTTATTTATTTTGGTCATTATGGTATAAAATTCGATCATTAATTATTAAATAAAAATTACATTAATTATTCACTCCCAACTCCAAGTAAAATATAAAAAGTTTTAAAATTCAACAAATAGTTCCTAATTACATTTTTAATAAGCCTAAAATTTATATTACCCATTTTCGGATCACCGTTTATTTTAAAATCATATAAGTTCATATTTTACTTGTTTAATATCAATCGGAACATCAAATGAGTATTACAATCATTTAATATTTATTTTTAATATACTTTATTTATATATAGATATGTTTTAAATAATAATTATTGTAATATCCTATTTTTATTTTATTAATTTATATTAACAACAACATAGAATACATCAAATTATATTTTGAATTATTATTTATATATACATACACACATATCTATTTACAATTAATTGTTTGTGAATCGTCGAGAGCAGTTGAAGGTCAAATGATTTCATAACATAGTTCAAAGATTTTTGAAATTCAATTTAGTAGACTTTACTTATCATGTCGCAACCATATAGAGATTAAGTTTAAATTTGGTCGGAAATTTCTGGGTCGTCACACATTAGATTCAAAATTATTTGCGTTATACATAATTACATTGCGAGTGAAATAAAAGGCCTTAAAACTATATATATCATGCTAAGTCATTCATAAAAAAGGAATAATACGATATAAATTGAAAACGTTTAAAATGTCTTTTTCGGCATCCTGAGGACCTCGAATGGCAACACACTTTCCGAGAGTCTTGATGTTAGGGTTGTTTGAGGGTGATCTCGAGAATTTTAGCACAATCTGAAACCAAAGGTTATGCGCCGCCAAATGGATCTCCATTTGGCGGCGCGTATTAGTGATTTAAAATGCGTATTTAATGAAGTGACACTAGATTCAAAATTATATGCGCTATACATAATTACATTGTGAGTGAAATAATAGGCCTTAAAACAATATGTACCATGCTAAGTCATGCATACACAAAAGGAATAATATGAAAGAAATTCAAAATGGTCAAAAATAGAAAAAAAGGAAAAATTGAAGGCTTTCGAGGTATCGTTTCGAAAAATATTTGGGACAAAGCGCCTACGGTAGTTTGTCAACGGATAGATCTCAAAAAAATACACGATTTGAAAAAAACGGTGACTAAATCAGAGCTACGAGTCAAAAGATACGATAGATCTATCATTTTGGCCAAAGACACAAAACACCAAGCACAACGAACCGCCAGTGGTGTTTGGTGCGTGGTGCGAATTTGCGAGAAAAAATATCTTTTTATGAATCTAGATGACCTCGAATGGTAAGAACGTTCATAGAGTCTTGCTCGTTCGACCGTTTTAGGGTGATCTCGAGAATTTCCGCACAATCCGAAACCCAAGGTTATGCGCCGCCAAATGGTACTCCATCTGGCAGCGCATATTAATGATTTAAAAAGCGTGTTCAATGAATTGACATTAGATTCAAAATTACGTGCGTTATACATAATTACATTGCGAGTGAAATAATAGGCCTTAAAATAATATATACCACGCTAAGTCATGCATACAAAAAGGAATAATACGATAAAAATTGAAAAAGTTCTAAGTGAACATTAAAAATGAGTAAACTGTCTTTTTTCGGCATCCTGAGGACCTCGAATGGCAAGAGACTTTCCGAGATTCTTGATCTTAGGGTCGTTTTAGGGTGATCTTGAGAATTTCAACACAATCTGAAACCAAAGGTTATGCGCCGCTAAATGGTACTCCATTTGGCGGCGCGTATTAGTGATTTAAAATGCGTATTTAATGAAGTGACACAAGATTCAAAATTATATGCGATATACATAATTACATTGTGAGTGAAAAATTGGCCTTAAAACACTATGTTCCATGCTAAGTCATGCATACACAAAAGGAATAATATGAATGAAATTCAAAACGGTAAAAAAAAATAAGGCAAAATTTATGGCTTTCGAGGTCTCGTTTCGAAAAAATATTTGGGACAAACCGCCTACAGCAGTTTGCCAATGGATATATCTCGAAGAAATACACGATTTGAAAAAAAACGATGACTAAATCGGAGCCAAGAGTCAAAAAATACAATAGAACTATCATTTTGGCCAAATACACAAAACACCAAGCACAATGAACCGTCGGTGGTGTTTGATGAGTGGTACGAATTTGAGAGAAAAATGTCTTTTTATGAATCTGAATGACCTCGAATAGAAAGCACGTTCATAGAGTCTTGCTCGTTCGACCGTTTTAGGGTGATCTCGAGAATTTCAGCACAATCTTAAACCGAAGGTTATGCGCCGCCACATGGTACTCCTTCTGGCGGCGCATATCAATGATTTAAAAAGCGTGTTTAATGAAGTCACATTAGATTCAAAATTATGTGCGTTATACATAATAACATTGCGAGTGAAATAATAGGCCTTAAAACTATATATACCATGCTAAGACATGCATACAAAAAGGAATAATACGATATAAATTGAAAACGTTCAAAGAGAACATTAAAATTAAGTAAACTGTCTTTTTTCGGTATCCTGAGGACCTCGAATGGCAAGAAACTTTCCGAGAGTCTTGATGTTAGGTTCGTTTTAGGGTGAACTCGAGAATTTCAGCACTATCTGAAACCAAAGGTTATGCGCCGCCAAATGGTAGTCCATTTGGCAGCGCATATTAATGATTTAAAATGCGTATTTAATGAAGTGACACTAGATTCAAAATTATATGCGTTATACATAATTACATTGTGAGTGAAATAATAGGCCTTAAAACGAAATGTACCATGCTAAGTCATGCATACACAAAAGGAATAATATGAAAGAAATTCAAAACGGTCAAAAGTAGAAAAAAGGCAAAATTGAAGGCTTTCGAGGTCTCGTTTCGAAAAATATTTGGGACAAACCGCCTACGGCAGTTTGTCAACGGATAGATCTCGAATAAATACACGATTTGAAAAAAACAGTGACTAGATCGGAGCTACGAGTCAAAAGATATGATATATCTATCATTTTGGCCAAACACACAAAACACCAAGCACAACGAACCGTCGGTGGTGTTTGGTGCGTGGTGCGAATTTGCGAGGAAAAATGTCTTTTTCGAAATCTAGACGACCTCGAATGGAAGGCACGTTCATAGAGTCTTTCTCGTTCGACCATTTTAGGGTGATCTCGAGAATTTTCGCACAACCTGAAACCCAAGGTTATGCGCCGTTAAATGGTACTCCATCTGGCGGCGCATATTAGTGATTTAAAAAGCGTGTTGAATGAAGTGACATTAGATTCAAAATTATGTGCGTTATACATAATTACATTGCGAGTGAAATAATAGGCCTTAACACTTTATATATCATGCTAAGTCATGCATACAAAAAGGAATAATACGATATAAATTGCAAACGGTCAAAGAGAACATTAAAAATGAGTAAAATGTCTTTTTCGGCATCCTGAGGACATCGAATGGCAAGAAAATTTCTGAGAGTCTTGATGTTAGGGTCGTTTGAGGGTGATCTCGAGAATTTCTGCACAATTTGAATCCAAAGGTTATGCGCCGCCAAATGGTACTCCATTTGACGGCGCGTATTAGTGATTTAAAATGCGTATTTAATGAAGTGACACTAGATTCAAAAATTATATGCGCTATACATAATTACATTGTGAGTGAAATAATAGGCCTTAAAACAATATGTACCATCCTAAGTCATGCATACACCAAAGGAATAATATGAAAGAAATTCAAAACGGTCAAAAATAGAAAAAAAGGCAAAATTGAAGGCTTTCGAGGTCTCGTTTCGAAAAATATTTAGGACAAACCGCCTACGACAGTTTGCCAATGGATAGATCTCGAAAAATACATGATTTGTAAAAAACGGTGACTAAATTGGAGCTACGAGTCAAAAGATACGATAGATCTATCATTTTGGCCAAAGACACAAAACACCAAGCACAACGAACCGTCGGTGGTGTTTGGTGCGTGGTGCGAATTTGCGAGGAAAAATGTCTTTTTATGAATCTAGATGACCTCGAATGGCAAGCACGTTCATAGAGTCTTGCTCGTTCGACCGTTTTAGGGCGATCTCGTGATTTTCCGCACAATCCGAAACCCAAAGTTATGCGCCGCCAAATGGTACTCCATCTGGCGGCGCATATTAATGATTTAAAAAGTGTGTTTAATGAAGTGACATTAGATTCAAAATTATGTGCGTTATACATAATTACATTGCGAGTGAAATAATAGGCCTTAAAACTATATATACCATGCTAAGTCATCCATACAAAAAGGTATAATACGATATAAATTAAAAACGTTCAAAGAGAACATTTAAAAATAAGTAAACTGTCTTTTTTCGGCATACTAAGGACCTCGAATGGCAATAAACTTTCCGAGAGTCTTGATGTTAGGATCGTTTTAGGGTGATCTCGAGAATTTCAGCACAATCTAAAACCAAAGGTTATGCGCCGCCAAATGGTATGGTACTCCATTTGGCGGCGCGTATTAGTGATTTAAAATGCGTATTTAATGAAGTGACACTAGATTCAAAATTATATGCACTATATATAATTACATTGTGAGTGAAATAATAGGCCTTAAAATAATATGTACCATGCTAAGTCATGCATACACAAACGGAATAATATGAAAGAAATTCAAAACGGTCAAAAATAGAAAAAAAGGCAAAATTGAAGGCTTTCGAGGTCTCGTTTCGAAAAATATTTGGAAAAAACCGCCTACGGCAGTTTGCCAACGGATAGAGCTCGAAAAATACACGATTTGAAAAAAATGGTGACTAAATCGGAGCTACGAGTCAAAAGATACGATAGATCTATCATTTTGGCCAAACACACAAAACACCAAGCACAACGAACCGTCGGTGGTGTTTGGTGCGTGGTGCGAATTTGTGACGACCCAGAAATTTCTGATCAAATTTAAACCTAATCTTATTATGATTTCGACACGATAAGCAAAGTCTGTAACGTTGTGTCTCAAAAATTTTTGAACTATTTTTGTGCATTCATTTGACTTCGACCTTTTCCGACGATTCATGAACAATTGGTTGTAAATAAATATAAATATGCATATATATATATATATATATATATATATATATATATATATATATATATATATATATATATATATATATATATAAATGTAAAGACATATATTAATTTGAAGTAATAAAATATAATTTAAACAATAGAATGATGTAAATTAAGATATAAAATAATTAAGTTGTAAGTAGAATAAATTTATATAAATATATAATCTCTATATGTATATTGTAATATATATAAAAAATATATATATATATATATAAATAATAAAATAAGTTATTATATGAAATAAGTATTTCATAAGATGTAAGGTTAATATATTATATGTAAATACAAGTTAAAGTATAAATGATATATTAACATTATGATCATTAGCTTCATTATTATTATTAATGTAAATATTAATATTAATATTTGTAATATTAATAATATCATAGATATATATGAAATATGATATGTATAAGTTGTTGTATTATTATTATTATTATTATTATTATTATTATTATTATTATTATTATTTTTTTTATTATTATTATTATTATTATTATTAATATTATTATTATCATTAATAATATTAATCATATTATAAATAGTGTTATAATTAGCATTATTAATAACATTATTGCTATCATTCTTATTTTTATTATTATTATTAAACTTAATAAAAATTATCAATTTTATGATTTTTAGTATCATTATTATCTATTATTATTATTAATATATTTATTAGAATTATTGATATTATTGTTATTATTATTAGTAATTGTATTATTATTTTTATTATTATTATTAATATAATTATTAATTTTTAATAATTATGTACGGTTTATCTCAAAGAAAGAATCCAAGATCTATAGGTTATCTCAATCAGCTGTAGTTGGTTTTGTTTTTTTGCCTTTAATGCTGCTTAAAAATCGAATCTATATCTATTAAGATCAAGAACCGTTAACGATCATATTCAACTTTTTATTTATTTATTTATTTTATCTTACTTCTGCTTTTTGAATTGATTCTGTCGACCTCAAAGGCTATAATACAAAGAGATTACACTGAAATGTTAGGAACTTCAATCATCATTATATCCTCAATATCATTTACCATTTCTTACTGCATTTATTTAATCAAATTAAATCAAAAACATCGAAGAACACAGGCACTGCCCTGTTCTTGATGTAATTTTTCAAACAGCTCGAATTTCTAATGGATTTCAAAAATTGGAAATGCAGTGTTGTTAAGAATATTGTACTTCAACTATACTGAAAGTTTCAGACTTCAATTTGTCGAATTGAAATCAAATTTTGAGAGTCAAAGTTATATTCAAAACGTCAAATAATCGATCTTAGCAAAATTTGAATTAATTACGATGTTTTAAGTCTAATTGACGATCCAGAAAGTTTGTCGGAGTGAATTACAATATCTTTCATGTTGTAAACTCTGTCTAAAAACGCTTTAATCTCAAAATCAACACTCGAGTTCTTGCCTGATATAAAAACGCTGCTACGATCATTTGATTTTATTTTCTTTCTGATTAAATCCAAACTGACAATCATATTAATCATTTATGCTTGGGTTTTAATCTCAAAACTAATCCAATGGGTATAATAATTATGATGTTAAATCACTGGTCGATTATGAACTGAGGAAAAAGAAGAAGTTGAAGAACACAAAAATAATACGGTTTAAATAAGTTAGGGGTCTCAGTTTAATCAGAAAAGTAAATTGGACTGGATGGTTTGTATGTTGGAGAGGTTAACGAGGGGTCTAGGGTTCGAGCCCTGCAGACAGCAACTATTTTTTTAAAGGGCCTTATGAGGTAGTTATTTATCCCTAGTATTATTATTAATATTCTTAATATGATTATTATTATTATTGTTATTTTTATGATTGTTATTATTTGTAATATAGTAAAAGTAATATCATATCTCTAAGTATTATTACCAATATTATTATTATTATTATTATTATTATTATTATTATTATTATTATTATTATTATTATTATTATTATTATTATTATTATTATTAATTAGAAGTGTTATTAATGTTATTATCATTATTTTCATAAATATTAACATTAACATCAATCTAAAAGTATGAGTATTATTATTAGGTATTATTAATATTATCATCATTATTAGTGTTATCAGATTATTATAACTATTATTATAAATATTATGAGTATCGTTATTATTACTATTAAAACTATTATCCTAACCATTATTAACAGTAAAATTTCCATAATTATTATTGTTATCAGTATTGTTATTTTTTTTATTTATTATTATAATCAAATACAACTTTTACTTACCATAATTAATATTATTTTACTAAATAAATGTTATGTATATAAAAATATATTTATAGGTAATACTACATAAAAGTATGTATTAATTATATTACCGAATTTTATATGAATATTCATATATAACAAATCAGGCATTTTTAATATAAGACTAACTGAATATATATTAATATAACTATCTAAACACTAATCATTTTTGGTATATACAAATTAAATATATATAATCTATAACATAAGTTATAATATATGAATTTGTTCAATTTCGATAATATATATTAATAAACATACAAATGATATAGGTTCGTGAATCTGAGGCCAACCCTATACTTGTTCAATGTCGTCCTATGTATATTTACTACAAAATACAGTATGGTGAGTTTCATTTGCCTTTTTACCCTTTATATTTTTGGGTTGAGAATACATGCGCAATTTTTATAAATGTTTTACGAAATAGACACAAGTAATTGAAACTACATTATATGGGTGAATGATCGAAGCCGAATATGCCCCTTTTTGCTTGGTGACCTAAGAATTTGTAAACCGATCTACTAATTGACGCGAATCCTAAAAATAGATCTATTGGGCCTAACGAACCCCATCCAAAGTACCGGATGCTTTAGTACTTCGAATTCGTTTTTACCATGTTCGAAGGATTTTCCGGAATGATCGGGGATATTCTTATATGTATCTTGTTAATGTCGGTTACCAGGTGTTCAATCCATATGAATGATTTTTGTCTCTATGCATGGGACGTATATTTATGAGAAATGGAAATGAAATTCTTGTGGTCTATTAAAATGATGAAAATGATCGTTTATGATAAACTAATGAACTCACCAACCTTTTGGTTGACACTTTAAAGCATTTTTATTCTCAGGTATGAAAGAAATCTTCCGCTGTGCATTGGCTCATTTTAGAGATATTACTTGGAGTCATTCATGACATATTTCAAAAGACGTTGCATTCGAGTCGTTGAGTTCATCAAGATTATTATTAAGTCAATTATAGTTGGATATATTATGAAATGGTATGCATGCCGTCAACTTTCGATGTAATGAAAGTTTGTCTTTTAAAAATGAATGCAATGTTTGTAAAATGTATCATATAGAGGTCAAGTACCTCGCGATGAAATCAACTATTGTGAATCGTTTATAATCGATATGGAATTCGTCCGGATGGATTAGGACGGGTCATTAGAGAATTTGCGAGGAAAAATGTTTTTTTATGAATCTAGATGACCTCGAATGGCAAGCATGTTCATAGAGTCTTGCTCGTTCGACCGTTTTAGGGTGATCTCGAGAATTTCTGCACAATCCGAAACCCAAGCTTATGCGCTGCCAAATGGTACTCCATCTGGCGGCGCATATTAATGATTTAAAAAGCGTGTTTAATGAAGTGAAATTAGATTCAAAATTATGTGTGTTATACATAATTACATTGCGAGTGAAATAATAGGCCTTAAAACTATATATACCATGCTAAGTCATGCATACAAAAAGGTATAATACGATATAAATTGAAAACGTTCAAAGAGAACATTTGAAAATAAGTAAACTGTCTTTTTTCGGCATACTGAGGACCTCGAATGGCAAGAAACTTTCCGAGAGTCTTGATGTTAGGTTCGTTTTAGGGTGATCTCGAGAATTTCAGCATAATCGGAAACTAAAGGTTATGCGCCGCCAAATGGTAGTCCATTTGGCGGCGCATATTAGCGATTTAAAATGCGTATTTAATGAAATGACACTAGATTCAAAATTATATGTGTTAAACATAATTACATTGTGAGTGAAATAATAGGCCTTAAAACAATATGTACCATGCTAAGTCATGCATACACAAAAGGAATAATATTAAAGAAATTCAAAACGGCCAAAAGTAGAAAAAAAAGGTAAAATTGAAGGCTTTCGAGGTCTCGTTTTGAACAATATTTGGGACAAACTGAGATGACCCGTCCTAATCCATAAGGACGAATACAATAATATATGGTTACATTGCGAGGTATTTGACCTCTATATGATACATTTTACAAATATTGCATTCATTTTTAAAGACAAACTTTCATTACATCGAAAGTTGACAGGCATGCATACCATTTCATAATATACAAACTATAAATGACCTAATCTGTCATTTACTTAACAATAATCTTTATTGAACTCAACGAATTGAATGCAACGTCTTTTGAAATATGCCATGAATGACTCCAAGTAATATCTTTAAAATGAGCAAATGCACTGCGGAAGAATTCTTTAATACCTGAGAATTAACATGCTTTCAAGTGTCAACCAAAAGGTTGGTGAGTTCATTAGTTTATCATAAACAATCATTTTCATTAATTTAATAGACCACAAGATTTTCATTTCCATTTCTCATAAACATCATCTCATATCAGGCATTTCGCACTGCATAGAGATAAAAATCATTCATATGGTGAACACCTGGTAACCGACCTTAACAAGATGCATATAGAATGTCCCCATCATTCTGGGACTCCCTTCGGACATGATAAATTCGAAGTACTAAAGATCCGGTACTTTGGATGGGGCTTGTTGGGCCCGATAGATCTATCTTTAGGATTCACGTCAATTAAGGTGTCTGTTCCCTAATTCTTAGATTACCAGACTAAAAAGGGGCATATTTGGTTTAATAATCCAGCTATAGAATGTAGTTTTAAGTACTTGTGTCTATTTCATCAAACATTTATAAAGCAGCGCATGTATTCTCAGTCCCAAAATATATATTGCAAAAGCAGTTAAAAAGAGAGCAAATGAAACTCACAATACTATATTTTGTAGTAAAATACATATGACGACATTGAACAATGCAAGGTTGGCCTCGGATTCACGAACCTATATTAAGTATATATATTAACACGTATATTTGTAATCGAACAATTTATGTATTGTTATTAGTGTATATATATATATATATATATATATATATATATATATATATATATATATATATATATATATATATATAAATATATGTTGGTCAATATCTGTCTAAAAATTTAGGTCAGGTCATAGTGTATCACAATCCTATTGCTCGAGACTGATATGCAAAAGTTGACAAAAGTCAATTTGACCCAAAATGACTTCTAAAATCTATACATGCTTATTATATAACTTAAATATAATCGTTTTCTATATTTAAATATATTTATCTGATTTTTATTAAAGTATAGAATACAAATCATTTATTAATAAGTAAAAATTTATATTAAAATTTATATATGATAAAAAATATACTTTTATATATCTTAAGTAATAAAATTTATAAATTTCACTTAATATCATAAAAATATAGTGGTATGTATTATTAATGTAATTATATTACGTGCCGTAAAAATATATTTGCATCACATATTTATTTGATAAAATAATATTGATAATAATAATAATAAGTAAAAGTTGTATTATTTTGTAATAATAATAATTATTATTATTTTACTAATAATAATAACAACAATATTTATACTTACTAATGATGATATTAATTATAATAAAATGATTATTCTAATCATGATAATTTTAATAATAAAGATACTTTTTATTATTAACTGTAATAATAATAATATTTTATAAAAATAATAATTCTATTCAAAATGATAATTTTTAATAATAATAATAACACTAAAATGATAATAATAATGATATTTAATAATAACAATGATATTTCTATTAAAATCATAATAAAAATGATAGTTTTAATATTAATGATACTTTTAATAATAATGATGATAGAAATAATAAAATGATGCAGGAAAGTACGTAGACGCGACGAAAATGATAAACGCTAGGTTAACCTCCCAAGCTATACCTTTGAACCATACCCATCACCTCCATAGCTATAACCCATAATTTGCTTAGCTCTATCCCGCTCGTAAAATCCGTTTTGAAATGACTCACTCATGACCTCGTCGTAGTATTTTATGTATAATAATAATAATAATACTACTACTAATACTACTAATAATAATATTAAGATTAATAATATTAATATTAATAATAATAATAATATAAATAATAATATACACGAAGGGAGTAGTATATGTGAGTGAGTGTGTGTGTTTTTAAAAAACGAACTCGCAAGCTTTATACAAATTTTCTGGTTCATCTAGTCATGAGACCGCATGACATATTAGTTCATTCCCCATGCGATCGCATGGGGACTCCTTACAGCTCACAAAGGTTTGACTTTTACCGGCCGACACACGATTATATATATATATATATATATATATATATAATCTATATAATTAATTATATATTATATTATATTCACGTACGAAGTGGACTTGTAAAATTAGTTCCAATGACTCGTACGTTGTCACTCTACTACTGTCTCAGTTCCAGTTTTTTTTTGAACGACGGTTCGTACGCTTAGGAAACTAACACTTTACGTTTCGCGATGTGTAACTTTTAACAAAAATTAGACTTAATCATCGATGAATCATATAATAAGAAATGTAACTTATATTTTTGAATGTTGTGGTCATTTGCTTCTATGATTCAACTTCTCGTTGTTTAATAAAATATATATAATAGTATTATTTTGAATCAAAACGTTTTATATCAAGTTAATATTATATTTAATCATTTTATAAATATATATATATATATATATATATATATATATATATATATATATATATATATATATATATATATATATATATATATATATATATATATATATATATTTATTTAAAAAAATATATAATTGAGATATTTAAATAATAATATAATATTTAGTTTTTCAAAACTATTTATATTTCAAAATTCATTCATAATCGTTTAGAAAATATATGTCATATGACGCTTACATTTTTGAAAACATATATATATATATATATATATATATATATATATATATATATATATATATATATATATATATATATATATATATATATATATATATATATATATATATATATATATATATATATATATATATATATTTGTAATTTATAATATAAAACTCTAATTAAATTCTTCAAATTTCATAAACAAATTATCTCATATAACGTTTTAGTAATAAGGTTCTTTTTAAACTGAAAACGTTTTGTACGTTTGAAACTATATGAAATAAATATAAAGATTTTGTTTTCCAAAACTAACGGTATTTTAGAATCATTTTGTTTAAAAGTTAAAATAATGGAAATCGTTATATCATAAAACATATTAGGAAAATAAAATTATAAATACTCATAATAGGTTTCAAGTTTTTTTAAATTACCATTTGATGATGAAGTGTGAGATAAAGTTCAGAGGTTAAAGGAACGCATGAAATTATTTTAAAATAAAACGTCGATATTTATTTTCTAAGTTATCTATATTCCATAATATTATTTTCTCATTAAATATTATGAAAGCTAATAATTTTCGTATTAAAAGTCACTAGGATAATATTGTAAATCATAAATTGAAATTCAAACAGGAATCTCCACTAACCCTTGTCGAATTTCCGTTAATTGACACATTTGTTCTTACTTGTAAATCACTTTACTAATTATTCTGAATACCATTAAAAGGAATGGTTTCCTAAATCAAAGTGGACCTCTCAATAGAGACTCGTAATCATATAATGTATCTGATAAATCAATCATTTGATATTATCTTCTAATTCCATCGATTATCATATTGAAACAAATACGTTCATGTAAAGTATTATACGTTTAATACTTTGTTAATATTCTCAAGTTATAATATATATATATATATATATATATATATATATATATATATATATATATATATATATATATATATATATATATACACAATCATATCCCTTTATATAATGGTTCGTGAATCGTCGGAGTTTGGTCGAGGTTAAATGAATGTATGAACATAGTTTAAAATTTTTGAGATTCAGCATTACAGACTTTGCTTATCGTGTCGGAAACATATAAAGATCAAGTTTAAATTTGGTCAGAAATTTCCGGGTTGTCACAGTACCTACCCGTTAAAGAAATTTCGTCCTGAAATTTGATTAGGATGGTCATGGTCGACATTAAATATGTTTTCATGACGCATACGAGCTGAAATTTAGAATTTTATCATCATCGAGTAATATAGACAAAACAATTTGATTTTGTGAAGAGTACAAGTGAAGCTATCACAAAAGAGTGTAATGAGTAAATGTAGATTCGGCATATCTTTTGACGTAGATTGGATTAACTTCTAGTGTTCCAGGGATTTGGAGAAAATCATCGTAATAAGATTTGATTATTCGGTAATTAAGGAAATTAGGATCCATTTTAAATGCGATCTTCCGTTTTTGATTGCTCTGTCGGATATTTTACTATAAATCCACCCCCTTCGTTTCCTTATAAATCACACCTTATATTCTTTCTCCCTCACCTCATACTTTAAAGCATTCGTCAATATGCTCCATCCCGTGCTGATTCTTGATATACTCCTAACTTCCATATATGTCATTCTTCTTTTTCATCTGCCGCCAGAAGAATGTATTTACTTCTACTATACGCTTGGGTTTATAGTGTTTTTAGTTCTCCCGTGTTTTTATGTTGCTATATGCATCGATATCTATGGTTTGTAATTTCTAGGTTGTTGTTGGGTTTTATATTCTCTCTTATATTTCGATGTCCTTGCTTCTGTCTTTCTATAATCATTGACATCCACTGTTAATGCTCTCTCCTATTTACTGCGATTTATACTCCAATTTCTATTTCGGAGCTTCATTGTTTTGTTTTCTCTTCTTGTCATTAAGCACCGCATGTAATGGTCCAGAATTCGTAGATATGAATTTTGGAATGAACATGGTTAATGTTTTTAGAAGAAAATTGTAATGGCACGATCTTGATTTGTCAAATTACCAGAATACCTCAGAAAATACTGAATCATCAAGAAAATATTTTCTTAATATCTTTAGAGTTTAAGTAGAATACAAGAGTCATGTAACATGGCACATGATGACGTTATGATCTGTAAATCATCACGTTCCATTTAGAAATTCAGCATGACTTACTGTAATATAATCACGTTGATCAAGTGTCATTATATTATACTAAATCATGCTTCAGTTCCCAACACTACTTCAAAATATTCATATTTTAAACTCGAAGGCTTCAGAATTTAGAAACTAAAATAGTTTCTTTTATGATGTAACATAGATAGCGCGAAGAGGTAAATGATTTCGGATAACAATAGTTATGAAGATATCTTCAGAAATATCGAAGATATTTATAATGAAAGATATGATGATATCTTAGAATTTTTAACATCGATGGATGATGATGAAGATTTGTCCGTAAAGGTTTAGAGTCAGGAGTAAGGTATTCGCTAAAGACTTCAGCAGATACTGAATCATTTGGATTCTTTGAAGGCAGATTTAGTCATTGTGATTTGTCCACAGCCTCCTTCATGGTTTGCTCAATCCATTTTCCAGTTCTAAACCTTTTCTTTTTCTGAGCTTTGCCAACACACTATTCTTTATCATCAAACTTTTAACTGTTACGATTGTCTACAGTTTCTGCTGCTTCATTCAACTTTTCCAAAAATTCGGAGAACTAATTCGTAGATTGGGGTGTTTTTCAGAAACTTCACATTCGAAGTATATAAGTCTAGGAGATAGACGTTATATGTACACATATAACTGTTTGCATAGATATGCTGCAAGATTTCAAAATACTGATTGCTGATTCCCAGTAATTGACATGACAATTCTTGTTACAAGATGCGGATGAGTGAATGATGGGGTTTCGATAAATATAATGATTTTTCGGAAAGTCAAAGATCAGTGAGGTTGTTGGTAAGTTTATTACTAATGTGGTGAGATATAAAAGGTTCTCCGGTAACGATGATAAAAGGGCAACGCCTATATCGAGGTTATAATAAGACTGTTTCAACTGAAAAGTCGAAGTTGACTTGCTGGAGCTGTGACAAAACTGACTAATTTGAAAAGGAATTGCAAAGTTATATTTGCTAATAAATGCCAAAGGGTCTGACACGGATACGTGTTAAACTATGACTTTGGTTTTGAGAACTTTTCAGGTGCAAGACTGTGGTTAATATGTGGTTAGATCATCATCTCGATTGTTCATTATTTGAAGTGTCTTCAGGAATTTCGAAGGGTTTGAACACAGATTGTAATTGTTAATATACATATGATGTTCTAGAATTTTGAATGATACAAATATTTTTCTGGGTTCTATGAATAGAAATGATGTTCTAGCACAGTTTCGAAGTCAAAGTATAGTTTTGAAAGATGTAGGAATCTAAGAGTGATGTCTTCTGTTAAATTTTGACTTGGATTTTAATTTGTCAAAATCAGAATATGTAATCAAATTTGGATGAGAAACGTTGTTTTGATTTCTATGAAAGGATGTACATTGTTTTGAAAGTAGTGAGTATAGTTGATGATTGCGGAATCAGATTCAAAGAATGTAACATATTAATTGTGAATTTATATATCTCTCGGGTATTACCTACCCGTTAAATTTTTTTTTCACAAATAACATTTTTGTACAAATGAATTTTATTACAGTCTTTATGAAAATATATATATGTATGTATATTTTCTTTAGATGTAATGTAGATTTAATGAGTTAATATTAAATTAAACTCATTTGATTTTCGGTTGGAGTTAGAAATGAATAATTTCTAAAACTTTAGAAAATTCCTAATTTTCGTGGATTATCACTTCATTGTAAATGAAATTATGAATCAATGCTTTATCATTCATTTTTATTGATATTTACTCGGTGAATGATGTTGGTGTTAGTGGGATTCTTGTGTACTTCGCAAGATACGAATGATGTTCTCTAGAAAGTTTCGAGTATATCGAAAGTGTAAAATTAAATATGTAATTTAATAATACACTTAGTTTATTATGAAATGAAATTCATTGAATTGGAACAGAAATTGTAATTAACGATGCTTAAGTTATTAACGAAGGATGTACATCACAGCATATTAATAATATGAATTTAACCGAGTAGTATCTACCCTTTTTATAATTCATACATAATAGCTTCATACGAAAAGATATATTATGGTTTCAAAATTTATATATATAAGATATACATATAAATTCTTCAGCAAAAATGAGTTAATACTTCATAACTCGTTGATACAGTATACGCGTTATTGATTAGTGATGATGTTTGCGGTGATTATAGATCTGGTGGAGCTTGTGATGTTGTAAGTGCTGCTGATACTAACGATGCTGACGGTACTGACGGTGCTGGTGATGTTGACGGTACTGTTGATGATGTTGGTAAAACAAGTCTAGCTTGTAAATCACGCACCATCCTATCAGGGTTTCTACTCTTCCTTCTATCATTTCGGTTCACTCATCTGATTTATGGTTAAGGCTAGAATAGATAATCTCTGAGACTTTGGAGATTACATAATCGCCACAGAATATTTCTCCAATGAAATTATTGATTAATACTTCATCGGTTATTGTTGTGGGTTATCATTGGTATCTATGGTGCATGTGATGTTGATGCTCGAGGTACAGATTGTGATGTTGAGGTGTGGGATGCGGATGTTGCTGTTGGTGGTGGTGATGATACTGTTGGTGTTACCGATGGTGGTACTGTTGCTGCCGGTGCTGCTGCTGGTGCTTGCAACCTTTGCACCATATCCTCCAAAGTCACTACCCGAGCGCGAAGCTCATTGACTACTTCTATTACACTGGGGTAATCGGCGGTTCGGACGAGCGGATGAATAAGATCTAGAATTTGAGATAATATGTAGTCGTGACGAGACACTCTGGAAATGAGAGAGAAAATGGTGTCTCGGATAGGTTCGCCGGTAAGTGCTTCAGGTTTATCGCTAAGAGGGCAATGTGGTGGATGGAAGGGATCGCCTTCTTCTTGTCTCCAATGATTAAGTAGACTACAAACACATCCACAATTCATCCAGAATAGATGATGGCTAATTGGTTGATTCATTCCGGTCACACTGCTCTCGGAGCTCGAGTGAAACTCCATATCGGAATCCGAGGGACTTGAACTAGTGGCGAGTTCCATTACGTACGATTGAATAAAGGATTTTTCGATATGAGATGATTTCTGGCTATCGGATGGTTTTCTAATTACATAGAATATCTATATATATAGAGCAAAAGATTTCGTAGATTACGGAGAAATTTACGGAATATGACAGGCAAAGTTTACAGTAACAGATACGCTAAGATGTGAATTAGCAGATACGCTAAGATATAAATTTTGTCTATACACTATTCATGTAATCAATGTAGTAAGACGTGTCTAGACTAAGAATGATAAGCAGGTAATTTTCGACAAGAATTCATAAGCAAAACTTTTTGACTTGCAGAAACGGTCGAAGTCCAGACTCACTAATGCATTATAACAACTATCAGTTAGACAAACTAATGCAAGACCTGGTTCGCTAAGACCACAGCTCTGATACCACATGAGATGACCCATCCTAATCCATAAGGACGAATACAATAACATATGGTTACATTGTGAGGTATTTGACCTCTATATGATACATTTTACAAACATTGCATTCATTTTTAAAGACAAACTTTCATTACATCGAAAATTGACAGGCATGCATACCATTTCATAATATCCAAACCATAAATGACCTAATCTGTCATTTACTTAATAATAATATTTATTGAACTCAACGACTTGAATGCAACGACTTTTGAAATATGTCATGAATGACTTTAAGTAATATCTTTAAAATGAGCAAATGCACAGCGGAAGAATTCTTTAATACCTGATAATAAACATGCTTTCAAGTGTCAACCAAAAGGTTGGTGATTTCATTAGTTTATCATAAACAATCATTTTCATTAATTTAATAGACCACAAGATTTTCATTTCCGTTTCTCATAAACATCATCTCATATCAGGTATTTCGCACTGCATAGAGATAAAAATCATTCATATGGTGAACACCTGATAACCGACCTTAACAAGATGCATATAGAGTATCCCCATCATTCCGGGACTCCCTTCGGACATGATAAATTCGAAGTACTAAAGCATCCTGTACTTTGGATGGGGTTTGTTGGGCTCGATAGATCTATCTTTAAGATTCGCGTCAATTAGGGTGTCTGTTCCCTAATTCTTAGATTACCAGACTAAAAAGGGGCATATTCGGTTTAATAATCAAGCCATAGAATGTAGTTTTAAGTACTTATGTCTATTTCGTCAAACATTTATAAAGCATCGCATGTATTCTCAGTCCCAAAATATATATTGCAAAAGCATTTAAAAAGGGAGCAAATGAAACTCACAATACTGTATTCTGTAGTAAAACACATATGACGACATTGAACAATGCAAGGTTGGCCTCGGATTCACGAACCTATATTAATTATATATATGAATATATGTTGGTCAATATCTGTCTAACAATTTAGGTCAGGTCATAGTGTATCACAATCCTATTACTCGAGACTGATATGAAAAAGTTGACAAAAGTCAATTTGACCCAAAATGACTTCTAAAATCTATACATGCTTATTATATAACTTAAATATAATCGTTTTATATATTTTAATATATTTATCAGGTTTTTTTTAAAGTAAAGAATACAAATCATTTATTAATAAGTAAAAATTTATATTAAAATTTATATATAATAAAAAAATATACTTTTATATATCTTAAGTAATAAAATTTATAAAGTTCACTTAATATCATAAAAATATAGTGGTTTGTATTATTAATGTAATTATATTACGTGTGGTAAAAATATATTTGCATCACATATATATTTGATAAAATAATATTGATAATAATAATAATAAGTAAAAGTTTTATTATTTTGTAATAATAATAATTATTATTATTTTACTAATAATAATAATAACAATATTTATATTTACTAATGATGATATTAATTATAATAAAATGATTATTCTAATCATGATAATTTTAATAATAACGATACTTTTTATTATTAACTGTAATAATGATAATATTTTATAAAAATAATAATTCTATTCAAAATGATAATTTTTAATAATAATAATACTAAAATGATAATAATAATTATATTTAATAATAACAATGATATTTCTATTAAAATCAGAATAAAAATGATAGTTTTAATATTAATGATACTTTTAATAATAATGATGATAGAAATAATAAAATGATAGTTTTAATAAAAATATTAATTATAATAATAATAATAATAATAATAATAATAATAATAATATTGATTATTAGATAATAATAATTATGATGATAATAACAACGATAACGATAACGATAACGATAACGATAACGATAACGATAATAATAATAATAATAATCATTTTATCAATATAAAATTATAGATAATTCAATTGACGATATCTTTTAATCCGTTCATCGAAATCATACGCTTTCTAAATGAAAAGTTATTAATTTTTTGCCAGTTTTCTTAGGACATGCATATCATATACCTTATCTCAGTCGCATATGTATCAAATTCATAAATCATCAAACTATCTAATGATGAAAGTTTAACATAAAAGCATGCATAAACATATATACTCGAGCACTAGTCAGGGATACACTATTAATATATGAAAGATAAGATATGAATGCTCACTTATCAATATTGAGATTCAATATTACAGGAAAGTACGTAGACGCGACGAAAATGATAAATGCTACGTTGACCTCCCCAGCTATACCCTTGAACCATACCCATCACCTCCATAGCTATAACCCATAATTTCCTTAGCTCTATCCCGCTCGTAAAATCCGTTTTGAAATAACTCACTCATGACCTCGTCGTAGTATTTTATGTATAATAATACTAATAATAATACTAATACTATACTACTAATAATAATATTAAGATTAATAATATTAATAATAATAATAATAATAATAATAATAATAATAATAATAATAATAATAATAATAATATAAATAATAATATACACGGAGGGAGTAGTATATGTGAGTGAGTGTGTGTGTTTTTACAAACCGAACTCGCAAGCTTTATAGAAATTTTCTCGTTCATCTAGTCATGCGATCGCATGACATATTAGTTCATTCCCCATGCGATCGCATGGGGACTCCTTACAGCTCACAAAGGTTTAACTTTTACTTGCCGACACTCGATTATATATATATAATATATAAATATATATTTAATCTATATAATTAATTATATATTATATTATATTTACGTGCGAAGTGGACTTGTAAAATTAGTTCCAATGACTCGTACATTGTCACTATACTAATATCTCAGTTCTAATTTTTTTTTGAACGACGTTTCGTACGCTTAGGAAACTAACACTTTACGTTTCGCGATGTGTTCTTTTAACAAAAATTAGACTTAATCATCGATGAATCATATAATAAGAAATGTAACTTATATTTTTGAATGTTGTGGTCATTTGCTTCTATGAATCAACTTCTCGTAGTTTAATAAAATATATATAATAGTATTATTTTGAATCAAAACATTTTATATCAAGTTAATATTATATTTAATCATTTTGTAAAATATATATATATATATATATATATATATATATAAATATATATATATATATATATATATATATATATATATATCTTTATTTTGAGATATTTAAATAATAATATAATATTTAGTTTTTCAAAACTATTTATATTTCAAAATTCATTCATAATCGTTTAGAAAATATTATGTCATATCACGCTTACGTTTTTGAAAACATATATATATATATATATATATATATATATATATATATATATATATATATATATATATATATATATATATATATATATATATATATTTGTAATTTATAATACAAAACTCTAATTAAGTTCTTCAAATTTCATAAATAAATTATCTCATACAACGTTTTAGTAATAAGGTTCTTTTTAAACTGAAAACATTTTGTACGTTTGAAACTATATGAAATAAATATAAAGATTTTGCTTTCCAAAACTAACTGTATTTAAGAATCATTTTGTTTAAAAGTTAAAATAATGGAAATCGTTATATCATAAAACATATTAGGAAAATAAAATTATAAATACTCATAATAGGTTTCATGTTTTTTTTAAATTACCATTTGATGATGAAGTGTGAGATAAAGTTCAGAGGTTAAAGGAACGTATGAAATTATTTTAAAATAAAACATCGATATTTATTTTCTAAGTTATCTATATTCCATAATATTATTTTCTCATTAAATATTATGAAAGCTAATAATTATCGTATTGAAAGTCACTAGGATAATATTGTAAATCATAAATTGAAATTCAAACAGGAATCTCCACTAACCCTTGTCTAAATTCCGTTAATTGACACATTTGTTCTTAGTTGTAAATCACTTTACTAATTATTCCGAATACCGTTAAAAAGGAAAGGTTTCCTAAATCAAAGTGGACCTCTCAATAGAGACTCGTAATCATACAATGTATCTGATAAATCAATCATTTGATATTATCTTCTAATTCCATCGATAATCATATTGAAATAAATACGTTCATGTAAAGTATTATACGTTTAATACTTTGTTAATATTCTCAAGTTATAATATATATACATATATATACGTATACAATCATATCCCTTTATATAATGGTTCGTGAATCGTCGGAGTTTGGTCGAGGTTAAATGAATGTATGAACATAGTTTAAAATTTTTGAGATTCAACATTACAGACTTTGCTTATCGTGTCGGAAATATATAAAGATCAAGTTTAAATTTGGTCAGAAATTTTCGGGTTGTCATACAAACCTCCTACGGAAGTTTGTCAACGGATAGATCTCGAAAAAATACACGATTTGAAAAAAACAGTGACTAGATCGGAGCTACGAGTCAAAAGATACGATAGATCTATCATTTTGGCCAAACGCATAAAACACCAAGCACACCGAACCGTCGGTGGTGTTTGGTGCGTGGTGCGAATTTGTGAGGAAAAATGTCTTTTTCAAAATCTAGATGACCTCGAATGGCAACCACGTTCATAGAGTGTTTCTCGTTCGACAGTTTTAGGGTGATCTCGAGAATTTCCGCACAATCCGAAACCCAAGGTTATGCGCCATCAAATGGTACTCCATCTGGCGGCGCATATTAATGATTTAAAAAGCGTGTTGAATGAAGTGACATTAGATTAAAACTATATATATCATGCTAAGTCATGCATACAAAAAGGAATAATACGATATAAATTGAAAACGTTTAAATAGAACATTAAAAATGAGTAAAATGACTTTTTCGGCATCCTGAGGACCTCGAATGGCAAGAAACTATCTAAGAGTCTTGATGTTAGGGTCGTTTGAGGGTGATCTCGTATTTGTGATTTAAAATGCGTATTTAATGAAGTGACACTAGATTCAAAATTATATGCGTTATACATAATTACATTGTGAGTGAAATAATAGGCCTTAAAACAATATGTACCATGCTAAGTCATGCATACATAAAAGGAATAATATGAAAGAAATTCAAAACGGTAAAAAATAGAAAAAAAATCCAAAATTGAAGGCTATCGAGATCTCGTTTCAAAAAATATTTGGGACAAACTGCCAATGGCAGTTTGTCAACGGATCAATCTTGAAAAAATACACGATTTAAAAATAACGGTGACTAAATCGGAGCTACGAGTCAAAAGATACGATAGATCTATCATTTCGGCCAAAGACACAAAACATCAATCACAACGAGACCGTCGGTGGTGTTTGGTACGTGGTGCGAATTTGCGAGGAAAAATGTCTTTTTCGGAATCTAGATGACCTCGAATGGCAAGTACGTTCATAGAGTCTTGATCGTTCGACCGTTTTAGGGTGATCTCGAGAATTTCCGCACAATCTGAAACCCAAGGTTATATGCCGCCAAATGGTACTCTATCTGGCGGCGCATATTAATGATTTAAAAAGCGTGTTTAATGAAGCGATATTAGATTCAAAATTATGTGCGTTATACATAATTTCATTGCGAGTGAAATAATAAGCCTTAAAACTATATATACCATGCTATGTCATGCATAAAAAAGGAATAATACGATATAAATTGAAAACGTTCAAAGATAACATTAAAAATGAGTAAAATGTCTTTTTTGGCATCCTGAGGGACCTCGAAAGGCAAGACACTTTCCGAGAGTCTTAAAGTTAGGGTTGTTTTAGGTTGATCACGAGAATTCAGCACAATCTGAAACCAAAGGTTATGCGCCTCCAAATGGTACTCCATTTGGCGGCGCGTATTAGTGATTTAAAATGCGTATTTAATGAAGTGACACTAGATTCAAAATTATATGTGTTATACATAATTACATTGTGAGTGAAATAATAGGCCTTAAAAAAATATGTTCCATGCTAAGTCATGCATACACAAAAGGAATAATATGAAAGAAATTCCAAACGGTCAAAAATATAAAAAAGGGCAAAATTGAAGGCTTTCGAGGTCTTGTTTCGAAAAAATTTGGGACAAACAGCCTACGGTAATTTGCCAACAGATAGATCTCGAAAAAATACACGATTTAAAAAAAAATGTGACTAAATCGGAGCTACGAGTCAAAAGATACGACAGATCTATCATTTTGGCCAAAGACACAAAACACCAAGCATAACGAACCGTCGGTGGTGTTTGGTGTGTGGTGCGAATTTGCGAGGAAAAATGTCTTTTTATGAATCTAGATAACCTTGAATGGCAAGCACGTTCATAGAGTCTTTCTCGTTCGACAATTTTAGGGTGATCTCGGGAATTTCCGCACAATCCGAAACCCAAGGTTATGCGCCTCCAAATGGTACTCCATCTGGTGGCGCATATTAATGATTTAAAAAGCGTGTTTAATGAAGTGACATTAGATTCAAAATTATGTGCGTTATTCATAATTACATTGTGAGTGAAATAATAGGCCTTAAAACTATATATACCATGCTAAGTCATGCATGCAAAAAGGAATAATACAATATAAATTGAAAACGTTCAAATTGAACATTAAAAATGAGTAAACTGTCTTTTTTCGGCATCCTGAGGATCTCGAGTGGCAAGACACTTTCCGAGAGTGTTGATGTTAGGGTCGTTTTAGGGTGATCTCGAGAGTTTCAGCACAATCTGAAAAAAGGTTATAAGCCGCCAAATGGTACTCCATTTGGCGGCGCGTATTAGTGATTTAAAATGCGTATTTAATGAAGTGACACTAGATTCAAAATTATATGCTTTATACATAATTATGCGTTATACATAATTACATTATGAGTGAAATAATAGCCATTAAAACAATATGTACCATGCTAAGTTATGCATACACAAAAGGAATAATATGAAAGATATTCGAAACGGTCAAAAATAGAAAAAAGGCAAAATTGAAGGTTTTCGAGGTCTCGTTTTGAAAATATTTAGGACAAACTGCCTACGGCTATTTGTCAACGGATAAATCTCGAAAAATACAAAATTTGAAAAAAACGGTGACTACATCGGAGCTACGAGTCAAAAGATACGATAGATCTATCATTTTGGCCAAACACACGAAACACCAAGCACCACGAACCGTCGATGGTGTTTGATGCGTGGTGCGAATTTGCGAGGAAAAATGTCTTTTTCGGAATCAAGATGACCTCGAATGGCAAGCACGTTCATAGAGTCTTGCTCGTTCGACTGTTTTAGGGTGATCTTGAGAATTTCAGCACAATCTGAAAAACGAAGGTTATGCGCCGCCACATGTTACTCCATCTGGCGGCGCATATTAATGATTTAAAAAGCTTGTTTATTGAAGTGACATTAGATTCAAAATTAAGTGCGTTATACATAATAACATTGCGAGTGAAATAATATGTCTTAAAAATATATATACCATGCTAAGTCATGCATACAAAAAGGAATAATACGATATAAATTGAAAATGTTCAAAAAGAACATTAAAAACGAGTAAACTGTCTTTTTCATCATCATGAGGACCTCGAATGGCAAAAGACTTTCCGAGAGTCTTGATGTTAGGTTCGTTTTAGGGTGATCTCGAGAATTTCAGCACAATCTGAAACCAAAGGTTATGCGCCGCCAAATGGTACTCCATTTGGCGGCGCATATTAGTTATTTAAAATGCGTATTTAATGAAGTGACACTAGATTCAAAATTATATGTGTTATACATAATTACATTGTGAGTAAAATAATAGGCCTTAAAACAATATGTATCATGCTAAGTCATGCATACACAAAAGGAATAATATTAAAGAAATTCAAAACGGTCAAAAATAGAAAAAAATCCAAAATTGAAGGCTATCGTGGTCTCGTTTTGAAAAATATTTGGGACAAACTGCCTACGGCAGTTTGTCAACGGATAGATCTCGAAAAAATACACGATTTAAAAATAACGGTGACTAAATCGGAGCTACGA
Source organism: Rutidosis leptorrhynchoides (assembly GCF_046630445.1). NCBI lineage: Eukaryota > Viridiplantae > Streptophyta > Magnoliopsida > Asterales > Asteraceae > Rutidosis > Rutidosis leptorrhynchoides. The sequence goes on from NC_092333.1 coordinate 564,709,339, forward strand.
GTCAAAAGATATGATAGATCTATCATTTCGACCAAAGACACAAAACATCAATCACAACGAGACCGTCGGTAGTGTTTGGTGCGTGGTGCGAATTTGCGAGGAAAAATGTCTTTTTTGGAATCTAGATGACCTCGAATGGCAAGTACGTTCATAGAGTCTTGATCGTTCGACCATTTTAGGGTGATCTCGAGAATTTCCGCACAATCTAAAACCCAAGGTTATGCGCCGCCAAATGGTACTCCATCTGGCGGCGCATATTAATGATTTAAAAAGCGTGTTTAATGAAGTGAAATTAGATTCAAAATTATGTGCGTTATACATAATTACATTGCGTGTGAAATAATAAGCCTTAAAACTATATATACCATGCTATGTCATGCATAAAAAAGGAATAATACGATATAAATTGAAAACGTTCAAAGATAACATTAAAAATTAGTAAAATGTCTTTTTCGGCATCCTGAGGACCTCGAATGGCAAGACACTTTCCGAGATTCTTGATGTTAGGTCGTTTGAGGGTGATCTCGATAATTCAGCACAATTTGAAGCCAAAGGTTATGCGAATCCAAATGGTACTCCATTTGGCGGCGCGTATTAGTGATTTAAAATACGTATTTAATGAAGTGACACTAGATTCAAAATTATATGCGTTATACATAATTACATTGTGAGTGAAATAATAGGTCTTAAAAAAATATGTTTCATGCTAAGTCATGCATACACAAAAGGAATAATATGAAAGAAATTCAAAACGGTCAAAAGTAGAAAAAAGGCAAAATTGAAGGCTTTCGAGGTCTCGTTTCGAAAAATATTTGGGACAAACCGCCTACTGCAGTTTGTCAACGGATAGATCTCGAAAAAATACTCGATTTGAAAAAAACGGTAACTAGATCGGAGCTACGAGTCAAAAGAAAACACCAAGCACAATGAACCATCGGTGGTGTTTGGTGCGTGGTGCGAATTTGTGAGGAAAAATGTCTTTTTCGAAATCTAGATGACCTCGAATGGCAAGCACGTTCATAGAGTCTTGCTCGTTCGACCGTTTTAGGGTGATCTCGATAATTTCCGCACAATCTAAAACCCAAGGTTATGCGACGCCAAATGGTACTCCATCTGGCGGCGCATATTAATGATTTAAAAAGCGTGTTGAATGAAGTGACATTAGATTCAAAATTATGTGCGTTATACATAATTACATTGCGAGTGAAATAATAGGCCTTAAAACTATATATATCATGCTAATTCATGCATACAAAAAGGAATAATACGATATAAATTGAAAACGTTCAAAGAGAACATTAAAAATGAGTAAAATGTCTTTTTCAGCATCCTGAGGACCTCGAATGGCAAGAAACTTTCCGAGAGTCTTGATGTTAGGGTCGTTTGAGGGTGATCTCGAGAATTTCAGCACAATCTAAAACCAAAGGTTATGCGCCGCCAAATGGTACTCCATTTGGCGGCGCGTATTAGTGATTTAAAATGCGTATTTAATGAAGTGACACTTGATTCAAAATTATATGAGTTATACATAATTACATTGTGAGTAAAATAATAGGCCTTGCAACAATATGTACCATGCTAAGTCAAGCATACACAAAAGGAATAATATGAAAGAAATTCAAAACGGTCAAAAATAGAAAAAAATCCAAAATTGAAGGCTTTCGAGGTCTCGTTTCGAAAAATATTTGGGACAAACCGCCTACGGCAGTTTGTCAACGGATAGATCTCGAAAAAATACACGCTTTGAAAAAAACGGTGACTAAATCGGAGCTACGAGTCAAAAGATACGATAGATCTATCATTTTGACCAAAGACACAAAACACCAAGCACAACGAACCGTCGGTGGTATTGTGACGACTCGGAAATTTCTGACCAAATTTAAACCTAATCTCTATATGTTTCCCACACGATATGAAAAGTCAGTAATAATGAGTCTCGAAAATTTTGAACTGGTTTGATGAATTCAATTTGACCCTTGACTATTCCCGATGATTCACGAACAATGGTGTGTAAGTAAAAACATATACATACATACATACATACATACATACATACATACATACATACATACATACATACATACATACATACATACATACATACATACATATATATATATATATATATATATGTAAACAAAAGTATATATAAAAATTTAAAATAATAAAATATAATTTAAATATTAGATTTAAATATGTAAAAACAAAATACAAAATAATTAAAACACAATTTAAAAAGAAACTATATATAAATAAATATGATTTGTATGTATAATTATTATTAAGTGTATGTTGTAATATATATAGGGTATAAATGTTCAAATATATATTAGAAGTAATTACAAGTTTAAATATAAATGTTATATTAATATTATTATTATTACTTTCATTATTATTATTAATGTTAATGTTAAATATTAAAATTTATGATATTAATATTATTATTTATAATATAAAATTTAATACATATAACTTGTTATATCTAAATTGTTAATTGTATGATTATTAGATATTATTATTACCTTTATCATTAAAATTCATTATTATTATCAATAATAATACTATTACTATTATTTTTATAATTATTATTATAATTATAATTATTTATTATTACTCATAATAGTATTATTGATGTTATTATCATTATTATTATTTCTATTATTATTATTATTATTATTATTATTAATATTTGTATTATCATTAATAATATTATCAATATTATTGTTATTAATAATATAATTATAAATTATTATTAAGCAGATATGAAAAATATGTACATAAAACCAAAAATTCAGTTCTCCATCTCTATCCTACTGTAATTAATTTTTGGAATTGTCAGATTACTATTATTTGTCGACTCCAGTTAATTCAGATATGTTTCTATCTCAATTATTTAATACTTTATATATAACCTTAACTGTAATTAGGAATAAAAGAGAAAAAATATTCAAATACAGACACGTAAACCTCTGTTCTTGGTTCGAATTATCAATAGCTCGAATTCGTTTTGTTTTTCATAATCTATAAATGAAAAGTTGTTAGGAAAGATCTAATTAAACTCTCTGTAAGTTTTCATGCTCCAAATCTTTTTATTTACTTCGAATTTTGAAGTCAAATGCTAAATTCAAAAAAGTCAAAGAAATTGATAATCAAGAAATTCAAACTCATTTTGATAATTCTGAATCAAGTGATGATTCAGAAAGCTTCTATGAGTGGTTTAAAGCATAATTCATATTATATTTTTAACATAAAACAATCAAAAACTGGAAACTCGATTTTGAGTTCATAGTGTTCTTGACCTTGATATACAATAACTTGAATTTAAAACAATTTTCAGAAATTTGAAATGTAGAGTTGTTAGAAATCTTATAGTGAAACTTTCTACAAAATTTGAAGTTCAAATTCGTTTTGTTGAGTTGGAATTTTCGAGTCAAAGTTTATAAGTCAAAAAGTCAAACATTATTCCTTGATCAAATTTGAATTATCTGTTATAAATTAAGTTAAATTAATAATTTATAATGTTTATATAAATCAATTGCAACACAATTTATGTTATGATCTTTTTCTAAAACAACCTTAAAAGCAAAATTAATTTTTGAGTTTTATTTTTTTTCGTACAGGAGGTTTGCTGTCTGCTATATATATATATATATATATATATATATATATATATATATATATATATATATATATATATATATATATATATATATATATATATATATATATATATATATATATATATATATATATATATATTAATTCGTTTTCTGTAACTGCAGCAAATACAAATGGTTGTTTACGTTACCTAATGAATAATTTATATAAGTTTAATAAATGAATTGAGTGGGTTTGATCTCTGAGTGAATAACGAATTGAAGAAGAAGAAGATAGAACGCGAACCTGAGTTAAATAGATATAGTTTGGTTGTTATGCCAGAAAGACAGAATTGGAGGAAGGGTTAAGGTTGTTAGCGGGTGAGCGAGAGGTCACGGGTTCGAGCCCGGTTTAGGGCGTTTTCTTTTTAGAAGAGATCTTGAGGTAGTTTTCAAATTTTAAAAATTATTGTTATTATTACTATTATTATTATGATTGTTAATATTATTTTTTATCATTATTATTATTAGTATTATACTTATTATTGTTAGTAATATCATTATTGTTAGTATTATTATTAAGTAAGATGAATCCTAGGGTATTATTATTATTATTATTATCATTATTAATTATTGTTATTATTACAAGTATTATAAGTATTAATACTATAATTATTACTAACATATGTATCATTATTATTGTTAATATCAGTAGGATTATTATTAATATTATGATGAAAATAATAAAAGTTACAATTAGTTATATTAATGTTAGTACTAGTATCAATTTTTTTTGAATTATTATTATTATTAAGCATTATGATAAAATTTTCATGATTTAGTTATATTAATGTTAGTACTAGTATCAATTTTTTTTGAATTATTATTATTATTAAGCATTATGATAAAATTTTCATGATTATAAATACAAGTACGAATATTATTATTATCACTAATAGTTGTATTATTATTATTATTATTATTAGAATTATTATTATTATTATGAAAATAATACGAGTTATCATTATTTTCATTAATATTAGTATTAGTATCACTTTTGTAGCTACTAGTATTATTATTATTATTGTTAAACAAAAGTATCATTAATAACAATATCATTATTATTATTGATATTATCATTTTTAATAAAGTTATTATTATTATTAGTAAATCATTAATATCAAAATTATCATTTTTAAACAAATAAATATTTTTGTACATAAAACATACTTAATAAATATACTACAAATATATTAATATTCCATATAACTATATATGAATCATATTAACATTACTTATATAAGAACTTACATACAACAAATTAGGTATTTTTTATATAATCCTAAATATATATATATATATATATATATATATATATATATATATATATATATATATATATATATATATATATATATATATATAGATATTAATATAACTATATTAATCACTTTAAATACATATACAAGATAAATACATAAAACATATAATTTAATATATAACATAAAGTATATGTTTTTAAATGAAATCTAGTATAAATCTTATATAACTATAAAAATATATATAAATAATATATATTAATAAATAAAATTATGATATTTCTATTATATGTTTTAATAGAAATGCAATTAATATAGGTTCGTGAATCTGAGGCCAACCCTGCATTGTTCAGTATCGTCGTATGAATATTTTCACTACAAAATATTGTATCGTGAGTTCATTTGCTCCCTTTTTACTCTTTACATTTTGGGACTGAGAATACATGTGCTGTTTTTATAACTGCTTTATTAAATGCTTTTGAAATATATTTTTGAACTGCAAACACATGAAATGCTTTTATAAATGTTTGATGAAATAAACACAAGTACCTAAAAACATTCTACGAATGAGTTATGAGTACACCGGATATCATCCCTTTTAGTCTGGTAATCTGAGAATTTGGGAACCGAGCCCCAAATTGACGCGAATTCTAAAGATAGATCTATGGGCACTAACAAGCCCCAGTCAGAGAATTTGAACAGCTTTAGTACTTCGAAATAGGTATACAACCGCCAGCTTTAAAAGATATGATCTGTTTGTGAGGTGTACACAACCATCATATTTAAAAGAGTGGCCTGATTGTATGCTTTTTGCATGACCGTGCGGAATGCCGGTATGCGGGGGATATTCTAGATGCATTTTGTTAAGGTCGATTACCAGGTGTTTGTAGTTCGTATGAATGACTTTTATACACAGGTTATGTGTATTAGTTTTTGTGCACGAGATATGTGTACGATTATTAAAAATCGCGAGGCAACCTACGGGGGAGAAAAGGATATGAACCTACTCTGCTAAGCATTATGAAAAATGGTTTCGTACACGAGATATGTGTACTGTATTTAAATCTTGTGGTCTATTAAAATGATGAATTTTATTGTTTACGATAAACTAATGAACTCACCAACCTTTTGGTTGACACTTGAAAGCATGTGTATTCTCAGGTATGAAAGAATTCTTCCGCTGTGCATTTGTTCATTTTAGAGATATTACATGGAGTCATTCATGACATATTTCAAAAGACGTTGCATTCGAGTCATTGAGTTTATCAAGAATATTATTAAGTCATTTATAGTTGAATGTATTATGAAATGGTATTCATGTCGTCAACTTTCGATGTAAAGAAAGTTTATCTTTTAAAAAGGAATGCAATGTTTGTAAAATGGTATCATATGGAGGTCAAGTACCTCGCGATGTAACCAAATGTAATGTATTCATCCAGATAGATTAGGACGGGTCATGAAAGTTGGTATCAGAGCGGTGGTCTTAGCGAACCAGGTCTTGCATTAGTGTGTCTAACTAATAGTTGTTTAGATGCATTAGTGAGTGTAGACTTCGACCGTGTCTGCATGTCAAAATTTTTGCTTATCATTTCGTGTCGAAAATTACCTGCTAATCATTCTTAGGGAATCACTTGCTTATCATTCTTAGTCTAGACACATCTTATTACATTGACTGCATGAATAGTGTATAGACAAAATTCATATCTTAGCGTATCTGCTAAATCATATCTTAGTGTACCTATGATAATGCTAAAAACGAACATATATTTCATAGCATTATTCCTCAAGAAAGACAAGCTTTTAGTTGCAATTTTTCTATTTACAAGTGATATTCGTTTAAATAATAAAAAGTGAAGACAAAAGACAGATTTGACGAATTGAAGACGCAAACGACCAAAAAGCTCAAAAGTACAAAATACAATCAATGAGGTTCAAATTATTGATAAGAAACTTCTCAAAATTACAAGAGTACAAGATTCAAAACATAAAGTACAAGATATTAAATTGTACGCAAGTACGTTCGAAAATCCAGAAACGGGACCAGAGTCAACTCTCAACGCTCGACGCAACGGACTAAAAATTACAAGTCAACTATGCACATAAATATAATATAATATTTAAATAATTCTTATAATTATTTAATATATTATATTATTTATAAAACCGTCGGCAGAAGAAAACAACCAAATATGAGCCTCCCCAGCTGGCCATGCGATCGCATGGCCTGGAAAGCATAAATCCATGCGATCGCATGAGCCCCAGTTCCAGCCCACATGCCTATAAAAATCGAGCTTTGGTGCACCACAAAATTATCTATCTTTCTCTTCTCTCCATTCATACGTAATATTTATATTTATAATTTATATTTTAATTTTAATTTTAATTATAATTCTAATAATAAGGGTATGTTAGCGAATATTGTAAGGGTGTAAGTCGAAATTCTGTCCGTGTAACGCTACGCTATTTTTAATCATTGTAAGTTATGTTCAACCTTTTTACATTAATGTCTCGTAGCTAAGTTATTATTATGCTTATTTAAAACGAAGTAATCATGATGTTGGGCTAATTACTAAAATTGGGTAATTGGGCTTTGTACCATAATTGGGGTTTGGACAAAAGAATGACACTTGTGGAAATTAGACTATGGGCTATTAATGGGCTTTATATTTGTTTAACTAAATGATAGTTTGTTAATGTTAATATAAAGATTTACAATTGGGCGTCCCTATAAATTACCATATACACTCGATCGGACACGATGGGCTGGGTATTTATATGTATGAATAATCGTTCATTTAACCGGACACGGGAATGGATTAATAGCCACTAGAATAATTAAAACAGGGGTGAAATTATGTACAAGGACACTTGGTATAATTGATAACAAAATATTAAAACCTTGGGTTACACTCAGTCGACATCCTGGTGTAATTATTAAACAAAGTATTAAAATCTTGTTACAGTTTAAGTCCCCAATTAGTTGGAATATTTAACTTCGGGTATAAGAATAATTTGACGAGGACACTCGCACTTTATATTTATGACTGATGGACTGTTTTGGACAAAAACCAGACGGACATATTAAATAATCCAGGACAAAGGACAATTAACCCATGGGTATAAAACTAAAATCAACACGTCAAACATCATGATTACGGAAGTTTAAATAAGCATAATTCTTTTATTTCATATTTAATTTCCTTTATTTTATATTTAATTGCACTTCTAATTATCGCATTTTTATTTATTGTTATTGTATTTAATTGCACTTTTAATTTTTGTACTTTTTAATTATCGCAAGTTTATTTTATCGCACTTTTATTATTCGCAATTTCATTATCGTTATTTACTTTACGCTTTAATTTAAGTCTTTTATTTATTTTTAATATTTTACATTTGGTTTTAACTGCGACTAAAGTTTTAAAATCGACAAACCGGTCATTAAACGGTAAAAACCCCCCTTTATAATAATAATATTACTTATATATATATTTGTATTTTTATAAAAGTAAACTAATATAGCGTTAAGCTTTGTTTAAAAAGATTCCCTGTGGAACGAACCGGACTTACTAAAAACTACACTACTGTACGATTAGGTACACTGCCTATAAGTGTTGTAGCAAGGTTTAAGTATATCCGTTCTCTAAATAAATAAATATCTTGTGTAAAATTGTATCGTATTTAATAGTATTTCCTGTAAAAATATAAGCTATTTTATATACACCTCGCGAAACATCAAGTATTTTTGGCGCCGCTGCCGGGGAAAGTCTTAAAAGCCGGAAGCGCAACGCTATATATAAAAAAAAAAGATTTTTACTTTTAGTACGCTTTTGTAAAAATACGTTTTAAATATTCAAAAATATTAAAATAAAAACAAAAATATAAATATTTTTTTTAGAGTTTGGTAAATATTTAAGTTTTATAAAGTTTCTTTATTTCTATTTTTTTTAGTTTGTAAAAATATAAGTTTTATTTAATTAATAAATATATTTTATATTTTACAGCAAAAACAGAAAAAAAAAATAATTAATTCGGCCCGAACACTGTAGCAGCCCAGCTCTTGGCCCGAAACCCTAGCCCATGTGATCGCATGGCTGGGCAACTGAGGACTCATGCGATCGCATGAGCCCATCTGACACGCCAGACTGCAGCCTGCATTAATTACGGATAATAATAATTATTATTATATTTAAACCCTAATTAGGGTTATATATAATATATATTAATTTAGTTTTTATTATTAATTTGTATTTTTAGTTTAATTAGTTTATTTAAATTGTAAAATTAATAGTTTTATAAAATAAATAATATAAAAATAATATTTTTATAAAAATTGTACTTTTTACAAATTTTTATATATTTTTATATTTTGTCCCTTTTTAATCGTTTTAGCGTAATATTTGTATTTTTCGCTCATATTTAGTTTTAATTCATAGTTTTTGCCATAATTATTTTTACTTCTAGATTTTTAGGCTTTGCCGTAGAATTCCTTAAGTGCTTTTTCTTTAGACTAAGATTTAAGTGCTTTAGAATTTTGCGACGCCTTTTTAAGTTTTAGTTTCTTTTTAAGTTATTTCCATTTGGGATTTAGTTTTTCCTGTAAGCTTTAATATTTTTAGACACCTTTTACTATGTATCAATTATCATTCCAATTAGTAATCTCAATTTGCGATTATAATTTTAAGTTAGTTGTAGTAATAAGGTTAGGTTAGTCAAGTGTTTTAAGTTTTATAAGTTTCTTTTATTTTTCCGTCACCTTTTATTTTTCAACCATTTTTCTTTTTCGACCTTTTTCGACGAGCTCTTTTTCTTTCTTATTTCTCGCTATTCTAGTTTTAGGACATAGATTTTTATTCTACTTCTTATCTAAATTTCTTAAAATTACGAAAATTTATTTTAAGTGGTTAAATTGATAGACATCAAAATTTTCTGGTTCGTAGTAATAGTTGGATTTGTACGTGGACCGGGTAATTGGAGCCAAACAGTCCTCAATTATATTGAGACCAAACGAATCCTGCCCCTCTGCTGCATCTTTTAGCTATTCGAAACGTGGGCAAAATCAGAAAAGTCTATTGATTGGATAACTTATTATAATTTTTCTTTCCTTTTAAAAACTAATAGGATATTCAGTGAATGCACCGAGCAAGACGTTCACCACCTTTTGTACGTTCACCACCTGTAACTAGATCAAGACATTTAGCAAATATTACCACCGTTGATTTTTCTTTAGAAACGTCATCCAGTCGACCAAGTACTTCAGTTCAAATTTCCAATAATCCATTTTTTGAACCCGACCTCACAATTGAGAATCCGGAGAATATTCAGGAACGGTTCGTAGATCCTGAACCACTAAACTTTCCCCCGGAACCACCAATCATTCAAACAGAGATTGTTGAGGAACGAACCATTAAATCAGAATCCTCTAGTGATTCCGATTCAACAAATTCAATTATGGAGAATCTGGAACCTTTAAGTATGGAAGACCGAATGAGAGCTAAACGCACTGGCCAAGGTCACGCAATTACTCATCCAGACATTAATGCGCCAGATTATGAAATCAAAGGACAAATTCTACACATGGTGACTAATCAATGCCAATTTAGTGGTGCACCGAAGGAAGATCCAAATGAACATCTACGTACCTTTAATAGGATCTGCACACTATTTAAAATCCGAGAAGTAGAGGATGAACAGATATATCTCATGTTATTTCCCTGGACTTTAAAGGGAGAAGCCAAAGATTGGTTGGAATCATTACCTGAAGGGGCGATTGATACATGGGACGTTTTAGTTGAAAAATTTCTTAAACAATTCTTTCCTGCATCTAAAGCCGTAAGACTTCAAGCAGAAATTGTTACGTTTACACAGAAACCAAATGAAACTCTATATGAGGCGTGGACTAGATATGGAAAGTTATTAAGAGGATGTCCGCAACATGGTTTAGACACTTGTCAAATAGTACAAATATTCTACCAAGGATGCGACATCACTACAAGGAAAGACATAGATATAGCAGCCGGTGGTTCTATTATGAAGAAAACCGAAACTGATGCTTACAAAATTATTGATAACACTGCTTCCCACTCACATGAGTGGCACCAAGAAAAAGATATCGTTAGATCATCTAAAGCAGCTAGAGTCGATTCTAGCCATGACTTAGATTCCATTTCCGCAAAGATAGATGCTGTGGAGAGACGAATGGAAAAAATGACTAAAGATATTCACTCAATACGAATTAGTTGTGAGCAGTGTGGAGGACCACATTTGACAAAAGATTGTCTCAGTATTGAATTAACAATGGAACAAAGAGAGAATATTTCATACATAAACCAAAGGCCTGGAAATAAATATCAGAATAATTATCAACCACCAAGACCGATTTACAATCAAAACCAGAATTATAACCGAAATATTCTATACAACAACCAACAAGGTCCTAGCAATCAACAAGTATCCAATAATAATTACAATCAGCAAAGACCGAATTTTCAAAACAAACCACCACAACAAACCGATGATAAAAAGCCGAATTTAGAAGATATGATGACGAAGCTAGTTGAAACTCAAACGCAGTTTTTCACATCTCAGAAACAAACTAATGAACAAAATGCTCAAGCATTTAGAAATCAACAAGCTTCTATTCAAAATCTGGAACAAGAAGTAAGTAACCTAGCAAGGTTAATAGGTGAAAGAAAACCGGGAAGTCTACCTAGTGATACAAATGCTAACCCCCGGAATGAAACAGCTAAAGCCATTACCACAAGAAGTGGTACAACACTTAAACCACCTGAAATACCTGTAACTTCTGATGAAGCTATTCCTACTCCACAAGAACCACAACCTGATCAAGATAAGGAAAAAGAACCGATAGTTGAAAAGGTTAATGAAGATAACACAGTTAAGGCTAAACCTTATGTTAAACCATACCAGCCACCACTTCCTTACCCGAGTAAAATGAAGAAAGAGAAACTTGAAGCCGAGCAATCTAAATTCTTGGATATGTTTAAACAGATAAATGTAAATCTTCCTTTCATTGATGTGATTTCAGGAATGCCTAGATATGCTAAATTCTTGAAAGATCTAATCTCAAATAGAAAGAAAATGGAAGAACTCTCGGCTGTTACTATGAATGCTAATTGTTCAGCAGTGCTGTTGAATAAGATACCAGAAAAACTATCTGATCCAGGAAGTTTCACAATTCCATGTTTTCTGGGTAGTCTTAGTACAATAGAAGCATTGGCAGACTTAGGTGCTAGTATAAATCTAATGCCGTATTCACTATACGCTAAACTAGACCTTGGAGAATTGAAACCAACTAGAATAAGCATACAACTAGCCGATAGATCAATAAAATATCCTAGAGGGATAATGGAGAACATGCTAGTTAAAGTTGGTACTTTAGTATTTCCAGTAGATTTTGTTGTTTTGGACATGGAAGAAGATTCTCAAGTTCCTCTCATATTAGGAAGACCATTCTTAAACACGGCTAAAGCAATGATAGACGTGTTCGGTAAGAAATTGACCTTAAGTATAGAGGATGAGAGTGTTACCTTTTCAGTTGATAGAGCAATGCAACAACCGCAATCTGCAGATGATACATGTTATTATATTCAAACTATAGATGCACATGCAGAATTATTAGAAGAATTTCCAGAATTACAAGGAACAGGAGAATGTTCTTTAGGAGAAGGTAATGAACCAATTGATGAAGCTGAAATGTTAGCTACACTTATAGCTAATGGATATGAACCAACAACAGAAGAAATTCAAATGCTAAAAGAAGAAGACAGATATCGATATAAATCATCGATAGAAGAACCTCCGAAATTAGAGTTAAAGCCACTTCCAAACCATTTGGAATACGCTTATTTACATGGTGAATCTGAATTACCTGTAATAATATCGTCTTCTCTTACTGAAAATGAGAAATCACAACTCATTTCTGTGTTGAAATCTCATAAACCAGCCATTGCATAGAAGATTCATGATATTAAAGGAATAAGTCCTTCGTATTGCACACATAAAATCCTTATGGAAGAAGGTCATAAAACGTATGTGCAACGCCAACGAAGACTAAATCCTAATATGCAAGATGTAGTTAAAAAAGAGATTATTAAACTGCTAGATGCAGGTTTAATTTATCCAATTTCTGATAGTCCATGGGTAAGCCCAGTTCAATGCGTGCCTAAGAAGGGTGGCATGACTGTCATTACAAATGAGAAAAATGAGCTTATTCCTACTAGGACTGTAACAGGATGGCGTGTATGTATTGATTATAGAAAATTAAATGACGCCACCAGAAAAGATCACTTTCCCTTACCTTTTATAGATCAAATGTTGGAAAGATTAGCCGGAAATAGTTACTATTGTTTTCTAGATGAATTTTCTGGATATTTTCAAATTCCAATAGCACCCGAAGACTAAGAGAAAACCACATTCACGTGCCCTTATGGTACTTTTGCTTACAAACGCATGCCATTTGGACTTTGTAACGCCCCTGCAACCTTTCAAAGGTGTATGATGGCGATTTTTCACGACATGATAGAAGAATGCATGGAAGTTTTCATGGATGACTTTTCAGTCTTCGGTGATACATTTGAATCATGTCTAGTTAATCTTGAACGAATGCTTATTAGATGCGAACGATCAAATCTAGTACTTAATTGGGAAAAATGCCATTTCATGGTTAAAGAAGGCATCGTTCTTGGTCATAAAATTTCAAAAGAAGGAATTGAAGTGGATAGAGCTAAAGTAGATGTAATTGCTAAACTTCCACATCCCACCAATGTTAGAGGAGTTAGGAGTTTTCTAGGGCATGCCAATTTTTACCGACGTTTCATAAAAGATTTTTCTAAAATTGCCACTCCAATAAATAAACTCCTAGAAAAGGATGCTCCATTCATCTTTTCAGATGAGTGTATCAAATCTTTTAATATTCTTAAAGAGAAACTCACTAATGCGCCGATCATGATAACACCAAATTGGAATCTACCATTTAAACTAATGTGCGATGCAAGTGATTTTGCAATGGGAGCCGTTTTAGGACAAAGGATTGAAAAATGATTTCAACCTATATATTATGCTAGTAAGACATTACAAGGAGCACAAACAAACTATACAACTACTGAAAAAGAACTCCTTGCTATTGTCTTTGCTTTTGACAAATTTCGATCATATCTCGTTCTAGCAAAAACGGTGGTCTATACCGACCATTCTGCTCTTAGGTACCTATTTTCAAAACAAGATGCTAAACCAAGATTAATCCGTTGGATCTTACTCTTACAAGAGTTTGATATTGAAATCCGAGATAAAAGAGGAGCAGAAAATCTCGCCGCTGATCATCTTTCTCGTCTTGAAAATCCTGAGTTAGAAGTTCTAAATGAATCGGCCATACAAGACAACTTTCCTGATGAATATCTATTGAAGATAGATTATAAAGAAATTTCATGGTTTGCAGACTATGCAAACTACTTAGTTTGTGGATTCCTTGAAAAAGGATTATCGTACCAAAAACGAAAGAAATTCTTCAGTGATATAAAACACTATTTCTGGGAAGATCCACATTTGTTTAAAAGTTGTCCAGATGGAATAATATGCCGATGTGTATTTGGAGATGAAGCTAGTAAAATATTAAACCATTGTCACACAGGACCAACAGGAGGGCATTATGGGCCTCAACTAACAGCAAGAAAAGTTTATGATGTTGGATTCTATTGGCCTATAATTTACAAAGACGCACACCTTCTTTGCAAATCCTGTGATGCTTGTCAAAGGGCCAGAAAAATAAGTCAACGAGATGAAATGCCACAAAATGTCATCCAAGTATGTGAAGTATTTGACATTTGGGGTATTGACTTTATGGGTCCATTTCCAAAATTTCATAATAATCTATATATACTCGTAGCCATTGATTATGTATCTAAATGGGCGGAAGCACAAGCTCTCCTAACTAACGATGCACGAGTTGTAGTCAACTTTTTAAAACGTCTTTTTGCAAGGTTTGGAACACCGAAAGCTTTAATAAGTGATCGGGGTACTCATTTCTGTAATAATCAACTTGAGAAAGTACTTAAAAGATATGGAGTAACTCATAAAATCTCCACCGCATATCATCCACAAACAAGTGGACAAGTTGAAAATACCAACCGAGCTTTAAAATGTATTCTAGAGAAAACCGTAGGATCAAATCCGAAGGAATGGTCCATTAAATTGGAGGATGCACTCTGGGCTTTTAGAACAGCCTACAAAACTCCAATTGGAACCACACCTTTTAGACTTGTTTATGAAAAAGCATGTCATCTTCCAGTAGAAATTGAACACAAAGCATTTTGGGCTTTGAAGACATGTAATCTTGATTTACATGAAGCTGGACGTCTACGATTAAGTCAACTAAATGAATTAAAAGAATTAAGACATGAAGCATACGAGAATTCGTTAATCTATAAAGAAAGAACGAAGAAATGGCATGATAAAAGAATCAGAAGTTCAAAAGAATTTAAAGAAGGAGACAGAGTTCTTCTTTTCAATTCACGATTCAAGCTATTTCCTGGAAAATTGAAATCAAGATGGTCTGGACCATTCATAGTCAAAAGAGTTTTCCCATACAGAACGATAGAATTAATAAATTCAAATGGGATTGAATTTAAAGTTAATGGTCACAGAGTTAAACATTACATACATGGTCCGATGGAAGTCGACAACGAAGTTAATCACAATTTCGACACCACACTAACTAAGTGTGGGGAGAATCAAGTCTTTAAAGGATAATATGTATTTCTGTTAGAGTTAGATTGTCTGTTTTCGTGTAGTTCTCAAAAATGGAACCCGAATGGTCTTTCCCTAGCAGACCCTAAAGAACTAGTCTTCTCCCCCCATTTTGAATTTTTATTTTTTTTAGGTTTTTACAAAATGAAGACTGCCTGTAAACTAAACCATGGTCTAATGCTACACGCTTTGATCACTAAACGTAATAATGACACACTTCTGAGTGAAATAGTATCAGTAATCAGAGAAAGAATGGACGGAGTTAGAAAAGAATCCAGATGCGAAGATAATAAGTTACAATTTGGTAAAGGAAAATCAAAATCCGCAGCAAAAAGAAGAGCACGACACCTAGAAAGATGTCACAAATGCGGAAAATGGTCACATGGAGGTAAATGTTCAAATAATCAAACCTATTCAAACACCGAATTTGTTACTTTATGCAGAGACGGACCGTTCATATGTTTAGAAGAAAAGACACTGAATGCTCGAGGTTACGCCTATGTAGCTATGGAAAACCAATTAAACCGACTATCTTATGAATGGGATAGATCATATAACTAAGAAATCTATTTCACAGAGAGCCGATACTGGAGGTTCAGGAGCATCATCATCTAGACGACCAGCACCAGCACCAGAACCAGAACCAGAAATGCAACACGAACAAGAACCACAACAGGAACAACAACAGCCTGATCAGCACATACCTTATTATGATGCGATATAGTTTGTTGATGAATTCATAGTATTCCCAATGAGGCCGCCAGTTGAATTCCCAACGATTCCTGAGCACACTCTACATCCTAATCTGAGATTTGATAGAAGATGGAGAGATTACGAGACATATCAAAGGAACAAATTCAAATTGGTAACAAAAAATGTAGAGGTGCCAAGGGTAATTGATTGGGCCCCTTTTGAAACGGTCCATCTAGCTGACCGTGTTAGACAGCTTTTAGTTCAAAGGTATGGCAATTCTTCTTTTACAGATTGGGAACGTCTTTTCACCATTCGTAGACCTGTATATAAGGAATGGTGTGTTGAGTTGATAAGTACTGTATCACTTGATACAAATATAGTTAGAATAGATGATAGAAGATTTCTTAGGTTTATCCTTGGCGGTAGGATGTACAGAATGTCCATGTTGGACATGGCCAGGGCTTTACAGATATATACTCCTGGTGAGTTGCTATTACCCGATTGTACAAACTTGATTCATTATGGTGAACGGGTAGATAGTAACTTTGACGCTGACGCCATTTGGAGGCGTATGTCACATTTTGATGTTTTTACACGAGCAGGAGGACACTCCTATACACATATTGACAGAGCCGAGCTTCGTATTATTCATAGATTTTTGGCTAACTCGATTACACAAAGAGGTCATAATAAAGAAAAAATTACCTTATATGATTTATTCTACCTAAAGTGTATTCGGGATCCTAGAAGCTTTGTCAATATCCCTTACTGTGTTGCTTTTTATTTATCTAAAATGGTAGAGGGAATGCAGGACGGGAGTATAATAGGAGGAGGTATTTTTGTTACTCTCATTGGAGAGTATTTAGGTGTTGATAGGAACCAAGGGGGTCCATTACAGATTTGTAGAGAACAGGTTGAGCCCTTAGGATTGAAAGTTTATGTGGGTGCTAAGGTATTGAAAAGTATACGTAACCAGGCAGTACCCTATGAGGGATCTCATCCTCAGGTAGAGAGAGGCTCAGACGAGGAAATGGAGGAGGCGGAAGACATTAGGGATGTCTTTCGAGATGCTATTCTTGACGTCCACGTTCGTATAGATGAGGAAGCAATGACGAACGCGGCAAGACATAGTATGTATGAGCAGTGGAACTCCGAGCGAGTATACGAGGATTATAGGCGACGCCAACACGATAGCTGGTTAGTTCATCAGCACCAAATCATGAGCCAGCTATCATATCAGGTACCAAATAACTATGTACCTACTCGACCTGCTCATTTTCCACCACATAGCCCCGATATCCGACCACCCTTTAACCGGTATGACTATGACCAAGCCTATCAGAACACCTATAACCAACAATGGAACCCACCCGATGAGATGAACTGGAACCCCTATCCAGACTGATTTAGTTCCATTTGGTTATTTTTATGATTTTTATGTTTTTATCTTTTGACTTTTTCATGTTTAAACTTATGTTATTGGATATATTTGTGTAATTTTTATTATTATTGTGTACTAATATTTCATATTTAGAATTTGAAAGTGGGATATTAAGTCCCATTTCAAATTGCCATGCATGATTATATTTGTATGTATGTATATTGTCGATTGTACAAAACAGGATAAAACAGCGCATTTTCAAAGACTGGCATTAAGTTCAGCAAAAGCTACTAATTTTGACGACAAGATGACAAATAAATGTGATGTAACAATAGACGAAATGAACAAATGATATGCACCATTTATCATTCAGCAAACAAACGCCAATATGTTTGAAAACTTTGGTAAAATTTAATCATTTCTACGCTAATCACCCTCAATAATTTAAATTGTACTGATTTCTTGCAAATGAGGGCATTGCTAGATCTTAAGTGTGGGAAGGGGTTAAATTCTTTCGGATTTTTAAAATTTTTATCTTTATACACTTGGTTACCATTAAAAATACTAGTAACGTAGTAGTTGTATTAGAATCTAGTGCTCTCTAATAAAGAACAGCCCTAGTCTTATATACTGACTACCCAATTCTAGTAAAATTTTTCAAAATTTTCAATTAAATGAACTCAAAATCATGTTTATACATATTTATGAACGATAAAAATAGGTGTTAACACCGAAATTATTGTAACCTCGGAAAGGACATAAATTGAGAAACAAACCAAAATGTTAAAATTCATTCAAAATGGAATAGAGGACGATAAAAAGGAAAATAAAAGCCAAGTGTGGGAAAATTTACCAAGTTATCTTAAACATATGTCACATATATCTGTGACAAATAACTGAAAATACTTTTGCTTTGAACTAAACTAAACTGTTTTACCCGATGATTTACTGTAAGAAAGATGGATCTACACGATGAATCAATTCCATCATTAAAAGGAAGTAAAATCTTCCGAAAAAGACACGCGCTTCTTGATTTAAGTCAGGAAGTTGTCGTCCAGACCAGCTGTAGGTTGACGAAAAACCTAGAAAAGTCATCACTAAAATCAGCAGGAAATCCACGGACCTCATCATTAAACAGGGTCGCCAAGTGGTCAGATTTATCCTAACCATGAGAAGGATTTATCTCGTAAAATGGGGGGGCACCATGCAAATTAGCTGGATAAGACTAACAAATCAGATCCCCAGAAAGGATAATCTCCTTAAAGATTAAAAATCAGCTTTTAAGCCTGATATTACTCAATCCTAGAGATTGACCTTAAAGATTGAGAATTCAAACTCATGGAATTCAATGATATCTAAACTCGAGCTTGAACGAGAAAATATTTTGATCAAAATTACAAACCGATTTGTTTTCTGAAAACCCCATTTTCAATGCGTTCATTACCATTGAACGTAAAATCCTAGGAATTCACCTGGAATTCATTAGGTCACCTGAACCAAATCGGGTGTCAACCGTAAGAACGGTGGTTGCATAGCATGGTCAAAGACAAGACCTTGTGCCAGACCGAAAAATTATAAGGGTGAGCTTTACTATTGCTCCTACCAAGGATAGTAATTGCGTCCGACACGTTATAGACCATAATTAAAAGCATGTCAGGGGACATTGCCTTAACAGTTGCTTGTTCAACGCTTTCCTTTACAACCGGACGGTAGTTTACCGAAAGGTAATATACGGGACAAGTAAACTGGATGTGTTGCTTTCCAAATACAAGGTTAGCAAGTGGGTGACACAAAACCACAAGTTTTGAGCTAAAATTTTCAAATCTGAAACCCACCAAACCCACAAAAATATTTTGCAAACACCGGTAAAGGGTTATTCCGGAAAACTTATCTAGGGTAAAAACTAGATTTAATTTTCAAAAGATCAAATATTTTCATAAAGATCCAATTTTCTTAAGGATCTACATTTTCATAGTCATGTGGGACTGTAAACCGCCTTTCAAATGTGCACTTTGCTTTGGAAACCGAAAGTAAATCGGCTATTTGATTGCAAGTGTCGTTGACCTAAACCCGAGGCAACTGTGGATGACACACCCACCTTTAACCATGATTCTATCGTTACTACCATTGTTTATACCGCCGTATAGAAATCACTGATGTATAAAGTGTGAAGAATAAAGAAGTGATTCTAGTATTTCAAGACGATATTGCTTAAGGACAAGCAACGCTTAAGTGTGGGAATATTTGATAATGCTAAAAACGAACATATATTTCATAGCATTATTCCTCAAGAAAGACAAGCTTTTAGTTGCAATTGTTCGATTTACAAGTGATATTCGTTTAAATAATAAAAGGTGAAGACAAAAGACAGATTCGACGAATTGAAGACGCAAACGTCCAAAAAGCTCAAAAGTACAAAATACAATCAATGAGGTTCAAATTATTGATAAGAAACGTCTCAAAATTACAAGAGTACAAGATTCAAAACATAAAGTACAAGATATTAAATTGTACGCAAGTACGTTCGAAAATCCGGAACCGGGACCAGAGTCAACTCTCAACGCTCGACGCAACGGACTAAAAATTACAAGTCAACTATGCACATAAATATAATATAATATTTAAATAATTCTTATAATTATTTAATATATTATATTATTTATAAAACCGTCGGCAGAAGAAAACAACCAAATATGAGCCTCCCCAGCTGGCCATGCGATCGTATGTCCTGGAAGGCATAAATCCATGCGATCGCATGAGCCCTAGTTCCAGCCCACATGCCTATAAAAATCGAGCTTTGGTGCACCACAAAATTATCTATCTTTCTCTTCTCTCCATTCATACGTAATATTTATATTTATAATTTATATTTTAATTTTAATTTTAATTATTATTCTAATAATAAGGGTATGTTAGCGAATATTGTAAGGGTGTAAGTCGAAATTCTGTCCGTGTAACGCTACCCTATTTTTAATCATTGTAAGTTATGTTCAACCTTTTTACATTAATGTCTCGTAGCTAAGTTATTATTATGCTTATTTAAAACGAAGTAATCATGATGTTGGGCTAATTACTAAAATTGGGTAATTGGGCTTTGTACCATAATTGGGGTTTGGACAAAAGAATGACACTTGTGGAAATTAGACTATGGGCTATTAATGGGCTTTATATTTGTTTAACTAAATGATAGTTTGTTAATGTTAATATAAAGATTTACAATTGGGCGTCCCTATAAATTACCATATACACTCGATCGGACACGATGGGCGGGGTATTTATATGTATGAATAATCGTTCATTTAACCGGACACGGGAATGGATTAATAGCCACTAGAATAATTAAAACAGGGGTGAAATTATGTACAAGGACACTTGGTATAATTGATAACAAAATATTAAAACCTTGGGTTACACTCAGTCGACATCCTGGTGTAATTATTAAACAAAGTATTAAAATCTTGTTACAGTTTAAGTCCCCAATTAGTTGGAATATTTAACTTCGGGTATAAGAATAATTTGACGAGGACACTCGCACTTTATATTTATGACTGATGGACTGTTATGGACAAAAACCAGACGGACATATTAAATAATCCAGGACAAAGGACAATTAACCCATGGGTATAAAACTAAAATCAACACGTCAAACATCATGATTACGGAAGTTTAAATAAGCATAATTCTTTTATTTCATATTTAATTTCCTTTATTTTATATTTAATTGCACTTCTAATTATCGCATTTTTATTTATTGTTATTGTATTTAATTGCACTTTTAATTTTCGTACTTTTTAATTATCGCAAGTTTATTTTATCGCACTTTTATTATTCGCAATTTCATTATCGTTATTTACTTTACGCTTTAATTTAAGTCTTGTATTTATTTTTAATATTTTACATTTGGTTTTAACTGCGACTAAAGTTTTAAAATCGACAAACCGGTCATTAAACGGTAAAAACCCCCTTTATAATAATAATATTACTTATATATATATTTGTATTTTTATAAAAGTAAACTAATATAGCGTTAAGCTTTGTTTAAAAAGATTCCCTGTGGAACGAACCAGACTTACTAAAAACTACACTACTGTACGATTAGGTA
The DNA here is from genome assembly GCF_046630445.1 of Rutidosis leptorrhynchoides. NCBI lineage: Eukaryota > Viridiplantae > Streptophyta > Magnoliopsida > Asterales > Asteraceae > Rutidosis > Rutidosis leptorrhynchoides. The sequence continues at coordinate 564,731,194 of NC_092333.1, forward strand.
CACTGCCTATAAGTGTTGTAGCAAGGTTTAAGTATATCCGTTCTCTAAATAAATAAATATCTTGTGTAAAATTGTATCGTATTTAATAGTATTTCCTGTAAAAATATAAGCTATTTTATATACACCTAGCGAAACATCAACCTATTACTGTAAACTTTGCCTGGCATATTCCGTAAATTCCTCCGTAATCCACGAAATCTTTTATTTTCTATATAGATATTCTATGTAATTAGAATACCATCCGATTGCTGGAAATCATTTCCTACAAAAAATCCTTTACTCAATCATACGAAATGGAACTTGTCACTAGTTCAAGTTCTTCGGAACCCGACAGCTATTCCGACATGGATGTTCACCTAAGATCCGGAAGCAGCATCACTAGAATGAATCAACCAATCAGCCATCCCCAATTCATCTGATGGGTTCGTAGTCTACTTAATCATTGGAGACGGGAAGAAGGTGATCCCTTCCATCCACCACATTCCTCTCTTGACGAAGAATCTGAAGCACTTACCGGTGAACCGGTCCGAAACACCATTTTCACACTCATTTCCAGAGTATCTCGCCATAATTATATTCTATCTAAAATTCTAAACCTTATTCATCCGCTCATTCCGACCGATAATCATCCCGAAGTAATAGAAGAAGTCAATGAACTTCGCGCTCGAGTAATCAATTTGGAGAATATGGTGCAAAATTTACCAGCTTCAGCAACATCACCGGCATCAACAGTACCATCAGTAACATCACTAGTACCATCAACAATCCATGCCTCAACATCTCATTATGTACCTCGAGTATAATAATCATTTTACATCAATTATCTTGGTTCTTCATGGCGATTAAGTAATCTCTAACGTTTTAGAGATTATGTATTCTAGTTCTAACGGTAAACCAAATGAGTTAATACCATATTAACTCATTAAATCCATGATTACATCTGAAGAAAATATATATGTATATATATGTTTTCATAAAGATTGTAACTAAAATTCTTTCGTACAAACTGTTAATGGTGAAAATATTTTAACGGGTAGGTAATACCCGAGGAATATTTAGATTTCACATTAGTAAGTTACACTGTACATTTTTCGAATCTAATTCAACAGTCATTTACAATCCTACTTACATCCACAGATATACGGACCCGTTCATCACAGAATAACCATTTTCATTCAATTTCATATTTGGATTTTAACTTATCAGAATCCAACAAGTGGCATAACGAAGAAAACATTGGACAAAATAAAATTTGTTAGAAACAAACAAATTAACTATGAGAAAAGTTTTGTTAAGAATCCACGCCAACAAAATCCTAGCTAACTGTTCCTAGCTAACTGTTAATTCCTTATTACATTTTAATTATCGCAATTTATTTTATCGCAATTTTGATTCTCGCAATTTTATTTATCGTCATTTAATTTCTGTAATTTATTTTACGCACTTTATTTATCGTCATTTAAATACTGTTATTTACGCATTTAAATATCGGGACACGTATACAAGGTTTTGACATATCATATCGACACATCTATATATATTATTTGGAATAACCATAGACACTCTATATGCAGTAATGCCAGGGTTGAGGTTGATTCTATAATAATATATATACTTTGAGTTGTGATCGAGTCTGAGACATGTATACAAAGGGTCAAGATACATATTAATTAATTCGAATATTATATATTAAACTATATATGAATTATTGAATTACTAACTATGGACTACCAACATTGGATAATTAAAATGAATTAAAATATTGACTATAACATATGAAACTAAACAATTCTTCAAGTTTGCCACTTGATTTCATCTTAAACCTCATTTGTATCTCGACGATTACAATCTGCGTTCAAAACTTTCATGATTCTTAAAAACACCTCAATCGAGAGGATGAACCAACCGCACTTCATCTACGGAAGAAAATATTGATGCATAAAGTTATGCACCTGAAAACACTCGGAACCTGAGTAAACATTTAACACGTATCTGTGCTAGCTCCTTTGACGTTGTTATTATCGAAAATAACTTTGTAATCCCTTTCCAAATTAGTCAATTTTGTCATAGCTCCAGCAAATCAACTTCAAGTTTTCATTCGAATAAGCCTTATTATAACAATTACCCTTCCCATCATTGTTACCAGGGAACCATTTATATCCCACCACATTAGCAGTAAACTTACCAGCAACTTCTTTGATCTTTGACTTTTTGAAAAATTATTATATTCATTAAAATCCTATCATGTACTCATCCGCACCTTGTAACGGGAATTGCCATACCAATTACCAGAAATCAGCAATCAGTATTTTGAATCTCGCAGTGTTTCTACGTTAACAGTTATAGGTATACATATAATATCTATTTCCTAGAATTATGATCTTCCATTCTGAATTTCTGAAAAGCACCAGTTTTACGAATCAGTTCTCTGAATTTTGGAAGTGCTGATGAAGCAGCAAAAACTGTAAACGATTTTAACAGCCAAAAGTTTGATAATAAAGAGGGATACATTCGAAAAGCTCAAAAGCAAAGTTGGAACTGAAAAACGGATTGAGCAAACCATGAAGGAGACCGAGGACAAATACAAGAACCAAACCCTATATTCAAAGAATCCAGATTATTCTGTATCCGATGAAATCTTTAGAAAATATCTTGCTTCGTATTCATGTTAAATCTTGTGGAAAAATCTTTCTTCATCAACCTTCGATCTTAGAAATTCCAAAATATCATCATAAATATCTTCGATATTTCTGAGGATATTTTCATATATATTCTTGTCCGAAATTATTCATCTCTTCGTGCTATCTATGTTACGTCATCAAGGAAACTGTTTTAGTTCTAAAATTCTGAAAAGTTCAAACTTAAAATATGAATGATATTGAAGTAGTGTTGGGAACTGAAGCATGAGTTAGTATAATATAATGACACTTGATCAACGTGATTATATTACAGTAAGTTATGCTGAGTTTCTAATGAAACATGATGATTCACAGACCATAACGTCATCATGTGCCATGTTACACGACTCTTACATTCTACCTAATCTTCAAACATATTAAGAACATATCTTCTTGATAAATCTATTTTTCCAGGATATTCTGGCAATTTGACAAATCAAGACCGTGCTATTACAATTTATTTCTTAGAACATTAACTATGTTCATTCCGAATTTCATACCTACAAATTCTGGGCCATTATTCGCTTGACTTGAAGTCGGGAATAGAAAACTAGAGCATGGAGCTCCAAAATATAAAAAGAAATATAAAGCTCAACAATAATACATAAATTACAAACCGTGTATATCAATGTTTATTGCAACATAAAGACACAGGAGAATTAAAAACACTATAACTCCAAGGGCGAAGTAGAAGAAAACATATTCCTCCGGTGGGAGTTGAAAAAGAAGAACGATCATTGCGATAGTCAGAATAAGAACAAGGATTAGAACTACATTAAGCATTATTATAATCCTTTGGATATATGAACTGAGAAAAAAGGTATAGAAGTGGTGAAAATTATTGGAACGGAAAAGGCAAATTTATAATAGAAATATCAGACGTAGTAATCGGGACAGATCATCGCATTTAATTGAAGAGATCCTAATTTCCTTAAATCCCAAAGAATCAAATCCTTTAGATTTCGGAGATTTTCTTTAAATCTCTTGAATTTCGGAATTCAAACAAGAAAACGGCAAAAGTTAAGACGCACCTTATTTTCTAAATTCAACCCTGACTACGTCAAAAGTTAAGATGAAACTTTATTTATTCTTTTCACTCTTTTGTGATAGCTTCATTCGTGCTCTTCGAATAATCGAATTATTTTATCCATATTACTCAATACGATAAAACTCTATTTATCAACTCATATTCGTCATGAAAACATTTTTATTGTTAGCCATGACCACCCCACTCAAATTTCGGGACGAAATTTCTTTAACGGGTAGGTACTGTGACGACCCGGAAATTTTCGACCAAATTTAAACCTAATCTCTATATGTTTCCGACACGATAAGCAAAGTCAGTAATAATGAGTCTCGAAAATTTTGAACTGGTTTGATGATTTCAATTTGACCCTTGACTATTCCCGATGATTCACGAACAATGGTGTGTAAGTAAAAACACACACACACACACACACACACATATATATATATATATATATATATATATATATATATATATATATATATATATATATATATATATATATATATGTATATAAATAAATATAATTTAAATATTAGATTTAAATATGTAAAAACAAAATACAAAATAATTAAGTCATAATTTAAAAAGAAACTATATATAAATAAATATGATTTGTATGTATAATTATTATTAAGTGTATATTGTAATATATATATATATATATATATATATATATATATATATATATATATATATATATATATATAGGGTACAAATGTTCAAATATATATTAGAAGTAATTACAATTTTAAATATAAATGTTATATTAATATTATTATTATTACTTTCATTATTATTATTAATGTTAATGTTAAATATTAAAATTTTTGATATTAATATTATTATTTATAATATAAAATTTAATACATATAACTTGTTATATCTAAATTGTTAATTGTATGATTATTAGATATTATTATTACCTTATCATTAAAATTCATTATTATTATCAATAATAATACTATTACTGTTATTTTTGTAATTATTATTATAATTATAATTATTTATTATTACTCATACTAGTATTATTGATGTTGTTATCATTATTATTATTTCTATTATTATTATTATTATTATTATTATTATTATTATTATTATTATTATTAATATTTGTATTATCATTAATAATATTATCAGTATTATTGTTATTAATAATATAATTATAAATTATTATTAAACAGATACGAAGAATATGTACATAAAACCAAAAATTCAGTTCTCCATCTCTATCCTACTGTAATTAATTTTTGGAATTGTCGGATTACTGTTATAAGTCGACTCCAGTTAATTTAGATATGTTTCTATCTCAATTATTCGATACTTTATATATAACCTTAACTGTAATTAGGAATAAAAGAGAAAAAATATATTCAAATACAGATACGTAAACCTCTGTTCTTGGTTCGAATTATCAACAGCTCGAATTCGTTTTGTTTTTCAAAATCTATAAATGAAAAGTTGTTAGGAATGATCTAATTAAACTCTCTGTAAGTTTCATGCTCCAAATCCTTTTATTTACTTCGAATTTTGAAGTCAAATGCTAAATTCAAAAAAGTCAAAGAAATTGATAATCAAGAAATTCAAACTCATTTTGATAATTCTGAATCAAGTGATGATTCAGAAAGCTTCTATGAGTGGTTTAAAACATAATTCATATTATATTTTTAACCTAAAACAATCAAAAACTGGAAACTCGATTTTGAGTTCATAGTGTTCTTGACCTTGATATACAATAACTTGAATTTAAAACAATTTTTAGAAATTAGAAATGTAGAGTTGTTAGAAATCTTATATTGAAACTTTCTACAAAATTTGAAGTTCAAATTCGTTTTGTTGAGTTGGAATTTTCGAGTCAAAGTTTATAAGTCAAAAAGTCAAACATTATTCCTTGATCAAATACAAATTATCTGTTATAAATTAAGTTAAATTAATAATTTATAATGTTTATATAAATCAATTGCAACACAATTTATGTTATGATCTTTTTCTAAAACAACCTTAAAAGCGAAATTAATTTTTGAGTTTTATTTTTTTTCGTACAGCAGGTTTGCTGTCTGCTATATATATATATATATATATATATATATACATATATATATATATATATATATATATATATATATATATATATATATATATATATATATATATATATATATATATATATATATATATATATATATTAATTCATTTTCTGTAACTGCAGACAAATACAAATGGTTGTTTACGTTACCTAATGAATAATTTAAATAAATTTAATAAATGAATTGAGTGGGTTTGATCTCTAACTGAATAACGAATTGAAGAAGAAGAAGATAGAACGCGAACCTGAGTTAAATAGATATAGTTTGGTTGTTATGCCAGAAAGACAGAATTGGAGGAAGGGTTAAGGTTGTTAGCGGGTGAGCGAGAGGTCACGGGTTCGAGCCCGGTTCAGGGCGTTTTCTTTTTAGAAGAGATCTTGAGGTAGTTTTCAAATTTTAAAAATTATTGTTATTATTACTATTATTATTATGATTGTTAATATTATATTTTTTTATCATTCTTATTATTAGTATTATACTTATTATTGTTAGTAATATCATTATTGTTAGTATTATTATTAAGTAAGATGAATCCTAGGGTATTATTATTATTATTATTATCATTATCAATTATTGTTATTATTACAAGTATTATAAGTATTAATACTATAATTATTACTAACATATGTATCATTATTATTGTTAATATCAGTAGGATTATTATTAATATTATGATGAAAATTATAAAAGTTACTATTAGTTATATTAATGCTAGTACTAGTATCAATTTTTTTTTTGAATTATTATTATTATTAAGCATTATGATAAAATTTTCATGATTATAAATACAAGTACGAATATTATTATTATTATCACTAATAGTTGTATTATTATTATTATTATGATTAGAATTATTATTATTATTATGAAAATAATACGAGTTATCATTATTTTCATTAATATTAGTATTAGTATCACTTTTGTAACTACTAGTATTATTATTATTATTGTTAAACAAAAGTATCATTAATAACAATATCATTATTATTATTGATATTATCATTTTTAATAGAGTTATTATTATTATTATTAGTAAATCATTAATATCAAAATTATCATTTTTAAACAAATAAATATTTTTGTACATAAAACATACTTAATACATATACTACAAATATATTAATATTCCATATAACTATATATAAATCATATTAACATTACTTATATAAAAAATTACATACAACAAATTAGGTATTTTTTATATAAACCTATATATATATATATATATATATATATATATATATATATATATATATATATATATATATATATATATATATATATATATATATATATATATAGATATTAATATAACTATATTAATCACTTTAAATACATATACAAGATAAATACATAAAACATATAATTTAATATATAACATAAAGTATATGTTTTTTAAATGAAATCTAGTATAATTCTTATATAACTATAAAAATATATATAAATAATATATATTATTAAATGAAATTATGATATTTCTATTATATGTTTTAATAGAAATGCAAATAATATAGGTTCGTGAATCTGAGGCCAACCCTGCATTGTTCAGTATCGTCGTATGAATATTTTTACTACAAAATATTGTATCGTGAGTTCATTTACTCCCTTTTTACTCTTTACATTTTGGGACTGAGAATACATGCGCTGTTTTTATAACTGCTTTATTAAATGCTTTTGAGATATATTTTTGAACTGCAAATACATGAAATGCTTTTATAAATGTTTGATAAAATAGACATAAGTACCTAAAAACATTCTACGAATGAGTTATGAGTACACCGGATATCACCCCTTTTAGTCTGGTAATCTGAGAATTTGGGAACCGAGCCCCAAATTGACGCGAATCCTAAAGATAGATCTATGGGCACTAACAAGCCCCATTAAGAGAATTTGAACTGCTTTAGTACTTCGAAATAGGTATACAACAGCCAGCTTTAAAAGATATTATCTATTTGTGAGGTGTACACAACCATCATATTTAAAAGAGTGGCCTGATTGTATGCTTTTTGCATGACCGTGCGGAATGCCGGTATGCGGGGGATATTCTAAATGCATTTTGTTAAGGTCGATTACCAGGTGTTTGTAGTTTGTATTAATGACTTTTATACACAGGTTATGTGTATTAGTTTTTGTGCGCGAGATATGTGTACGATTATTAAAAATCGCGAGGCAACCTACGGGGGAGAAAAGGATACGAACCTACTCTGTTAAGCATTATGAAAAATGGTTTTGTACACGAGATAGGTGTACTGTATTTAAATCTTGTAGTCTATTAAAATGATGAATTTTATTGTTTATGATAAACTAATGAACTCACCAACCTTTTGGTTGACACTTGAAAGCATGTTTATTCTCAGGTATGAAAGAATTCTTCCGCTGTGCATTTGCTCATTTTAGAGATATTACTTGGAGTCATTCATGACATATTTCAAAAGACGTTGCATTCGAGTCGTTGAGTTCATCAAGAATATTATTAAGTCATTTATAGTTGAATGTATTATGAAATGGTATGCATGTCGTCAACTTTCGATGTAAAGAAAGTTTGTCTTTTAAAAAGGAATGCAATGTTTGTAAAATGGTATCATATAGAGGTCAAGTACCTCGCGATGTAACCAAATGTAATGTATTCGTCCAGATGGATTAGGACGGGTCATGAAAGGTGTTTGGTGTGTGGTGTGAATTTGCGAGGAAAAATGTCTTTTTATGAATCTAGATGACCTCGACTGGCAAGCACGTTCATAGAGTCTTGCTCAATCGACCGTTTTAGGGTGATCTCGAGAATTTCCGCACAATCCGAAACCCAAGGTTATGCGCCGCCAAATGGCACTCCAATCGGCAGCGCATATTAATGATTTAAAAAGCGTATTTAATGAAGTGACATTAGATTCAAAATTATGTGCGTTATACATAATTACATTGCGAGTGAAATAATAGGCCTTAAAACTATATATACCATGCTAAGTCATGCATACAAAAAGGAATAATACGATATAAATTGAAAACGTTCAAAGTGAACATTAAAAATGAGTAAACTGTCTTTTTTGGCATCCTGAGGACCTCGAATTGCAAGAGACTTTCCGAGAGTGTTGATGCTAGGGTCGTTTTAGGGTGATCTCGAGAATTTTAGCACAATCTGAAACCAAAGGTTATGCGCCGCCAAATGGTACTCCATTTGGAGGCGCGTATTAGTGATTTAAAATGCGTATTTAATGAAGTGACACTAGATTCAAAATTATATGCGTTATACATAATTACATTGTAAGTGAAATAATAGGCCTTAAAAAATATGTACCATGCTAAGTCATGCATACACAAAAGGAGTAATATGAAAGAAATTCAAAACGGTCAAAAATAGTAAAAAAAAAAAAAAAAAAGGGCAAAATTGAAGGCTTTCGAGGTCTCGTGTGATGACCCGTCCAAATCCATTTAGACGAATACTTCATTCATCGATTTCACAGTGAGGTACTGACCTCTACATGATACGTTTTGTAAACATTGCATTCTTTTGAAAAGGCACACCATAAATGAATATCTAATTCCAAGATTTTTGACGTCTGATGGTTTCTACATATAGACAATCACCGTAAATAATAGTTTACATTACTACATCCGTTGACAATGCAATCAAAATAAGATACATGGTGATGAATTTGTGAATGCAACATTTTCTCTAATAAAGCACGTATGACTCCATGCACATAGCTTGTATAACATATAAGCAAACAGCGGAAGACTTCTAGGAACCTGAGAATAAACATGCTTAAAAGTGTCAACACAAAGGTTGGTGAGTTCATAGTTTTAATGTTGCGCATAATTTGTATATAAAGGTGGATCACAAGATTTCAGTTGTTTCATCCAGAAACGTTTATCAAAATATTCTACGAAATGGAGCACCCTGGTAACTAAGCTTTAAAGTCATAATAAGTACCCCTGTTTTAGCATACATGTAACCAACATGTACAATACACGCAATCCAACGTGTACTAACCTCAAATAGCATACGTCTGTTGTATAGTTCAGGCTAGGGTTTCTATACCTGGAATAGACGGGATGTCAAGCCCTATGGATCTATATATAACTACCCGCGCCCACCAGTTCTTATAACCGGCAGTTACTAGTTACCAAAGCTAAGGGATTTTCGGTTCAAACTCGGTGTAGAATTTAATATGTACTTGTGTCCATTGCGTTTAAAATAAAGTGCATCTATTCTCAGCCCAAAAATATATATTGCTAAAGCATTTAAAAAAGGAGCAAATGAAACTCACCTTAGCAACACATAAGGTCATTCACCGAAATGTGACCGAAACTCGGAATGCAAAATAACCGTAGATCTCAACCTAGAGAACATATGTTGGTCAATACATGTCTAACAATCTAGGTCAGGTCATAGTGTATTACAATCCTAATGCTCGAGACCGACATGCAAAAGTTAACAAAAGTCATCTCAAAAGTCAATCTGACCCAATATGATCTTTAAATCTATACATGTTTATTATATTAACATAGTATAAGTCTTGATAATTGAACGAATTTATAGTTTATCAAACTCAAAATATTATTTATTTCAGGAGTTATATTATATTTGAATTAGGCTGTGATGATTAATACGCAAAAAAATGAAAAAAAAATAATATATTTGAATTATCATGGCAATCGAAAATGTTTTATTATTTCACATAGTTTTCCAATACTTGTAAAATCGGATTATAGTGTTTATAAAGCTTTAAAACATGATAAAACAGTCAACTTTGACAATTATTCAACAAAACGAGATGTGTCTTATATAAGAATTCATTTACTCGACTACTAGTATCCAAAAATCCAATTTATTAATCTTATAAACAAGTTGTTTAAATATTAATTTATAGTTTCCAACACAATTTTAATTAACGTCAAACATAATTCAGTTGACCATATCTTTTAATCCGTTCATCGAAATCACGCGATTTCTAAATGAAAAGTTATTAATTTTTTGCCAGCTTTCCAATAACATGCATATCATATACCTTATATCAGTAGTATATGTATTAAATTCGTGATTCATCATAAAACTATCTAATGACGAAATTTTGCATACAAGTATGTATAAACATATATACTCGAGCACTAGACATGGATACACTATTAATATATAAAAGATAAGATATGAATGCTCACGTATCAATATTGTGATTCAATATTGCAGAAAAGTATGTAGACGCAACGGAGATGATAAACGCTAGGTTGACCTTTAACTCATGATCATAACCCCCAAGCAATACCCATAACCTCCATATTTATAACCCATAATTTCCTTAGCTTTAACCCATTTTGAAAACACTCGAACATCACTCCGTCGTAGTATTTTATGTATATACTAAGAATAATAATACTACTAATGATAATAATAAGATTAATAATAATAATATTAATCTTAATAATAATAATAATAATAATAATAATAATAATAATAAATATAAATAAAAAATATACAGAGTAATGTGAGATAGAGAGATTGAAATTTTTGTGAATTCATCGAACCAGAATTCGTTCGATATATATAGAATAAATATAATAATATAAATATAATATAATAATAATATAGAATCAAACGTGACAATTAACATTCAATAATATCTGCCGATAGTTTTCGCGAACTGGTATTTCGTACTCTGTTGCTAATAATTGACGGGTAAAAGTATAAATAAAAAATATTCCACTTTTTATAATTAAATACATATATTTATTTTGGTCTTAAGCTTTATAAAATTAGTTGTAAAAAGGTTCATTTATTTATAAAATTACTATATACGTTCGATGTAGAGTGTACGTACTAGTCTGCTGATTATTCTGTGCCACCATGAATTATTGAATTCGTTTAATTCAAACGATTTAACGAATTTTAATATTTTTAAAAGTCGTATTTATTAAATACTTCAGAGGTATTTTATGTAACTTATAATTAATAATTTCTATCATGTCGCTTTCATGTGAATAGTAAATTAATTAATTTCATTTCATTTACTATTCATATGAATAGTAAATGAATTAATTTTGATTCAACTATTTAAGTTACATTGTTGTACGTTGTGCTTTACAACTTGTACATCTTTGAATTAACTTCGTGTCTTCTTAAAAACTAAAAAAAAAAAACATCATAAAAATAAAACGATTATATACGTAAACTTTTTAATTCGAAACTGCATCATTCAATAGTAAATTTTTATCATTTCGTATATAAATATTATTCGCATGTTTCCGTATATATATATATATATATATATATATATATATATATATATATATATATATATATATATACACACAAAATTATATAATTATCATAAGTTACGACGTTCGTGAATTTTCGGACAAACAAGGTGGGCAACCGTTATATGAAACTCATTTACAAAAGTTTTTAAACTTGTCAAAATGCATTGCTTATCATGACAAAAATATTAAATCATATAGGGAATTGGTTTAAATAAGTCAAAATTTTTCGGGTCATCATAGTACCTACCCGTTAAAGAAATATCGTCCCGAAATTTGATAGAGGTTGTCATGGCTAACAATAAAAATGTTTTTATGACGAATATGAGTTGATAACTAGAGTTTTATCATTGTTGATTAATATAGATAAAACGATTCGATTATGTGAAGCGTACGAGTGAAGCTGTCACAAAAGATAGAGATTTAACTTTTGACGTAGTCACGGTGGATTTTCGGAATTTAAGGAAATTAAAGAAGATCGTTGTAATCTATATAAGATTTGATTCTTCGGTGATTAAGGGAATTATGATTTTCTTTGATTAAATGTGTAATCTGCCTCGATTGCTATGTTCGTTATTTCGATATAAATCAACCTCTTCTGTTCCATTATTTTCACCACTCCTACATCTTCTTCCTCATTTCATATTTTCAAAAGATTGTGAAAATGCTTCATCCAGTTCTGATCCTTGACATTTTCCTGGCTATCCTATCTTTCATTCTTCTTTTTCATCTGCCACCAGAGGAAGTTATTTTCTTCTACTCTTACCTTGGGGTTATAATGTTTTTAATTCTCCCGTATCTTTACATTGCAAAACGTATTGATATACACGGTTTGTAGTTTATGTGTTGTTGTCAGGCTTTATATTTTCCCTTATATTTAGGAGCTCCCTGCTTTTGTTTTTCATTCCCGACTTCAAGTCAAGCGAATAATGGTCCAGAATTCGTAGGTATGGAGTTTTAAATGATCATAATATACAAAACAGAAAGGAAAGGTAATAGCACGATTTGATTTGTCAAATTACCAGAATATCCGAAAAAGACCGAATCATCAAGAAAATTATTTTCTTGATATGTTTAGAGATTAAATAGAATGAAAGAGTTATGTAACATAGTTCATGATGAGGGTGGGATCTGTGAACCTTTATCACATTCCATTAGAAACTCAGCATGACTTATTGTAATATAATCACGTTGTCCAAGCGCCATTATATTATACTAACTCATGTTTCAATTCCCAACACTTTTTCAGAATACATTCATAATTTAAACTCGAAGGTTTCAGAAGTTTAGAAACTAAAACAATTTCTTTTATGATGTAACACAGATAGCGCAAAGAGATAAATAATCTCGGATAATGATAGTTATGATGGTATCTTCAGAAATGTCGAGGATACTTATACTGAAAGATTCGATGATGTTTTAGAATTTTAAAATATCTGGAATCAAAGGATGATGCAGAAAATTTGTCTGCGAAGGTTTAGAATAAGGAGTAAGGTGTTCACTAACGATTTTAGCAGACAGTGAATCATTTGGATTCTTTGAAGGTAGATTTCGTCTTTATGATTTGTCCACAGCCTCCTTCATGGTTTTGTCAATCCATTTTTCAGTACCAAATTTTCTTATTTTCTGAGCTTTTTTCAACACACTACTCTTTATCATCAAACTTTCGACTGTTAAATTCGTTTACAGTTTTTGCTGCTTCATCAGCATTTTTCCAAAATTCGAAGAACTAGTTCTCAGTTTGGGGTGTTTTTCAGAAACTTCACATTCGAAGTATGTAAGTCTAGGAGATAGACGTTATATATATATATATATATATATATATATATATATATATATATATATATATATATATATATATATATATATATATATATATATATATATATATATATATATATATATATATATATATATATATATATATATATATATATATATATATATATAACTGTTGGCGTAGAATTGCTGCGAAATTCGAGAATAATGATTCAAGTTTTTTGGTATGGCAACTACCGTTACAAGATGCAGATGAGTACATGATAGGGTTTCAATGAATAAGTATAGTGACTTTTCGGAGAGGCTTAAGTCAAAGGGTAATGAAGTTGCTGGAACATTTACTGTTAATGTGGTGGAATATAAAAGGTTCTCCGGTAATAAAAATCTATATATCAAGGTTATAATGCTAATCTGAAAAGTCGAAGTTGACTGGTTGGAAGTGTGATAAAACTGGATACTTTGAAAAGGGATTGCAAGGTTATTTTCGGTAATAACAATGCCAATGGATCACAGATTCATGTTAAATTTTTACTTAGATTCCGGGAGTTTTTCAGGTGCATGACTATATGCATAAATCTTTCTTTTCATAGCTAAAGTGTGGTTGGATCATCCTCTCGATTGTTTCTTAATTGAGGCATTCTCAAGAATTATGAAGGGTTTGAACGCAGGTTGTAATCGTCAATATACATATGATGTTCTAGAATTTTGAATGATACAAATATTTTTCTGGGTTTTATGAATAGAAGTGATGTTCTAGCACAGTTTTGAAGTCAAAGTATAGTTTTGAAAGATGTAGGGATCTAAGAGTGATGCTATCTATTATATCTTGACTTGAATTCTGGATTCTGATCTGTTTAGAATCAGAATATGTAATTGAATTAGAGTGAGAAAGGTTGTTCTGATTTTTATGAAAGAATGTATATCGTTGTGAAAGTAGTGAGTATGGTTAATGATTATCGAGTAATTTAAGAATGTACAGTGTAACATATTAACGTGAAATCTGAATATTTCTCGGGTATTACCTACCCGTTAAAATATTTTCACAATTAATAGTTTGTACAAAAAGAATCTTTATTACTATCTTTATGAAAATATATGAATGTTTATTTTCTTCAGATGTAATACAGATTTAATGAGTTAATATTCTATTAAACTCGTTTGATTTTCGGCTGGAACTAGAAATGAATAATCTCTAAAACATTAGAGATTACATAATCTTCACAGAGTATTTCACTAATGTCATCAATACTTCATTATCTATTCTTATTGACATTCCTCGGTGAAGGATATTAGTGCTTGTGAAATTTTGTGAACTCGCAAGGTACGAGTGATGTTTTCTAGAAAGTTTCAAATACATAGAAGATGAAAGTGTAAAATCAAACATGTAATTGATTAATACGCTTGGTTTATTATGAAATGGAATTCATTGAGTTGAAACATAGATTGTAGTTAACGATGGTTAAGTCGTTTAATGAAGGATGTACATCATAGCATATTAGTAATATGAATTAACTGAGTATTACTTACCCTTTAAAAAAAAATCATACGTAATAGCTTAGTACGAAAACATATATTATGGTTTCCAAAATTCATATATATAATATATAAATTCTTTGGAAATAAGGAGTTAATACTCCATAACTCGTTATTTCAATATATTCATTGGTGATTGTGGTGTCGATATCGTCGGTGGTTATGGAGTTGGTGGAGTTTGTGGTGCTACAGGTGTTACTGGTGTTGGTAATACTGATGGTGATGCTGGTGATGCTTGTATAACAAGTCTAGCTTGTAAATCATGCACCATTCCTGTCAGGGTTTGTATTCTCTCCTCTATCTACTCATCTGATTTACGGTTAGAACTAGAAAAAGTAATCTCTAAAACTTTTAGAAACTACATATTCTCTGCAGAATATTTCTTCAATGAAGTGATGAATTAATACTTCATCGTTTGTTGTTGTTGGTACTCCTTGGTACCTATGGTGCGTATGATGTTGATGCCCGAGGTACAGATTTTGATGTTGAGGCGTGTTGATGTAGATGTGGTTGTTGGTGGTGGTAATGATCCTGTTGGTGTTGATGATGGTGATGCTGCTGGTGTTTATGGTATTGAGGCTTGCGATGTGGATGTTTTTAGAGGTACTTGTGTTGTTGATGGTGCTTGTAATCTTTGCACCATATTCTCCAAAGCCGTCACGGAGCGCGAAGCTTGTGTACTTCTTCTATCACGCCGGGATGATTGTCGGTTCGGACGATCGGATGAATAAGAATCAGAATTTGAGATAGTATATAATCGTGACGAGATACTATGGAAATGAGAGAGAAAAGGGTGTTTCGAACAGGTTCGCCGGTAAGTGCTTCAGGTCCTTTGCCAAGAGGTGAATGTGGTGGATGGAACGGATCACCTTCTTCTTGTCTCCAATGATTAAGTAGATTATGAACCCATCCTCAATTCATCCAGAATAGATGATGGCTAATTGGTTGATCCATTCTAGTCACACCGCTTTCGGAGCTCGAGTGAAAATCCATATCGAAATAGCTGTCGGAATCTAAGGAATTTGAACTAGATACGGGATCCATCTTGTGTAATCAAGGAAATGATTTTTGATGTGAAATAGATTATAGGACTTAGATTTGGTATTCTTCAATACATAATTTACATATGTATATATAATACCAAAATCCCATAAATTACGAAGGAATTTTCGGAAGATGTCAGACAAAGTTTATAGTAACAGATACGTTAAGATATGAATTTTGTCTATACACTATCTATGCAACAAGTGTAGTAAGATGTGTCTAGACTTAAAAATGATAAGTAAGTAATTTCTGACAAGAAATGATAAGCAAAAATCGGTAAAAACATATATGGTCATAGTCTAGACTCACTAATGCATCCTAACAATTACCAGTTAAACACACTAATGCAAATTCTGGTTCTCTATGACCTCAAGCTCGGATACCAAATGTGATGACCCGTCCAAATCCATTTGGACGAATACATCATTCATCGATTTCACAGTGAGGTACTGACCTCTACATGATATGTTTTGTAAACATTGCATTCTTTTGAAAAGGCACACCATAAATGAATATCTAATTCCAAGATTTTTGACGTCTGATGATTTCTACATATAGACAATCACCGTAAATAATAGTTTACAATACTACATCCGTTGACAATGCAGTCAAAATAAGATACATGGTGATGAATTTGTGAATGCAACGTTTTCTCGAATAAAGCGTGTATGACTCCATGCACATAGCTTGTATAACATATAAGCAAACAGCGAAAGACTTCTAGGAACCTAAGAATAAACATACTTAAAAGTGTCAACACAAAGGTTGGTGAGTTCTTAGTTTTAATGTTGCGCATAATCTGTATATAAAGGTGTATCACAAGATTTCAGTTGTTTCATCCAGAAACGTTTATCAAAATATTCTACAAAATTGAGCACCCTGGTAACTAAGCTTTAACGTCATAATAAGTACCCCTGTTTTAACATACATGTAACCAACATGTACAATACACGCAATCCAATGTGTACTAACCTCAAATAGCATACGTCTGTTTTATAGTTCAGGCTAGGGTTTCTATACCTAGAACAGACGGGGATGTCAAGCCCTATGGATACATATATAACTACTCGCGCCCACCAGTTCTTATAACCGGCAGTTACTAGTTACCAAAGCTAAGGGATTTTCGGTTCAAACTCAGTGTAGAATTTAGTATGTACTTGTATCCATTGCGTTTAAAATAAAGTGCATGTATTCTCAGCCCAAAAATATATATTTCAAAAGCATTTAAAAAGGTAGCAAATGAAACTCACCTTAGCAGCACATAAGGTCATTCACCGAAATGTGACCGAAACTCGGAATGCAAAATAACCATAGATCTCAACCTAGAGAACATATGTTGGTCAATACATGTCTAACAATCTAGGTCAGGTCATAGTGTATCACAATCCTAATGCTCGGGAACGACATGCAAAAGTTAAC
Source organism: Rutidosis leptorrhynchoides (assembly GCF_046630445.1). Lineage (NCBI taxonomy): Eukaryota > Viridiplantae > Streptophyta > Magnoliopsida > Asterales > Asteraceae > Rutidosis > Rutidosis leptorrhynchoides. Next base: position 564,749,010 of record NC_092333.1, read on the forward strand.
AAAAGTCATCTCAAAAGTCAATCTGACCCAATATGATCTTTAAATCTATACATGTTTATTATATTAACATAGTATAAGTCTTGATAATTGAACGAATTTGTAGTTTATCAAACTCAAAATATTATTTATTTCAGGAGTTATATTATATTTGAATTATCATGGCAATCAAAAATGTTTTATTATTTCACATAGTTTTCCAATACTTGTAAAATCAGATTATAGTGTTTATAAAGCTTTAAAACATGATAAGACAGTCAACTTTGACAATTGTTCAACAAAACGAGACGTGTCTTATATAAGAATTCATTTACTCGACTAGTAGTATCCAAAAATCCAATTTATTAATCTTATAAACAAGTTGTTTAAATATTAATTTACAGTTTCCAACACAATTTCAATTAATGTCAAACATAATTCAGTTGACCATATCTTTTAATCCGTTCATTGAAATCACGCGATTTCTAAATGAAAAGTTATTAATTTTTCGCCAGCTTTCCAATAACATGCATATCATATACCTTATATCAGTAGTATATGTATTAAATTCGTGATTCATCATAAAACTATCTAACGACGAAATTTAGCATACAAGCATGTATAAACATATATACTCGAGCACTAGACAAGGATACACTATTAATATATAAAAGATAACATATGAATGCTCACGTATCAATATTGTGATTCAATATTGCAGGAAAGTATGTAGACGCAACGGAGATGATAAACGCTAGGTTGACCTTTGACTCATGATCATAACCCCCAAGCAATACCCATAACCTCCATAGTTATAACCCATAATTTCCTTAGCTTTAACCCGTTTTGAAAAACACTCGAACATCAACCTGTCATAGTATTTTATGTATATACTAATAATAATAATACTACTAATGATAATAATAAGATTAATAATAATAATATTAATCTTAATAATAATAATAATAATAATAATAATAATAATAATAATAATAATAATAATAATAATAATAATAATAATAATAATAAATATAAATAAATAATATACGGAGTAATGTGAGATAGAGAGATTGAAAGTTTTGTGAATTCATCGAACCAGAATTCGTTCGATATATATAGAATAAATATAATAATATAATAATATAAATATAATATAATAATAATATAGAATCAAACGTGACAATTAACATTCAATAATATCTGCTGACAGTTTTCACGCACCGGTATTTCGTACTCTATTGCTAATAATTCACGGGTAAAAGTATAAATAAAAAATATTCCACTTTTTATAATTGAATACATATATTTATTTTGGTCTTAAGCTTTATAAAACTAGTTGTAAAAAGGTTCATTTATTTATAAAATTACTATATTCGTTCGATGTAGAGTGTACGTACTAGTCTGTTGATCATTCTGTGCCGCCGTGAATTATTGAATTCGTTTAATTCAAACGAATTAACGAATTTTAAAAATTTTAAAAGTCGTATTTATTTAATACTTCAGGGGTATTTTATGTAACTTATAATTAATAATTTCTATCATGTCGCTTTCATGTGAATAGTAAATTAATTAATTTCGTTTCTTTTACTATTCATATGAATAGTAAATGAATTAATTTCGATTCAACTATTTAAGTTACACTGTTGTACGTTGTGCTTTACAACTTGTACATCTTTGAATTAACTTCGTGTCTTCTTAAAAACTAAAAAAAAATACATCATAAAAATAAAACGATTATATACGTAAACTTTTTAATTCAAAACTGCATCATTCAAAAGTAAATTTTTATCATTTCATATATAAATATTATTCGCATGTTTCTGTATATATATATATATATATATATATATATATATATATATATATATATATATATATATATATATATATATATATATATATATATATATAATATATATATACACACACACACACACAATTATATAATTATCATAAGTTACAACGTTCGTGAATCGTCGGACAAACAAGGTGGGCAACCGTTATATAAAACGCATTTTCAAAAGTTTTAAAACTTGTCAAAATGCATTGCTTATCATGACGAAAATATTAAATCATATAGAGAATTGGTTTAAATAATTCGAAATTTTTCGGGTCATCATATCTCGTTTCGAACAATATTTGGAACAAACCGCCTACGACAGTTTGCCAAAGGATAGATCTCGAAAAAATACACGATTTAAAAAAAAAACGTGACTAAATCGGAGCAACGAGTCAAAAGATACAATAGATCTATCATTTTGGTCAAAGACACAAAACACCAAGCACAACGAACCGTCGATGGTGTTTGGTGCGTGGTGCGAATTTGTGAGGAAAAATGTCTTTTTATGATTCTAGATGTCCTCGAATGGCAAGCACGTTCATAAAGTCTTTCTCGTTCGACCGTTTTAGGGTGATCTCGAGAATTTTCGCACAATCCAAAACCCAAGGTTATGCGCCGCCAAATGGTACTCCATCTGGCGGCGCATATTAATGATTTAAAAAGCGTGTTTAATGAAGTGACATTAGATTCAAAATTATGTGCGTTATACATAATTACATTGCGAGTTAAATAATAGGCCTTAAACTATATATACCATGCTAAGTCATGCATACAAAAAGGAATAATAAGATATAAATTGAAAACGTTCAAAGTGAACATTAAAAATGAGTAAACTGTGTTTTTCGGCATCCTGAGGACCTCGAGTGGCAAGAGACTTTCCGAGAGTGTTGATGTTAGGGTCGTTTTAGGGTGATCTCGAGAATTTCAGCACAATCTGAAACCAAAGGTTATGCGCCGCCAAATGGTACTCCATTTGGCGGCGCGTATTAGTGATTTAAAATGCGTATTTAATGAAGTGACACTAGATTCAAAATTATATGCGTTATACATAATTATGCTTTATACATAATTACATTGTGAGTGAAATAATAGGCCTTAAAACAATATGTACCATGCTAAGTCATGCATACACAAAAGGAATAATATGAAAGAAATTTGAAACGGTCAAAAATAGAAAAAAGGCAAAATTGAAGGCTTTCGAGGTCTCGTTTCGAAAAATATATGGGACAAACCGCCTACGGCAGTTTGTCAACGGTTAAATCTCGAAAAATACAAATTTGAAAAAAAACGGAGACTAAATCGGAGCTACGAGCCAAAAGATACGATAGATCTATCATTTTGGCCAAACACACAAAACACCAAGCACCATGAACCGTCGATGGTGTTTGATGCCTGGTGCGAATTTGCGAGGAAAAATGTCTTTTTCGGAATCAAGATGACCTCGAATGGCAAGCACGTTCATAGAGTCTTGCTCGTTCGAGTGTTTTAGGGTGATCTCGTGAATTTCAGTACAATCTTAAACCGAAGGTTATGCGCCGCCAAATGGTACTCCATCTGGCGGCGCATATTAATGATTTAAAAGCTTGTTTAATGAAGTGACATTAGATTCAAAATTATGTGCGTTATACATAATAACATTTCGAGTGAAATAATAGGCCTTAAAACTATATATGCCATGCTAAGTTATGCATACAAAAAGGAATAATACGATATAAATAGAAAACTTTCAAAGAGAACATTAAAAATAAGTAAAATGTTTCTTTTCGGCATCCTGAGGGCCTCGAATGGCAAGAAACTTTCCGAGAGTCTTGATATTAGGGTCGTTTTAGGGTGATCTCAAGAATTTAAGCACAATTTGAAACCAAAGGTTATGCGCCGCCAAATGGTACTCCATTTGGCGGGGCGTGTTAGTGATTTAAAATGCGTATTTAATGAAGTGACACTAGATTCAAAATTATATGCGTTATACAAAATTACATTGTGAGTGAAATAATAGGCCTTAAAACAATATGTACCATGCTAAGTCATGCATACACAAAAGGAATAATATGAAAGAAATTCAAAACGTTCAAAAACAGAAGGAAAAAAAGGCAAAATTGAAGGCTTTCGAGGTCTCGCTTCGGAAAATATTTGGGAAAAACTGCCTACGGGAGTTTGCCAACGGATAGATCTCGAAAAAGTACACAATTTAAAAAAACGGTGACTAAATCAGAGCTACGAGTCAAAAGATACGATAGATCTATCATTTTGGCCAAAGACACAAAACACCAGGCACAACGAACCATCGGTGGTGTTTGGTGCATGGTGCGAATTTGCGAGGAAAAATGTCTTTTTATTAATCTAGATGACCTCGAATGGAAAGCACGTTAATAGAGTCTTGCTCGTTCGACCGTTTTAGGGTAATCTCGAGAATTTCCGCACAATCTATAACACAAGGTTATGCGCCGCCAAATGGTACTCCATCTGGCGGCGCATATTAATGATTTAAAAAGCGTGTTTAATGAAGTGATATTAGATTCAAAATTATGTGCGTTATACATAATTAAATTGCAAGTAAAATAATAGGCCTTAAAACTATATATACCATGCTAATTCATGCATACAAAAAGGAATAATACGATATAAATTGAAAACGTTCAAAGTGAACATTAAAAATAAGTAAACTGTCTTTTTCGGCATCCTAAGGACCTCGAATGGCAAGAGACTTTTTGAAAGTCTTGACGTTAGGGTCATTTTAGGGTGATCTCAAGAATTTCAGCACAATCTAAAACTAAAGGTTATGCGTCGCTAAATGGTACTCCATTTGGCGGCGCGTATTAGTGATTTAAAATGCGTATTTAATGAAGAGATACTAGATTCAAAATTATATGCGTTATACATAATTACATTGTGAGTGAAATAATAGGCCTTAAAACAATATGTACCATGCTAAGTCATGCATACACAAAAGGAATAATATGAAAGAAATTCAAAACGGTCAAAAATAGAAAAAAGGCAAAATTGAAGGCTTTCGAGGTTCCATTTCAAAAAATACTTGGGACAAACCGCCCACAGCAGTTTGCCAACGGATAGATCTCGAAAAAATACACGATTTGAAAAAACGGTGACTAAATCGGAGCTACGATTCAAAAGATAAGATAGATCTATCATTTTGGCCAAAGACACAAAACACCAAGCACAACGAACCGTCGGTGGTGTTTGGTGCGTGTTGCGAATTTGCTAGGAAAAATATCTTTTTATGTATCTAGATGACCTCAAATGGCAAGCACGTTCATAGAGTCTTTCTCATTTGACCGTTTTAGGGTGATCTCGAGAATTTCTGCACAATCCGAAACCCAAGGTTATGCGCCGCCAAATGGTACTCCATATGGCGGCGCATATTACTGATTTAAAAAACGTGTTTAATGAAGTGACATTAGATTCAAAATTATGTACGTTATACATAATGACATTGCGAGTGAAATAATAGGCCTTAAAACTATATATACCATGCTAACTCATGCATACAAAAAGGAATAATACGATATAATTTAAAAACGTTCAAAGAGAACATTAAAAATAAGTAAACTATCTTTTTTCGGCATCCTGAGGACCTCGAATGGCAAGAAACTTTCCGAGAGTCTTGATGTTAGGTTCGTTTTAGGGTGATCTCGAGAATTTCAGCCCAATCTGAAACCAAAAGTTATGCGCCGCCAAATGGTACTCCATTTGGCGGCGCGTATTAGTGATTTAAAATGCGTATTTAAAGAAGTGACACTAGATTCAAAATTATATGTGTTATACATAATTACATTGTGAGTGAAATAATATGCCTTAAAACAATATGTACCATGCTAAGTCATGCATACACAAAAGGAATGATATGAAAGAAATTCAAAACGGTCACAAGTAGAAAAAGGGGAAATTGAAGGCTTTCGAAGTCTCGTTTCGAAAAATATTTGCGACAAACCGCCTACGGCAGTTTGTGAACGGATAGATCTCGAAAAAATACACGATTTGAAAAAAAGGTGACTAGATCGGAGCTACGAGTGAAAAGATACGATAGATCTATCATTTTGGCCAAACACACAAAACACCAAGAACAACGAACCGTCGGTGGTGTTTGTTGTGTGGTGCGAATTTGCGAGGAAAAATGTCTTTTTCGAAATCTAGATGACCTCGAATGGAAAGCACGTTCATAGAGTCTTGCTCGTTGGACCATTTTAGGGTGATCTCGAGAATTTTCGCACAATCTGAAACCCAAGGTTATGCGCCGCCAAATGGTACTCCATCTGGCGGCGCATATTAATGATTTAAAAAGCGTGTTGAATGAAGTGACATTAGATTCAAAATTATGTGCGTTATACATAATTACATTGCGAGTGAAATAATAGGCCTCAAAACTATATATACCATGCTAAGTCATGCATACAAAAAGGAATAATAAAATATAAATTGAAAACGTTCAAAGTGAACATTAAAAATGAGTAAACTTTCTTTTTTCGGCATCCTGAGGACCTCGAATGGTAAGAGACTTTCCGAGAGTGTTGATGTTAGGTTCGTTTGAGGGTGATCTTGATAATTTCAGCATATTCTGAAACCAAAGGTTATGCGCCGCCAAATGGTACTGCATTTGGCGGCGCGTTTTAGTGATTCAAAATGCGTATTTAATGAAGTGACAGTAGATTCAAAATTATAGGCGTTATACATAATTACATTGTGAGTGAAATAATAGGCCTTAAAACAATATGTACCATGCTAAGTCACGCATGCACAAAAGGAATAATATGAAAGAAATTCAAAACGGTCAAAAGTAGAAAAAAAGGTAAAATTGAAGGCTTTCGAGGTCTCGTTTCGAAAAATATTTGGGACAAACCGCCTAGGGCATTTTGTCATCAATGGATAGATCTATAATTTTGGCCAAACACACAAAACGGTGACTAGATTGGAGCTACGAGTCAAAAGATACGATAGATCTATCATTTTGGCCAAACACACAAAACCCCAAGCACAACTAAGCGTCGGTGGTGTTTGGTGCATAGTACGAATTTGCGAGGAAAAATATCTTTTTCAAAATCTAGATGACCTCGAATGGCAAGCACGTTCATAGAGTCTTGCTCGTTCGACCGTTTTAGGGCGATCTTGAGAATTTCCACACAATCTGAAACCCAAGGTTATGCGCCACCAAATGGTACTCCATCTGGCGGCGCATATTAATGATTTAAAAAGCGTGTTTAATGAAGTGACCTTAGATTCAAAATTATGTGTGTTATAAATAATTACATTGCGAGTGAAATAATAGGCCTTCACTATATATATCATGCTAAGTCATGCATACAAAAAGGAATAATACGATATAAATTGAAAACGTTCAAAGAGAACATTAAAAATGAGTAAAATGTCTTTTTCGGCATCCTGAGGACGTTGAATGGCAAGAAACTTTTCGAGAGTCTTGATGTAGGGTCGTTTGAGGGTGATCTCAAGAATTTCAGCACAATCTGAAACCGAAGGTTATGCCGCAAAATGGTACTGCATTCGGCGGTTTTAAAAAGCGTATTTAATGAAGTGGCACTAGATTCATAATTATATGTGTATACATAATTACATTATGAGTGAAATAATAGGCCTTAAAACAATATGTACCATGCTAAGTCATGCATACACAAAAGGAATAATATGAAAGAAATTCAAAACGGTCAAAAGTATAAAAAAAAGGCAGAATTGAAGGCTTTCGAGGTCTCGTTTCGAAAAATGTTTGGGACAAACTGTCTACGGCAGTTTGTCGACGGATAGATCTCAAAAAAATACACGATTTAAAAAAATGGTGACTAAATCGGAGCTACGAGTCAAAAGATACGATAGATCTATCATTTTGGCCAAAGATACAAAACACCAAGCACAACGAACCGTCAGTGGTGTTTGGTGCGTGGTGCGAATTTGCGAGGAATAATATCTTTTTATGAATCTAGATGATCTCGAATGGTAAGCACGTTCATATAGTCTTGCTCGTTCGACCGTTTTAGGGTGATCTCGAGAATTTCCGCACAATCCGAAACCCAAGGTTATGCGCCGCCAAATGGTACTCCATCTGGCGGCGGATATTAATGATTTAAAAAGCGTGTTTAATGAAGTGACATTATATTCAAAATTATGTGCGTTATACATAATTACATTGTGAGTGAAATAATAGGCCTTAAAACTATATATACCATGCTAAGTCTTGCATACAAAAAGGATTAATACGGTACAAATTGAAAACGTTCAAAGTGAACATTAAAACTGAGTAAACTATCTTTTTTTGGCATCCTGAGGACCTCGAATGGCAAGAGACTTTCCGAGAGTCTTGATGTTAGGGTCATTTTGAAATGTCCCGTTCTTATTGATTAAAAACGTTCCATATTAATTGATTTCGTTGCGAGGTTTTGACCTCTATATGAGACGTTTTTCAAAGACTGCATTCATTTTTAAAACAAACCATAACCTTTATTTCATAAATAAAGGTTTAAAAAGATTTACGTAGATTATCAAATAATGATAATCTAAAATATCCTGTTTACACACGACCATTACATAATGGTTTACAATACAAATATGTTACATCGAAATCAGTTTCTTGAATGCAGTTTTTACACAATATCATACAAACATGGACTCCAAATCTTGTCCTTATTTTAGTATGCAACAGCGGAAGCTCTTAATATTCACCTGAGAATAAACATGCTTTAAACGTCAACAAAAATGTTGGTGAGTTATAGGTTTAACCTATATATATCAAATCGTAACAATAGACCACAAGATTTCATATTTCAATACACATCCCATACATAGAGATAAAAATCATTCATATGGTGAACACCTGGTAACCGACAATAACAAGATGCATATATAAGAATATCCCCCTCATTCCGGGACACCCTTCGGATATGATATAAATTTCGAAGTACTAAAGCATCCGGTACTTTGGATGGGGTTTGTTAGGCCCAATAGATCTATCTTTAGGATTCGCGTCAATTAGGGTGTCTGTTCCCTAATTCTTAGATTACCAGACTTAATAAAGAGGGGCATATTCGATTTCGATAATTCAACCATAGAATGTAGTTTCACGTACTTGTGTCTATTTTGTAAATCATTTATAAAACCTGCATGTATTCTCATCCCAAAAATATTAGATTTTAAAAGTGGGACTATAACTCACTTTCACAGATTTTTACTTCGTCGGGAAGTAAGACTTGGCCACTGTTGATTCACGAACCTATAACAATATATACATATATATTAAAGTATGTTCAAAATATATTTACAACACTTTTAATATATTTTGATGTTTTAAGTTTATTAAGTCAGCTGTCCTCGTTACTAACCTATAACTAGTTGTCCACAGTTAGATGTACAGAAATAAATCGATAAATATTATCTTGAATCAATCCACGACCCAGTGTATACGTATCTCAGTATTGATCACAACTCAAACTATATATATTTTGGAATCAACCTCAACCCTGTATAGCTAACTCCAACATTCACATATAGAGTGTCTATGGTTGTTCCGAAATATATATAGATGTGTCGACATGATAGGTCGAAACATTGTATACGTGTCTATGGTATCTCAAGATTACATAATATATAATACAAGTTGATTAAGTTATGGTTGGAATAGATTTGTTACCAATTTTCACGTAGTTAAAATGAGAAAAATTATCCAATCTTGTTTTACCCATAACTTCTTCATTTTAAATCCGTTTTGAGTGAATCAAATTGCTATGGTTTCATATTGAACTCTATTTTATGAATCTAAACCAAAAAAGTATAGGTTTCTAGTCGGAAAAATAAGTTACAAGTCGTTTTTGTAAAGGTAGTCATTTCAGTCGAAAGAACGACGTCTAGATGACCATTTTAGAAAACATACTTCCACTTTGAGTTTAACCATAATTTTTGGATATAGTTTCATGTTCATAATAAAAATCATTTTCTCAGAATAACAACTTTTAAATCAAAGTTTATCATAGTTTTTAATTAACTAACCCAAAACAGCCCGCGGTGTTACTACGACGGCGTAAATCCGGTTTTACGGTGTTTTTCGTGTTTCCAGGTTTTAAATCATTAAGTTAGCATATCATATAGATATAGAACATGTGTTTAGTTGATTTTAAAAGTCAAGTTAGAAGGATTAACTTTTGTTTGCGAACAAGTTTAGAATTAACTAAACTATGTTCTAGTGATTACAAGTTTAAACCTTCGAATAAGATAGCTTTATATGTATGAATCGAATGATGTTATGAACATCATTACTACCTTAAGTTCCTTGGATGAACCTACTGGAAAAGAGAAAAATGGATCTAGCTTCAATGGATCCTTGGATGGCTCAAAGTTCTTGAAGCAAAATCATGACACGAAAACAAGTTCAAGTAAGATCATCACTTGAAATAAGATTGTTATAATTATAGAAATTGAACCAAAGTTTGAATATGATTATTACCTTGTATTAGAATGATAACCTACTGTAAGAAACAAAGATTTCTTGAGGTTGGATGATCACCTTACAAGATTGGAAGTGAGCTAGCAAACTTGAAAGTATTCTTGAATTTATGAAACTAGAACTTTTGGAATTTATGAAGAACACTTAGAACTTGAAGATAGAACTTGAGAGAGTTCAATTAGATGAAGAAAATTGAAGAATGAAAGTGTTTGTAGGTGTTTTTGGTCGTTGGTGTATGGATTAGATATAAAGGATATGTAATTTTGTTTTCATGTAAATAAGTCATGAATGATTACTCATATTTTTGTAATTTTATGAGATATTTCATGCTAGTTGCCAAATGATGGTTCCCACATGTGTTAGGTGACTCACATGGGCTGCTAAGAGCTGATCATTGGAGTGTATATACCAATAGTACATACATCTAAAAGCTGTGTATTGTACGAGTACGAATACGGGTGCATACGAGTAGAATTGTTGATGAAACTGAACGAGAATGTAATTGTAAGCATTTTTGTTAAGTAGAAGTATTTTGATAAGTGTATTGAAGTCTTTCAAAAGTGTATAAATACATATTAAAACACTACATGTATATACATTTTAACTGAGTCGTTAAGTCATCGTTAGTCGTTACATGTAAGTGTTGTTTTGAAACCTTTAGGTTAACGATCTTGTTAAATGTTGTTAACCCAATGTTTATAATAACAAAAGAGATTTTAAATTATTATATTATCATGATATTATGATGTACGAATATCTCTTAATATGATATATATACATTAAATGTCGTTACAACGATAAACGTTACATATATGTCTCGTTTCAAAATCATTAAGTTAGTAGTCTTGTTTTTACATATGTAGTTCATTGTTAATATAATTAATGATATGTTTACTTATCATAATATCATGTTAACTATATATATAACCATATATATGTCATCATATAGTTTTTTTACAAGTTTTAACGTTCGTGAATCACCGGTCAACTTGGGTGGTCAATTGTCTATATGAAACCTATTTCAATTAATCAAGTCTTAACAAGTTTGATTGCTTAACATGTTGGAAAAATTTAATCATGTAAACATCAATCTCAATTAATATATATAAACATGGAAAAGTTCGGGTCACTACAGTACCTACCCGTTAAATAAATTTCGTCCCGAAATTTTAAGCTGTTGAAGGTGTTGACGAATCTTCTGGAAATAGATGCGGGTATTTCTTCTTCATCTGATCTTCACGCTCCCAGGTGAACTCGGGTCCTCTACGAGCATTCCATCGAACCTTAACAATTGGTATCTTGTTTTGCTTAAGTCTTTTAACCTCACGATCCATTATTTCGACGGGTTCTTCGATGAATTGAAGTTTTTCGTTGATTTGGATTTCATCTAACGGAATAGTGAGATCTTCTTTAGCAAAACATTTCTTCAAATTCGAGACGTGGAAAGTGTTATGTACAGCCGCGAGTTGTTGAGGTAACTCTAGTCGGTAAGCTACCGGTCCGACACGATCAATAATCTTGAATGGTCCAATATACCTTGGATTTAATTTCCCTCGTTTACCAAATCGAACAACGCCTTTCCAAGGTGCAACTTTAAGCATGACCATCTCTCCAATTTCAAATTCTATATCTTTTCTTTTAATGTCAGCGTAGCTCTTTTGTCGACTTTGGGCGGTTTTCAACCGTTGTTGAATTTGGATGATCTTCTCGGTAGTTTCTTGTATAATCTCCGGACCCGTAATCTGTCTATCCCCCACTTCACTCCAACAAATCGGAGACCTGCACTTTCTACCATAAAGTGCTTCAAACGGCGCCATCTCAATGCTTGAATGGTAGCTGTTGTTGTAGGAAAATTCTGCTAACGGTAGATGTCGATCCCAACTGTTTCCGAAATCAATAACACATGCTCGTAGCATGTCTTCAAGCGTTTGTATCGTCCTTTCACTCTGCCCATCAGTTTGTGGATGATAGGCAGTACTCATGTCTAGACGAGTTCCTAATGCTTGCTGTAATGTCTGCCAGAATCTTGAAATAAATCTGCCATCCCTATCAGAGATAATAGAGATTGGTATTCCATGTCTGGAGACGACTTCCTTCAAATACAGTCGTGCTAACTTCTCCATCTTGTCATCTTCTCTTATTGGCAGGAAGTGTGCTGATTTGGTGAGACGATCAACTATTACCCAAATAGTATCAAAACCACTTGCAGTCCTTGGCAATTTAGTGATGAAATCCATGGTAATGTTTTCCCATTTCCATTCCGGGATTTCGGGTTGTTGAAGTAGACCTGATGGTTTCTGATGCTCAGCTTTGACCTTAGAACACGTCAAACATTCTCCTACGTATTTAGCAACATCGGCTTTCATACCCGGCCACCAAAAATGTTTCTTGAGATCCTTGTACATCTTCCCCGTTCCAGGATGTATTGAGTATCTGGTTTTATGAGTTTCTCTAAGTACCATTTCTCTCATATCTCCAAATTTTGGTACCCAAATCCTTTCAGCCCTATACCGGGTTCCGTCTTCCCAAATATTAAGATGCTTCTCCGATCCTTTGGGTATTTCATCCTTTAAATTTCCCTCTTTTAAAACTCCTTGTTGCGCCTCCTTTATTTGAGTAGTAATGTTATTATGAATCATTATATTCATAGATTTTACTCGAATGGGTTCTCTGTCCTTCCTACTCAAGGCATCGGCTACCACATTTGCCTTCCCCGGGTGGTAACGAATCTCAAAATCGTAATCATTCAATAATTCAATCCACCTACGCTGCCTCATATTCAGTTGTTTCTGATTAAATATGTGTTGAAGACTTTTGTGGTCGGTATATATAATACTTTTGACCCCATATAAGTAGTGCCTCCAAGTCTTTAATGCAAAAACAACCGCGCCTAATTCCAAATCATGCGTCGTATAATTTTGTTCGTGAATCTTCAATTGTCTAGACGCATAAGCAATCACCTTCGTTCGTTGCATTAATACACAACCGAGACCTTGCTTTGATGCGTCACAATAAATCACAAAATCATCATTCCCTTCAGGCAATGACAATATAGGTGCCGTAGTTAGCTTTTTCTTCAATAACTGAAACGCTTTCTCTTGTTCATCATTCCATTCAAATTTCTTCCCTTTATGCGTTAATGCAGTCAAGGGTTTTGCTATTCTGGAAAAGTCTTGGATGAACCTTCTGTAGTAACCAGCTAGTCCTAAAAACTGGCGTATGTGTTTCGGAGTTTTCGGGGTTTCCCACTTTTCAACAGTTTCTATCTTTGCCGGATCCACCTTAATACCTTCTTTGTTCACTATGTGACCGAGGAATTGAACTTCTTCCAACCAAAATGCACACTTTGAAAACTTAGCGTACAATTCTTCCTTCCTCAATACTTCTAACACCTTTCTCAAATGTTCACCGTGTTCTTGGTCATTCTTTGAGTAAATAAGTATGTCATCAATGAAAACAATGACAAACTTGTCAAGGTATGGTCCACACACTCGGTTCATAAGGTCCATGAACACAGCTGGTGCATTAGTTAAACCAAACGGCATGACCATAAACTCGTAATGACCGTAACGTGTTCTGAATGCAGTCTTTGGAATATCATCTTCTTTCACCCGCATTTGATGATACCCGGAACGTAAGTCAATCTTTGAATAAACAGACGAGCCTTGTAGTTGATCAAATAAGTCGTCGATTCTCGGTAGTGGGTAGCGGTTCTTGATGGTAAGTTTGTTCAACTCTCGGTAGTCGATACACAACCTGAATGTACCATCTTTCTTCTTGACAAACAAAACAGGAGCTCCCCACGGTGATGTGCTTGGTCGAATGAAACCACGCTCTAAAAGTTCTTGTAATTGGCTTTGCAGTTCTTTCATCTCGCTGGGTGCGAGTCTGTAAGGAGCACGAGCTATTGGTGCAGCTCCTGGTACAAGATCTATTTGAAATTCAACGGATCGATGTGGGGGTAATCTCGGTAATTCTTTCGGAAATACATCGGGAAATTCTTTTGCAATGGGAACATCATTGATGCTCTTTTCTTCAGTTTGTACTTTCTCGACGTGTGCTAGAACAGCATAGCAACCTTTTCTTATTAGTTTTTGTGCCTTCAAATTACTAATAAGATGTAGCTTCGTGTTGCCCTTTTCTCCGTACACCATTAAGGGTTTTCCTTTTTCTCGTATAATGCGAATTGCATTTTTGTAACAAACGATCTCCGCTTTCACTTCTTTCAACCAGTCCATACCGATTATCACATCAAAACTCCCTAACTCTACTGGTATCAAATCAATCTTAAATGTTTCGCTAACCAGTTTAATTTCTCGATTCCGACATATATTATCTGCTGAAATTAATTTACCATTTGCTAATTCGAGTAAAAATTTACTATCCAAAGGCGTCAATGGACAACTTAATTTAGCACAAAAATCTCTACTCATATAGCTTCTATCCGCACCCGAATCAAATAAAACGTAAGCAGATTTATTGTCAATAAGAAACGTACCCGTAACAAGCTCCGGGTCTTCTTGTGCCTCTGCCGCATTAATATTGAAAACTCTTCCGCGGCCTTGTCCATTCGTGTTCTCCTGGTTCGGGCAATTTCTAATAATGTGGCCCGGTTTTCCACATTTATAACAAACTACATTGGCATAACTTGCTCCGACACTACTTGCTCCGCCATTACTCGTTCCAACACCATTTGTTCCTTTCGTTCTATTAACCCCTGGTCCGTAGACCTCACACTTCGCCGCGCTATGACCATTTCTTTTACACTTGTTGCAAAATTTGGTGCAGAACCCCGAGTGATTCTTTTCACACCTTTGGCATAGCTGCTTCTGATTGTTGTTGTTGTTGCGGTTATTATTGTTGTTGGGATGATTGTTTTAGTTGCTGTTGTTGTTGTTGTTGTTGTTGTTGTTGTTGTTGTTGTTGTTGGGCCGTTTGTTGTAGTTGCGATTGATGTTGCGATTGTTGGGATAATTGTTGCGATTATTGTTGTAATTGCTGTTGTTGTTGTATTGGTGATTCTTATCACCGTTTTCCTCCCACTTTCTTTTGACTTGCTTCACATTGGCCTCTTCAGCAGTCTGTTCTTTAATTCTTTCTTCAATCTGGTTCACTAGTTTGTGAGCCATTCTACATGCCTGTTGTATGGAGGCGGGCTCGTGTGAACTTATATCTTCTTGGATTCTTTCCGGTAATCCTTTCACAAACGCGTCGATCTTCTCTTCCTCATCTTCGAATGCTCCCGGACACAATAGGCACAATTCTGTGAATCGTCTTTCGTACGTGGTAATATCAAATCCTTGGGTTCGTAACCCTCTAAGTTCTGTCTTGAGCTTATTGACCTCAGTTCTGGGACGGTACTTCTCGTTCATCAAGTGCTTGAATGCTGACCACGGTAGTGCGTACGCATCGTCTTGTCCCACCTGCTCTAGATAGGTATTCCACCATGTTAACGCAGAACCTGTGAAGGTATGCGTAGCATACTTCACTTTGTCCTCTTCAGTACACTTACTTATGGCAAACACCGATTCAACCTTCTCGGTCCACCGTTTCAATCCGATCGGTCCTTCGGTTCCATCAAATTCCAAAGGTTTGCAGGCAGTGAATTCTTTGTAGGTGCATCCTACACGATTTCCTGTACTGCTAGATCCAATGTTATTGTTGGTATGTAGCGCAGCCTGTACTGCGGCTATGTTTGAAGCTAGAAAAGTACGGAATTCCTCTTCATTCATATTCACGGTGTGTCGAGTAGTCGGTGCCATTTCCTTCAAAATAGTCAAATGGAACAAGTTAATCATACAGAATATTAAGAGTAGTTAATAGTATTTCGTAGCATAATATGAACTCATTTATAAAAGCTTTTTCTTCATATTAGCGTTTTATAAGTTTAAATTCGGGTAGTACCTACCCGTTAAGTTCATACTTAGTAGCTAATATACAATTCAACTACTACAATTCTATATGAAAAACTGATTATAATAATATTTCGCGTTCAAACTTTTATACAATATTTTACAAACTAACAATACCGCTTATTTTACATAAAGCATGAAATATAGCACACAATAACTTTGATACAAGATAGTTGTGAAGACAATTCTAGCTAGTACACAAGTCGTTCAGCAAAGGCAATAAAGACACGTAATTCATACGTCCAGAAACAAGTCATGCATTCTGGTTTTACTAGGACTACTTCCCATCCTTGGTCTTGTGCAACATAACCGTTATGGCCGTTGATAAGACAGCGTGTTGTGACGTCATCAAAGGGACGAGGGTTACGTAATGTCCAACAGTCCCGTAATAATCTAAAAACCTCATTTCTTACCCCAATTACCGACTCCGTCACTTGTGGAAACGTTTTGTTTAATAGTTGTAGCCCGATGTTCTTGTTCTCACTTTGGTGAGAAGCGAACATTACTAATCCGTAAGCATAACATGCTTCTTTATGTTGCATGTTAGCCGCTTTTTCTAAATCACGAAGTCCAATATTCGGATATATTGAGTCAAAATAATTTCTTAACCCGTTGCGTAAAATAGCATTTGGGTTCCCCGCAATATATGCGTCAAAGTAAACACATCGTAACTTATGGGTTTCCCAATGTGATATCCCCCATCTTTCAAACGAAAGTCTCTTATAAACCAAGACATTCTTGGAACGTTCTTCGAATGTCTTACAAACTGATCTCGCCTTAAATAGTTGTGCCGAGGAATTCTGGCCGACTCTAGACAAGATTTCATCAATCATGTCTCCGGGTAGGTCTCTTAAAATATTGGGTTGTCTATCCATTTTGTGTTTTTAAACTGTAAAATAGACAAGAGTTAGATTCATAAAAAAATACTTATTAATACAAGCAATTTTTACATATATCATAAAGCATAAGAACACTATATTACATATATTACACCACACGAATACAACTATCTTATTCCGACTCGGTCGTTTCTTCTTCTTCGGTTTTGGTTCGTTTTGCCAAGTTTCTAGGGATATATGATGTTCCCCTAATACGAGCCGTCGTTGTCCACATTGGTTTAGAAAAACCTGGTGGTTTAGAGGTTCCCGGGTCATTGTTACAACTTAAGGACTTCGGGGGTTGACGATACATATAAAGTTCATCGGGGTTGGAATTAGATTTCTCTATTTTTATGCCCTTTCCCTTATTATTTTCTTTTGCCTTTTTAAATTCAGTTGGGGTAATTTCTATAACATCATCGGAATTCTCGTCGGAATCCGATTCATCGGAGAATTGGTAATCCTCCCAATATTTTGCTTCCTTGGCGGAAACACCATTGACCATAATTAACTTTGGTCGGTTGGTTGAGGATTTTCTTTTACTTAACTGTTTTATTATTTCCCCCACCGGTTCTATTTCTTCATCCGGTTCCGATTCTTCTTCCGGTTCCGACTCTTCTTCCGGTTCCTCTTCGGGAACTTGTGAATCAGTCCACAAATCATTCCAATTTACATTTGACTCTTCATTATTATTAGGTGAGTCAATGGGACTTGTTCTAGAGGTAGACATCTATCACATAATATCAAACACGTTAAGAGATTAATATATCACATAATATTCATATGTTAAAAATATATAGTTTACAACAAAAATGTTAAGCAATCATTTTTAAAGAAAACACGGTCGAAGTCCAGACTCACTAATGCATCCTAACAAACTCGATAAGACACACTAATGCAAATTTTCTGGTTCTCTAAGACCAACGCTCGGATACCAACTGAAATGTCCCGTTCTTATTGATTAAAAACGTTCCATATTAATTGATTTCGTTGCGAGGTTTTGACCTCTATATGAGACGTTTTTCAAAGACTGCATTCATTTTTAAAACAAACCATAACCTTTATTTCATAAATAAAGGTTTAAAAAGATTTACGTAGATTATCAAATAATGATAATCTAAAATATCCTGTTTACACACGACCATTACATAATGGTTTACAATACAAATATGTTACATCGAAATCAGTTTCTTGAATGCAGTTTTTACACAATATCATACAAACATGGACTCCAAATCTTGTCCTTATTTTAGTATGCAACAGCGGAAGCTCTTAATATTCACCTGAGAATAAACATGCTTTAAACGTCAACAAAAATGTTGGTGAGTTATAGGTTTAACCTATATATATCAAATCGTAACAATAGACCACAAGATTTCATATTTCAATACACATCCCATACATAGAGATAAAAATCATTCATATGGTGAACACCTGGTAACCGACAATAACAAGATGCATATATAAGAATATCCCCATCATTCCGGGACACCCTTCGGATATGATATAAATTTCGAAGTACTAAAGCATCCGGTACTTTGGATGGGGTTTGTTAGGCCCAATAGATCTATCTTTAGGATTCGCGTCAATTAGGGTGTCTGTTCCCTAATTCTTAGATTACCAGACTTAATAAAGAGGGGCATATTCGATTTCGATAATTCAACCATAGAATGTAGTTTCACGTACTTGTGTCTATTTTGTAAATCATTTATAAAACCTGCATGTATTCTCATCCCAAAAATATTAGATTTTAAAAGTGGGACTATAACTCACTTTCACAGATTTTTACTTCGTCGGGAAGTAAGACTTGGGCACTGTTGATTCACGAACCTATAACAATATATACATATATATTAAAGTATGTTCAAAATATATTTACAACACTTTTAATATATTTTGATGTTTTAAGTTTATTAAGTCAGCTGTCCTCGTTAGTAACCTATAACTAGTTGTCCACAGTTAGATGTACAGAAATAAATCGATAAATATTATCTTGAATCAATCCACGACCCAGTGTATACGTATCTCAGTATTGATCACAACTCAAACTATATATATTTTGGAATCAACCTCAACCCTGTATAGCTAACTTCAACATTCACATATAGAGTGTCTATGGTTGTTCCGAAATATATATAGATGTGTCGACATGATAGGTCGAAACATTGTATACGTGTCTATGGTATCTCAAGATTACATAATATATAATACAAGTTGATTAAGTTATGGTTGGAATAGATTTGTTACCAATTTTCACGTAGTTAAAATGAGAAAAATTATCCAATCTTGTTTTACCCATAACTTCTTCATTTTAAATCCGTTTTGAGTGAATCAAATTGCTATGGTTTCATATTGAACTCTATTTTATGAATCTAAACCAAAAAAGTATAGGTTTCTAGTCGGAAAAATAAGTTACAAGTCGTTTTTGTAAAGGTAGTCATTTCAGTCGAAAGAACGACGTCTAGATGACCATTTTAGAAAACATACTTCCACTTTGAGTTTAACCATAATTTTTGGATATAGTTTCATGTTCATAATAAAAATCATTTTCTCAGAATAACAACTTTTAAATCAAAGTTTATCATAGTTTTTAATTAACTAACCCAAAACAGCCCGCGGTGTTACTACGACGGCGTAAATCCGGTTTTACGGTGTTTTTCGTGTTTCCAGGTTTTAAATCATTAAGTTAGCATATCATATAGATATAGAACATGTGTTTAGTTGATTTTAAAAGTCAAGTTAGAAGGATTAACTTTTGTTTGCGAACAAGTTTAGAATTAACTAAACTATGTTCTAGTGATTACAAGTTTAAACCTTCGAATAAGATAGCTTTATATGTATGAATCGAATGATGTTATGAACATCATTACTACCTTAAGTTCCTTGGATGAACCTACTGGAAAAGAGAAAAATGGATCTAGCTTCAATGGATCCTTGGATGGCTCAAAGTTCTTGAAGCAAAATCATGACACGAAAACAAGTTCAAGTAAGATCATCACTTGAAATAAGATTGTTATAATTATAGAAATTGAACCAAAGTTTGAATATGATTATTACCTTGTATTAGAATGATAACCTACTGTAAGAAACAAAGATTTCTTGAGGTTGGATGATCACCTTACAAGATTGGAAGTGAGCTAGCAAACTTGAAAGTATTCTTGATTTTATGAAACTAGAACTTTTGGAATTTATGAAGAACACTTAGAACTTGAAGATAGAACTTGAGAGAGTTCAATTAGATGAAGAAAATTGAAGAATGAAAGTGTTTGTAGGTGTTTTTGGTCGTTGGTGTATGGATTAGATATAAAGGATATGTAATTTTGTTTTCATGTAAATAAGTCATGAATGATTACTCATATTTTTGTAATTTTATGAGATATTTCATGCTAGTTGCCAAATGATGGTTCCCACATGTGTTAGGTGACTCACATGGGCTGCTAAGAGCTGATCATTGGAGTGTATATACCAATAGTACATACATCTAAAAGCTGTGTATTGTACGAGTACGAATACGGGTGCATACGAGTAGAATTGTTGATGAAACTGAACGAGAATGTAATTGTAAGCATTTTTGTTAAGTAGAAGTATTTTGATAAGTGTATTGAAGTCTTTCAAAAGTGTATAAATACATATTAAAACACTACATGTATATACATTTTAACTGAGTCGTTAAGTCATCGTTAGTCGTTACATGTAAGTGTTGTTTTGAAACCTTTAGGTTAACGATCTTGTTAAATGTTGTTAACCCAATGTTTATAATAACAAAAGAGATTTTAAATTATTATATTATCATGATATTATGATGTACGAATATCTCTTAATATGATATATATACATTAAATGTCGTTACAACGATAAACGTTACATATATGTCTCGTTTCAAAATCATTAAGTTAGTAGTCTTGTTTTTACATATGTAGTTCATTGTTAATATAATTAATGATATGTTTACTTATCATAATATCATGTTAACTATATATATAACCATATATATGTCATCATATAGTTTTTTTACAAGTTTTAACGTTCGTGAATCACCGGTCAACTTGGGTGGTCAATTGTCTATATGAAACCTATTTCAATTAATCAAGTCTTAACAAGTTTGATTGCTTAACATGTTGGAAAAATTTAATCATGTAAACATCAATCTCAATTAATATATATAAACATGGAAAAGTTCGGGTCACTACACATTTTATGTAACGACCCTACTTTTTCCGTTAACTTTTACCGTTAATTATTTAACGATCGTTAACTGTTATTCATGCCACGTCATTTCTATGAGCTATATTATTATTTTTGTAATAATATATATATTAATTATTATGTGTTAAATGAATATTTGTATTCATATTTTAAATTGTACATTTATACGAATCGCGGATTTGTATCCGGCGAATCTTTTCGGTTTTCAAACCAACGGTCGAGCTTTTGGTATTTTTAAATCCTAATTATTTTAAATATTATATTTTAGTGTCATATGATTATATATAGTATTTATATATATTTTTCTTCGCGTATTTGTTATCTCTCCGAATTTTCAATCGCGTAGCCGTGTTTTCGCGTTTCGGGTTTCGTTCGGGCGTTCGAGCCATAAGTTATTTAACATTTAACATTTTGGGCTAGTGGGACCCACCCCACTCACCCCATTCGGCCAATTCATGGGAGGGGAGTATACTCCCTTTTGCTTTTCATTTTTTTGTAACTTACATCTCATTTTATTTTTACACATCTAAACCTAGCTCCACATTTTTGCTCTCTCCCTTTTTCCCTTCTCTTAGCTGTCACCATACCACCATCAAACATCATCATCTTCATCAATTGCTAGCTTGGATCAATCAATCATACTTATAATCGTGTTCCTCTCTTCGATCTCTACGCGATAACATCTCTTGATTCTTGATTAGGGTATAAACCCTAACCATAGCTTTTTAATTTTTCATTTATTTTTCTGATTTTACATGTTATATTAGTAGTATGATGAATATATGTTATTGTATTATTGATTGTATTCGTAGAAATGCTCGATTGAATATGTTTTCGGTTTGATTGTTTTGGGACAGCGGTTTTATTATTGTTTTCTGGAAATATAACTGATATAAAAGTGAAATTAAAGTTTCTATATGAGTTCCTCTCATCAAGACATTAATTTTAGACTACGGATTCATGTTATTTCGATTCCCGGAATATAAGTTATGATTAAAATGGTGTTATAATGAGATTAAAATATAAAAACGAATTGAACCATGTGTGGTCTGACTTTATGACCAATTTTAGAGTCCTTAGGGTGTACTAGTGTGTTAGGATTGATTATGGGATGAACTTTCATGTTCGGGTCATCGAAATCCGAGCCACGGATCACCCGTTATGACTAAAATACGTTTTTGAGCGGATTAAAGGTCCAAACTGATTAATGGCTGTAAGTCAAGACTTGGTGACTGTTCTTGGGATGTTCTTGAGCACATTAAGGTGTCGGGTGGGTTGGTTAGGCGAAGATATATATAAGGCTCGCCGAAAACTGATTCCCGGGGCTCAAGTTATGACCCGATGAACTTTTAATTAAAACTTATGGTTATTAATTGTGACTTATGATATAAATAATGAATTTCATTATTAATAAATTACTTATGATATAAAAAGTAATTAATTTAATTTAAGACTTATGATATATATTTATTATATCATTTATTAATTAATTATGATTTAATTAAACATTTAATTAAACTTATGATTAATAATACTTTTATTATTAATGAAAAATACTTATGATAAGTATTAAACTTATATTATGAGATTATTATTATAAGACTTATAATAAGTATTAATTAACTATTTAATTATTATAAGACTTAGTTATTATTTAATTATAATTTAATTATTAAATACTTATGATTTAATAATTATAATTAGAAACTTATGATATGATTAATAATTCATTATTAATTAATAATACTTATGATATGATTTAAAATTTATTATTAATTAATAATACTTATATTATGACTAATATTTAATTAATTAATTAAATATTTATGTTATATTAATTATATCATTTAAACTTATGTTAACTTTAATAATTCAATTTAATTTAATTAAACTTATGTTATGACATAATTATACATATTTAACTTTAATTAACATTATAACTTATATTATTATTACAACTTACACTTTTAAAATTAATGTTGACTATGTTTGACCAAGGTTGATTTTTGAGTTGACTTTCGGGTGACTTTGACTTTCAGATGACTTTTGTTGACTTTCTAATTAAGAAAACTTTCCTAACTTAAAAATTTTCTAAAAATAGAAACTTTCTAAATATGGAAACTTTCTAAATTTGGAAACTTTCCAAAAATAGAAACTTTCCTAAAATAGAAACTTTCCAAAAATAGAGACTTTCCTAAAATAGAAACTTTCCTAAAATAGAAACTTTCTAAAAATAGAAATTTTCCAAAAATAGAAACCTGCTAAAAATAGAAACTTTTTAAAAATAGAAAGTGTGTGTCCGTACGCTGTTTCGATCAAACCGATGCATGTTGAGTATTGTTCTATGTCTACTTGCAACATGTACAATAGCTATCATACTAAGACTTGACCTAAGTTAGTTATTTATATCACCCTGCTTTATTTATAGGTCGGCGTTGTGATCATTCCTGATCACTTTACTTCATTTGCTATTCGCTTATTTGTGTGGTTACTTTATTTACTATTAAGGTGAGTTATAGTCCCGTTTTTACATACTTTTCAAAGTATATTTTTGGGATGTGATTACATGCAATTTATTTTACGTTTAGACACAAGTGACAATTAAATTTAAATTATTCGTTATGAGTTGAACAAAAATATTCCCTAGTCTGGTAACTGTAATCAATGGTTTCTACTGGTGAACGCGAATCCTACGGATAGATCTATCGAGTTTGACAACCCCATTTTGAGCTAGTCGCGCTAGCAATTGATAATCAGAATATTTAGTACTTCGTATTTTGTTATAGATACACTGTTTGGTGTATAATATTTATTATGTTTGGCAAGGGTAAATAAAGGGTTAAGTGGTTACCAGGTGGCTCATTGATAATGGAATAATGTTTAATGTTTTCTAACATTGTAAATCTTGTGGTCTAAAGTTTATTCAATTATTTAAACCTATAATTCACTCAATATTTTTGTTGACAGTTTACTCGCATGTTTTCACAGGTACTTGAGTTTGTTTGATGCTTCCGCTGTGTTAGAAGAGTCTGCATGCATTTGGGCAGATTTTATTAAACAATTATAAAACTTTGAACTTGCATTCTGTTTTTGAATAATTTAAACTTGTGGGTTTGTTGACAATGTTTTATGTCAACTTTGGTTATTTAATATGTTGGGTTTGTTAAACTACATATTTTGTTAAATTTCCTTTTTGGGAAACTTTTTGAATAAAAGAATGCAATGTTGTTTATTTAATTCATTTAAGTCCGATCAAGCTGTAGGACCAAGTGATGGAGCCGTTAAATGTTTTGGCGAGGCCATCACAGTTGGTATCAGAGCTCTGGTTGTAGGGAACTAGGCGGTCTTAATGTGGTCAACCCGTGGATTTTAGGGTGCATTAGAGTCTAGTCTACAGCCCGATCCTTTTGCTATAGCATTATTATGCATTTTATTTCGTATGAGTTATATCATAAGCATTTATTCTATGTTGTATGTGGTTTGCGGTTTTACTGTTTGCAGATGTTTACTTCGAGCAACAACTCCGTTCCTGCTCCTGCTCCTTCGGCTGCTGCCAGGCGCCGTGCTGATCAACCTTTGATCGATGATCCTGTTAATTACTACATGGCTACCATCACTCACATGACTAGAGCTTACAATGACAGGATGCGTATTAATGCCCTCAGCGACTGTATGCGTACCTTGCCTCATAACGAGGTGATGGATGAGATTCGAGCTAGTATGGATTCGTTTGTCAGATTCAAGGATAATGTTGGGTTCAAGAACCGGAAGCGTAACTGTGAGGTGGATGCTAAGTTCGAGGCTCTCGAGAGCATAGTTCGTGGTTTGAAGACAGAGTGGGAGGAGGTGAAGGGAAAGTTGCGGAAGTATGAGACTCCTGCCGAGACTCATGCCGGCCCAGCTTATCACACCCACTCCAAACAGATGTGATATGATGATTCATGATTGATTATTTATTTCATAAGAGTTAATGTCCTTTTATACATACATTTTTGGGTTATGTACGGCGTTTTGCCTAGGATTTTATTAAGGATTTTGTTATGGGATATTTTTCATTATGTATGGATGGTTATTTCTTTATGACATCTATTATCATTATCATATTTTATTTTTGATATTGTGACTCTTGGCATGTTATATAAGCGTAATATAGTTCATGTATGTTAGGTGCTATGTATGTTGTTTGATTTCTATCATAATGCGGTGGCTATTTCTATAACTATCATAACTGTCATGTTATTACTCATAGTGTTTATTGACTATTATTTTAATGGTTAATCTTTTCGTGTTCGATATATTCCTTTATAACACAAGTATTATTCTTAGTACTAACAGTTGTGTTATTCTGTTTTGAAGATCATGCCTCCCCGCGAGTCCAATGAAGCCCGTATGCAACGACTTATCTCCGAAGGAATAGCAGCTGCTATGGCAGCTAATGCTAATGCTAATGCAAATAACAACAACCAGGTGGGAGGCTCCCATAAAACGTTCATGGCAAGTCGTCCACAACAATTTAGTGGTACTGAAGGACCCATTGGACTTACTCATTGGTTCGAGAAGATTGAGTCTATTTTCAGGGTTAGCCGAGTCCAAGAGGAGGACAAGGTTAGTTTTGCTAGATGTACTCTTAAGGATAGTGCATTGACTTGGTGGAACAACTTGGTTAGTAGTTTGGGTAATGATGTGGCGTATGGTTTAACTTGGAACAACTTTAAAGAGAGAATGATCACCCGTTATCGTCCTAGGGGTGAACTTAAGAAATTAGAAGCCGAGCTTAAGAATTTGAAGATGAAGGGCACCGAATTAGATGCCTAAGAGCAAAGGTTCTTTGAGTTGACTTTGTTGTGCCCTAATGTTTTTGCTGATGAGAATCTTAAGATTGAAGCTTATATTGATGGGTTATCTGAGAAAATTGAGCATGGAGTTGAGTCTAGTGAGCCCCAGACTATTGAAGCTGCTATGTCTATGGCGCAGAAGCTCAATGATAAGATTTTGAGGAGAAGTAAGGCTGCTGTGACCGATGCAAGTGAGGAAGTTGTTAAGAAGGCTGATAATGAGAAAAGGAAGTGGGATAATAACCGCAACCAGAAACAAGGTCAGCAGAAGAAACAAGATACTTTTGGTGCTAATAACTGTAATCAGCGTGTTTGTCCTCGATGTTATAAGGCTTATGAGGGTTATTGTACGGTTACTTGTAAGAGGTGTTCCAAGCAGGGACACATTGCTAATGATTGTACGGTGCTTCTGCCGGGTTCTGCTACTCCTGTTGCAGGTGGTAGTAATAATGCCGGTAACAATGGTGGGAATGGTAATGGTAATGGGAAGCCAAGAAATGGTGGAAATTAGAGAGTGTGTTATGAATGTGGTAAGCCGGGGCATTTCCGCGATGCCTGCCCTAACAAGAAGACTACTAAGAATGCATGTGGAAGAGCATTCAACATTAACGCCAGGGATGCTGAGGAAGATCCTAAACTTGTTATGGGTACGTTCTCGGTCAACGATTTATCAGTTTATGTACTATTTGATTCAGGGGCTGATTTGAGTTTTGTGTCGAGTAAATTAAGTCCAAAAATCAAAACACCGTTAACTCCTTTAAACAATACTTATGTTGTTGAGATAGCTAATGGTAAAGTGCTTACTGCTAAGACTGTGTATCGTAAATGTAACATTAATTTGGCTGGTAGAGACTTTGAGATAGATTTGATACCGATTGAACTTGGTAGTTTTGATGTTGTTATTGGAATGGATTGGTTGTCTGCGAATCATGCTGAGATTGTGTGTTATGATAAAGCTATTCGTATTACTAATGTGGTTGTAGAGCTGCTGATGGTTTTTGGGGATAAGAAATTGTAACGACCCGGAAATTTCCGACCAAATTTAAACCCTAATCTCTATATGTTTCCGACACGATAAGCAAAAACCCTAATGTTGAGTCTAGAAAGTTTGAAATCTATATTTGGATAACTAGATACCCTTTGACCATGCCTGGTAATTCACGAACCATTAATTGTAGATAGATATGTAACTATATATGAAAATGTAAATGTGTAGACACACTATAATTTCTATAATAGTATGTATATTGTAAAGTATATTAATTTGTATTAAAATATATATTCAACATAAGTTATAGTGTAAATTATGT
The DNA here is from genome assembly GCF_046630445.1 of Rutidosis leptorrhynchoides. Classification (NCBI taxonomy): domain Eukaryota; kingdom Viridiplantae; phylum Streptophyta; class Magnoliopsida; order Asterales; family Asteraceae; genus Rutidosis; species Rutidosis leptorrhynchoides. The sequence continues at coordinate 564,776,425 of NC_092333.1, forward strand.
CATATAGCTATTTTACATAATCAATAATATATAAAACAAATGTATTAAATATATAATTGTATTATTATTACTAATATTATTTGTATAATTGTTATTATTATTATAAATAGTATCATTATAATTAGTAATATTATAGTTAGTGTTAGTAATATTATTAATAACAATATCACTATTATTATGATAATTATATTATTATTTCTTAATGACAATATTAAGAATATTACTATTGTTAACTAAAAAGATTAATTAGAATATATGTAGGCATATACAAAAGTAGGAATATATCAAATTCAGAAATAAATACAGATAAAATTTGTAAATAATACAGATACAGATTATTATAACTAGATATATCTAAATTCGTATTATATATATATATGCAAGATATGTGAGTATATAAATACAGTGTATGTATATATATATATAAACAAATTTTTTTTCCTATCTGATTGTTTCGGTCTTGTTTTTGGTTCCTCATAAAACGAATTCTTTTTCACATCGTTTTCTTACCTGTAGGTGATTGAATTAATTCGTACAAATTAGTATCTCTATCATAGAAATCGTCCAAAATCAGTTACCCATTTTTCTTCATTTAATTACTATTCTGAAAGGGAAGTGTTGAATAAATTCGCTATAAAACAAAAGGGATTGAATCTGGTACTGTATTGCATCCAAATCACGTTCTATATATATATATATTACCTACTGCAATCTGTAAGGAATAAAAAAAAAAAGAGAAACAAACACCTGGAGTCGACACCCCTGTTTGAAACCCAAATTTGCAAAACCTTGATTTTGAAACAAATTGAAAAGTTTAAGCTCGTTTTTCTAATATTTCTGTTTCAATTGAGGATTTATAAAGTTCTTAGGGAAGGATTAGAACCTATTTTAGTTTATAAAATTTGTCAAAAACATTCCAGATTTCGAAATTTGATTAGCTGTTCTTCATGCTTTTCGAACAGCGGATTTCTATAATTATTTTCGTTTTAGATTCTTTTGTTAAACATTAATCACCACAATAATCACTTATGTTTCGTTTACTTAATTTAAAACATGTTTTATTAATAGCTGTTTTGATCCTGGTAATCAATTTGAACGATTGGGATTGGGAATTTGATGAAGAAGATGGTTACGTGCGTTAACATATTAAAAATAAAAAGGAGGACAATGTATAAAAACAGAACGGACTGGATGGTATGAGTGTGGTGTTTATAAACGAATGGTCGCTGGTTCAAACCCTGGGCATGACAAATTGTTTTTAATAAATAACATATCTGTTGGGCCGAGTTCTGTAAATGCTGTTGGGCCGTGCCCTTTATTGGGCCGTTTTAACTTTTGGAAGAAGAAGGAAATAAGAACACTAACATGTTGGGTTTAAATATATATGGATTGAGTTTATATCAGAAACACAGCTCAGATCGAATAGTTTGCGGTGTTAGCGGTTAATGAGAGGTCACGGGTTCAATTCCGGTCATGGTCATTTATTTTTAGGAAAACATTTAAGGTAACCATTATTTTGAATATTATTAATATTATTATTCATATAAGTATTAATATCATTATTTCTAAAGTTATAATTATAAATATACATTATTGTTAAAATTTACATTTTTAATAACATCTATTAAAGTTATCATTTTTATTAAAAGTATCTTTCATTTTAAAAATTTATCATTTTATTATTAATATCATTATTATTACTAATAAATAATACCATTATAATAATAGATAAACATTTTTTTCATATATTATAAATATCAACATAATTATGTATGAAAGTATCAAATTTAATACATAATAGATAAAGATAAAACATTAAAAATATATATAACATTATTAAATAATAATAATTAATAATTAATAAGAAAATATAAATTGTGTTCGTGTACGATTATGTGTATTAATATATATACAAATGATTTAGGTTCGTGAATCGAAGGCCAACCTTATGAGTGTTCAATGGTGTTATATGTATTTTTACTACAAAATACATTAGGTGAGTATATAGTCCCACTTTTAAACTCTAAATATTTCGGGATGAGAATACATGTATTTTATGTTTTACGATATGGACACAAGTAACTGAAAAATATATTCTACGTTGAGTTGTACCACTGGCATACTTCCCTGTAGCTTGGTAACTATTATTTACAGCGGTATTGTAAACGCGAATCCTGTTGATAGATCTATCGGGCCTGACAACCCCAACCGGACTGGACGACCAGTATTCAACGGTTGCACAGTACTTCGTTTCGTGACTACACTTGGTACAGTGTAGTAAGATTTCATAATAAAGGGAATATGCGACGTGAATAAATGTTAAGTATGGTTACCAAGTGCTCAACCACTTAGAATATTTTTATTAAAATGTTTACATATGAAATCTTGTGGTCCATAGTTTTAACGCTGCTAGCATCAAACCTATATAACTCACCAACTTTATGTTGACATTTTAAAGCATGTTATTCTCAGGTATGAATTAAGTCTTCCGCTGTGCATTAGCTCATATAAAGGACATTACTTGGAGTCGATCATCGCGATGGGACCAACTGTTGAAGATTCCGTCCGGGAGGATTAGTCGTGGATGTCACAGTTGGTATCAGAGCGTTGGTCCTAGTGAACCAGGTCTTGCATTAGTGTGTCTGACTAGTAGTTGTTAGAATACATTAATGAGTCTGGACTTTGACCGTGTCTATATGTCAAAAGTTTTGCTTATCATATTTAGTCGGAAATCATCTGCTTATCATCCCTAGGAATTGCCTGCTTAGTATTCTTAAGTCTAGACACGTCTTACTGCATTTAGTGCATCGATAGTGTATAGACAAAATTCGTATCCTAGCGTATCTGTTGCTATAGACATTGCCTGACGAATTTCAAAGATTCTCCGTAAATCACGGGATTTTGAGTATTATAAATACATATGTAAGTTATGTATTGAAGAATATCAAACCCAACTCCTATAATTTATCCCAAACCAAAAATTCATTCCCCGACTATACAAGATGAACTTCGCGTCCAGTTCGAACTCCTCCGACTCCGACAGCTACGCTGATATGGATTTTCATTCCGGCTCTGAAGGCAGCGTCACTGGAATGGATCAACCAATTTCCCATCATCTATTTTGGATGAATTGGGGGTGGGTTCGTAGTGTACTAAATTATTGGAGACAAGAAGAAGGAGATCCCTTTCATCTACCGAATTGCCCTATTGACGACGAACCTGAAGCACTTACCGGCGAACCTGTTCGAGAAACCATTTTCTCTCTCATTTCTCGAGTATCTCGTCACGATTATATCCTATTCCATATTTCGGATCTTGTTCATTCGCTCACCCCAACCGCCAATCACCCTGGTGTACTAGCAGAAATTAACGAACTTCGCGCTCGTGTGACGGCTTTGGAGAACACGGTGCGAAGGTTACAAACATCAGCAGCAGCACCAGCCGCATAATCTGTATCATCATCATCAACGCCGACAATACTCTTAACACCCTAACCCACAACCGCGTCATAAACTTCAACCTCACAATCTGAATCTTGGATACCAACATCAAACGCCTCAATATTACCAACTGTACCTCGAGTATGATCTTCGTTCTACATATCGTTCTACATCGATTATCTTCGCTTTACGTATCGTTTTACCTCATTTATCTTCGTTCAACATGACGATTATGTAATTTCTAAAGTTTTAGAGATTATGTAATCTAGTATTAACGACAAATCAAATGAGTTTAATATCCTATTGACTCATTAAATCCATGATTACATCTGACGAAAATATATATGCAAGTATATTTTCATAAAGATTGTAACTAAAAATTCTTTCGTACAAACAGTTAATGATGAAAATATTTTAACGGGTGGGTAGTACCCGAGGAATATCTAGAATTCACATTAATAAATTACCCTGTACATTCTTCGAATCTGATTCAACGATCATTTACTATCCTACTTACAACTACCGATATACGTATCCGTTCACCACAGAAAAACCATTTCTATTCAAATTTCATATTTGGATTTTGATCTATCAGAATCCAACAAGTGGCATAACGAAGAAAACATTGGAAAAATAAAAAGTGTTAGAAACAAACGAATTAATTAATTGAAATTGTGATAGGATTTCACGCTAACTGTTTCGGCTAACTGTTCCCAGCTAACTGATTAACATTTAATTTATCGCAATTTACATTCTCGCAATTTTATTTATCGTCATTTAATTTCTGTTATTTACTTTTACGCACTTTAAATAACGGGACACGTATGCAAGGTTTCGACTTATCATATCGACCCATCTATATATATATTTCGGAACAACCGTAGACACTCTATATGTGAAGGTGGGAGTTGGCTATACAGGGTCGGAGTTGATTCCAAAATATATATATACTTTGAGTTGTGATCGACACCGAGACCGGTACACGGGTCACGATACGTATTATTTAATTCGAATAATATATATATTAAATTATAAGAATCATTGAACCATCGGACTATTGGACTGCTAACTTTGGACAATAAAAAAAAATGAATTAAACTAAAATATTGATTATAACATATGAAACTAAATAATTCTTCAAGCTTGCCACTTGATTTCATCTTAAACCTCATTTGTATCTCGACAATTACAATGCGTGTTCAAATCTTTCATGATTCTTGAAAACCCCTCAATCGAGAGGATGAACCAACCGCGTTTCATCTACGGAAGAAAAGACTTATACTCCTGTAAGACTCTCGGAGACTGAGTCAACGTTTAACACGCAAACAGTGTTAATTTCTTTAGTGTTATTATTACCCAAAATAACTTTGCAATCCCTTTTCAAATTAGCCAATTTTGTCACAGCTCCAGCAAGTTAACCTCGACTTCTCAGAAAGGTTAGTTTTGATATATATACACGTTATTCTTTCGCTGTCGTTACCGGATAATCTTTTATATTCCATCATCAGCGTTTAACCATCTAAAAACACAATTCTCCTGAAACCACCTCAGTTTGATAACCGATGACCCAGATCCGTTAACTTTGAGAATGCTGACGAAGCAGCATGTTGTAGATGGTCTTAATAGCCAAAAGTTGAAGATAAAGAACGGAGTATTGGAAACACTCAATAGAAATTTAGTATCAAAAGGCGGATTATGCGAAACTATGAAGTAAGCCGTGGACAAATCACAAAGAATAAGTTTGACTTCAAAGAATTTAAAAGATTCAGTGCCTGTTAAAATTCTTAGTACATACCCTACTCCTTACTCTAAAACCTTTGCTGACACTATTCTTCATCATCATCCTTCGGCATTAGAAGTTCCAAGATATTATCATATCTTTCATTATAAACATCCTCAATGTTTCTGAAGATATTTTTATAACTATTCTTATCAGAAATCATCTATCTTCTCGCGCTATCTGTATCACATCATAAAAGAAACTGTGTTAGTTTCTAAATTCTGAAACCTTCGAATTTAAAATATGAATGTTTTGAAGTAGTGTTAGGAACTGATGCATGAATTAGTATAATATAATGAAACTTGATCAACTTCTTTATATTACAGTAGTTCATGTTAAGTTTCTAATGGAATGTGATGATTCATAGTACCGTCATCATATGCCATGTTACACGGCTCTTACATTCTATCAAATTCCGAAACATATTAAGAACATATCATCTTGATAGTTCTATTTTCCTGGATATTCTGGTAATTTGACAAATCAAAATCGTGCCATTACCATTTCTTTCTAAGAGCATTAGCTATGTTCATTCTGGATTTCATACCTACGAATTTTGAATCATTGTTCGCTTGACTCAAGGACGGGAAGGAGAAACGAAGGGACAAAGTCCCAAAATAGAAATTGGAGTATAAATCGCAGCAAATAGGAGATTAGGAGAAAGAGTAGAAGATGTGGGATTTGGAAATAAGGAAACGAAGGAGGTGGATTTATAGTAAAATATCCGACAAAGAAATCGAAACAGATTTGCCACATTAAATCAGAAAAGATTCTGATCGCTGAAGAACCAAATCTTCTTACATAAGATTTTTCTTTAAAATTCCATAAATTCCGGAAAATCAATCATAACTACGTCAACGAGTAAAACAATTCCATATTTACTCATTTCACTCTCTCGCGATAGCTTCACTTTTACTCTTCGCATAATCGAATTGTTTTATCTATATTACTTAAATAATGATAAAACTCTATTATTACCTCATATTCGTCATGAAAACATTCCTATTGTTATTCATGACAACCTCTACCAAATTTCGGGGACGAAATTTCTTTAACGGGTGGGTACTGTAACGATCCGGAAATTTCCGACCAAATTTAAACCCTAATCTCTATATGTTTCCGACACGATAAGCAAAAACCCTAATGTTGAGTCTAGAAAGTTTGAAATCTATATTTGGATAACTAGATACCCTTTGACCATGCCTGGTAATTCACGAACCATTAATTGTAGATAGATATGTAACTATATATGAAAATGTAAATGTGTAGACACACTATAATTTCTATAATAGTATGTATATTGTAAAGTATATTAATTTGTATTAAAATATATATTCAACATAAGTTATAGTGTAAATTATGTCATATAGCTATTTTACATAATCAATAATATATAAAACAAATGTATTAAATATATAATTGTATTATTATTACTAATATTATTTGTATAATTGTTATTATTATTATAAATAGTATCATTATAATTAGTAATATTATAGTTAGTGTTAGTAATATTATTAATAACAATATCACTATTATTATGATAATTATATTATTATTTCTTAATGACAATATTAAGAATATTACTATTGTTAACTAAAAAGATTAATTAGAATATATGTAGGCATATACAAAAGTAGGAATATATCAAATTCAGAAATAAATACAGATAAAATTTGTAAATAATACAGATACAGATTATTATAACTAGATATATCTAAATTCGTATTATATATATATATGCAAGATATGTGAGTATATAAATACAGTGTATGTATATATATATAAACAGATTTTTTTTCCTATCTGATTGTTTCGGTCTTGTTTTTGGTTCCTCATAAAACGAATTCTTTTTCACATCGTTTTCTTACCTGTAGGTGATTGAATTAATTCGTACAAATTAGTATCTCTATCATAGAAATCGTCCAAAATCAGTTACCCATTTTTCTTCATTTAATTACTATTCTGAAAGGGAAGTGTTGAATAAATTCGCTATAAAACAAAAGGGATTGAATCTGGTACTGTATTGCATCCAAATCACGTTCTATATATATATATATTACCTACTGCAATCTGTAAGGAATAAAAAAAAAAAGAGAAACAAACACCTGGAGTCGACACCCCTGTTTGAAACCCAAATTTGCAAAACCTTGATTTTGAAACAAATTGAAAAGTTTAAGCTCGTTTTTCTAATATTTCTGTTTCAATTGAGGATTTATAAAGTTCTTAGGGAAGGATTAGAACCTATTTTAGTTTATAAAATTTGTCAAAAACATTCCAGATTTCGAAATTTGATTAGCTGTTCTTCATGCTTTTCGAACAGCGGATTTCTATAATTATTTTCGTTTTAGATTCTTTTGTTAAACATTAATCACCACAATAATCACTTATGTTTCGTTTACTTAATTTAAAACATGTTTTATTAATAGCTGTTTTGATTCTGGTAATCAATTTGAACGATTGGGATTGGGAATTTGATGAAGAAGATGGTTACGTGCGTTAACATATTAAAAATAAAAAGGAGGACAATGTATAAAAACAGAACGGACTGGATGGTATGAGTGTGGTGTTTATAAACGAATGGTCGCTGGTTCAAACCCTGGGCATGACAAATTGTTTTTAATAAATAACATATCTGTTGGGCCGAGTTCTGTAAATGCTGTTGGGCCGTGCCCTTTATTGGGCCGTTTTAACTTTTGGAAGAAGAAGGAAATAAGAACACTAACATGTTGGGTTTAAATATATATGGATTGAGTTTATATCAGAAACACAGCTCAGATCGAATAGTTTGCGGTGTTAGCGGTTAATGAGAGGTCACGGGTTCAATTCCGGTCATGGTCATTTATTTTTAGGAAAACATTTAAGGTAACCATTATTTTGAATATTATTAATATTATTATTCATATAAGTATTAATATCATTATTTCTAAAGTTATAATTATAAATATAAATATACATTATTGTTAAAATTTACATTTTTAATAACATCTATTAAAGTTATCATTTTTATTAAAAGTATCTTTCATTTTAAAATTTATCATTTTATTATTAATATCATTATTATTACTAATAAATAATACCATTATAATAATAGATAAACATTTTTTTCATATATTATAAATATCAACATAATTATGTATGAAAGTATCAAATTTAATACATAATAGATAAAGATAAAACATTAAAAATATATATAACATTATTAAATAATAATAATTAATAATTAATAAGAAAATATAAATTGTGTTCGTGTACGATTATGTGTATTAATATATATACAAATGATTTAGGTTCGTGAATCGAAGGCCAACCTTATGAGTGTTCAATGGTGTTATATGTATTTTTACTACAAAATACATTAGGTGAGTATATAGTCCCACTTTTAAACTCTAAATATTTCGGGATGAGAATACATGTATTTTATGTTTTACGATATGGACACAAGTAACTGAAAAATATATTCTACGTTGAGTTGTACCACTGGCATACTTCCCTGTAGCTTGGTAACTATTATTTACAGCGGTATTGTAAACGCGAATCCTGTTGATAGATCTATCGGGCCTGACAACCCCAACCGGACTGGACGACCAGTATTCAACGGTTGCACAGTACTTCGTTTCGTGACTACACTTGGTACAGTGTAGTAAGATTTCATAATAAAGGGAATATGCGACGTGAATAAATGTTAAGTATGGTTACCAAGTGCTCAACCACTTAGAATATTTTTATTAAAATGTTTACATATGAAATCTTGTGGTCCATAGTTTTAACGCTGCTAGCATCAAACCTATATAACTCACCAACTTTATGTTGACATTTTAAAGCATGTTATTCTCAGGTATGAATTAAGTCTTCCGCTGTGCATTAGCTCATATAAAGGACATTACTTGGAGTCGATCATCGCGATGGGACCAACTGTTGAAGATTCCGTCCGGGAGGATTAGTCGTGGATGTCACAGAAATGCAGACAGTTAAATCTTATTAGCTGTTTGAAAGTTCATAAACATCTTCGCAAAGGCTGTCATGCTATTCTAGCCCATGTTGTTGATTCTGATAAAGAAGAGAAGAGTGTTGGTGATGTTCATATTGTTACGGATTTTCCCGAAGTTTTTCCTGAGGATTTACCTGGTCTTCTGCCGCAACGCGCGGTAGAATTTCAAATCGATCTTGTTCCCGGTGCTGCTCCTGTAGCACGTGCTCCTTATCGACTTGCACCTTCCGAACTTCAAGAATTGTCGAGTCAACTCCGTGAGTTGTTAGACAAAGGTTTTATTCGTCCTAGCGTCTCCTTGGGGAGCTCCTGTTTTGTTTGTTAAGAAGAAAGATGGTTCGTTTCGTTTGTGCATTGATTATCGTGAATTGAACAAGCTTACTGTTAAAAACTGTTACCCTCTTCCTAGAATTGATGATCTGCTTGATCAGCTTCAGGGTTCGTCTGTTTATTCTAAAATCGATCTTCATTCCGGCTATCATCAGTTGCATGTTAAATAATCTGATGTTTCGAAAACTGCTTTTCGCACTCGTTATGGTCACTTCAAATTCCTTGTTATGCCGTTCGGATTGACAAATGCACCTGCTGTGTTCATGGACCTCATAAACCGTGTATGTAGAGCCTATCTGGACAAATTCATTATCGTTTTCATCGACGACATCCTTATTTATTCTAGGAGTGATGAAGAGCACGAAGTACATTTGAAGTTAGTGCTTGATCTGTTGAGAAAAGAAGAATTGTACGCTAAGTTCTCTAAGTGTGCTTTCTGGTAATAGAAGTTCAATTCCTTGGACATATTGTTAGTAAACAGGGAATACAAGTTGATCCTGCTAAGATTGAGGCGATTGAAAAGTGAGAAATTCCGAAAACTCCTACTCAGGTTCGTCAGTTCCTAGGGTTGGCAGGTTACTATAGAAGGTTCATTTAAGATTTCTCTCGTATGGTTAAACCTCTGACTGCTTTAACGCACAAGGGGAAGAAGTATGAGTGGAACGGTGAACAAGAGACTGCATTTCAAATTTTGAAGAAGAAGTTGACTACCGCTCCGATATTGTCACTACCTGAGGGTAATGATGATTTTGTTGTTTATTGTGATGCTTCGTGTAGTGACCCGAACTTTTCCATGTTTATATATATTAATTGAGATTGATATTTACATGATTAAATGTTTCCAACATGTTAAGCAATCAAACTTGTTAAGACTTGATTAATTGAAATATGTTTCATATAGACAATTGACCACCCAAGTTGACCGGTGATTCACGAACGTTAAAACTTGTAAAAACTATATGATGACATATATATGGATATATATATAGTTAACATGATACTATGATAAGTAAACATATCATTAAGTATATTAACAATGAACTACATATGTAAAAACAAGACTACTAACTTAATGATTTTTAAAAGAGACATATATGTAACGATTATCGTTGTAAAGACATTTAATGTATATATATCATATTAAGAGATATTCATACATGATAATATCATGATAATATAATAATTTAAAATCTCATTTGATATTATAAACATTGGGTTAACAACATTTAACAAGATCGTTAACCTAAAGGTTTCAAAACAACACTTACATGTAATGACTAACGATGACTTAACGACTCAGTTAAAATGTATATATATGTAGTGTTTTAATATGTATTTATACACTTTTGAAAGACTTCAATTCACTTATCAAAATACTTATACTTAACAAAAATGCTTACAATTACATCCTCGTTCAGTTTCATCAACAATTCTACTCGTATGCACCCGTATTCGTACTAGTACAATACACAGCTTTTAGATGTATGTACTATTGGTATATACACTCCAATGATCAGCTCTTAGCAGCCCATGTGAGTCACCTAAAACATGTGGGAACCATCATTTGGCAACTAGCATGAAATATCTCATAAAATTACAAAAATATGAGTAATCATTCATGACTTATTTACATGAAAACAAAATTACATATCCTTTATATCTAATCCATACACCAACGACCAAAAACACCTACAAACACTTTCATTCTTTAATTTTCTTCATCTAATTGATCTCTCTCAAGTTCTATCTTCAAGTTCTAAGTGTTCTTCATAAATTCCACAAGTTCTAGTTACATAAAATCAAGAATACTTTCAAGTTTGCTAGCTCACTTCCAATCTTGTAAGGTGATCATCCAACCTCAAGAAATCTTTGTTTCTTACAGTAGGTTATCATTCTAATACAAGGTAATAATCATATTCAAACTTTGGTTCAATTTCTATAACTATAACAATCTTATTTCAAGTGATGATCTTACTTGAACTTGTTTTCGTGTCATGATTCTGCTTCAAGAACTTCGAGCCATCCAAGGATCCGTTCCAGCTAGATCCATTTTTCTCTTTTCCAGTAGGTTTATCCAAGGAACTTAAGGTAGTAATGATGTTCATAACATCATTCGATTCATACATATAAAGCTATCTTATTCGAAGGTTTAAACTTGTAATCACTAGAACATAGTTTAGTTAATTCTAAACTTATTCGCAAACAAAAGTTAATCCTTCTAACTTGACTTTTAAAATCAACTAAACACATGTTCTATATCTATATGATATGCTAACTTAATGATTTAAAACCTGGAAACACGAAAAACACCGTAAAACCGGATTTACGCCGTCGTAGTAACACCGCGGGCTATTTTGGGTTAGTTAATTAAAAACTATGATAAACTTTGATTTAAAAGTTGTTATTCTGAGAAAATGATTTTTATTATGAACATGAAACTATATCCAAAAATTATGGTTAAACTCAAAGTGGAAGTATGTTTTCTAAAATGGTCATCTAGACGTCGTTCTTTCGACTGAAATGACTACCTTTACAAAAACGACTTGTAACATATTTTTCTGAATATAAACCTATACTTTTTCTGTTTAGATTCATAAAATAGAGTTCAATATGAAACCATAGAAATTTGATTCACTCAAAACGGATTTAAAATGAAGAAGTTATGGGTAAAACAAGATTGGATAATTTTTCTCATTTTAGCTACGTGAAAATTGGTAACAAATCTATTCCAACCATAACTTAATCAACTTGTATTGTATATTATGTAATCTTGAGATACCATAGACACGTATACAATGTTTCGACCTATCATGTCGATACATCTATATATATTTCGGAACAACCATAGACACTCTATATGTGAATGTTGGAGTTAGCTATACAGGGTTGAGGTTGATTCCAAAATATATATAGTTTGAGTTGTGATCAATACTGAGATACGTATACACTGGGTCATGGATTGATTCAAGATAATATTTATCAATTTATTTCTGTACATCTAACTGTGGACAACGAGTTGTAGGTTACTAACGAGGACAGCTGACTTAATAAACTTAAAATATCAAAATATATTAAAAGTGTTGTAAATATATTTTGAACATATTTTGATATATATGTATATATTGTTATAGGTTCGTGAATCAACCAGTGGCCAAGTCTTACTTCCCGACGAAGTAAAAATCTGTGAAAGTGAGTTATAGTCCCACTTTTAAAATCTAATATTTTTGGGATGAGAATACATGCAGGTTTTATAAATGATTTACAAAATAGACACAAGTACGTGAAACTACATTCTATGGTTGAATTATAGAAATCGAATATGCCCCTTTTTATTAAGTCTGGTAATCTAAGAATTAGGGAACAGACACCCTAATTGACGCGAATCCTAAAGATAGATCTATTGGGCCTAACAAACCCCATCCAAAGTACCAGATGCTTTAGTACTTCGAAATTTATATCATATCCGAAGGGTGTCCTGGAATGATAGGGATATTCTTATATATGCATCTTGTTAATGTCGGTTATCAGGTGTTCACCATAAGAATGATTTTTATCTCTATGTATGGGATGTGTATTGAAATATGAAATCTTGTGGTCTATTGTTACGATTTGATATATATAGGTTAAACCTATAACTCACCAACATTTTTTGTTGACGTTTTAAGCATGTTTATTCTCAGGTGATTATTAAGAGCTTCCGCTGTCGCATACTTAAATAAGGACGAGATTTGGAGTCCATGCTTGTATGATATTGTGTAAAAACTGCATTCAAGAAACTTATTTTGTTGTAACATATTTGTATTGTAAACCATTATGTAATGGTCATGTGTAAACAGGATATTTTAGATTATCATTATTTGATAATCTACGTAAAGCTTTTTAAACCTTTATTGATGAAATAAAGGTTATGGTTTGTTTTAAAATGAATGCAGTCTTTGAAAAACGTCTCATATAGAGGTCAAAACCTCGCAATGAAATCAATTAATATGGAACGTTTTTAATCAATAAGAACGGGACATTTCAGTTGGTATCCGAGCATTGGTCTTAGAGAACCAAAATTTTGCATTAGTGTGTCTTATCGAGTTTTTTAGGAGGCATTAGTGAGTCTGGACTTCGACCGTGTTTACTTGAAAAATGATTGCTTAACAAATTTTGTTGGAAACTATATATTTTTAACATGTGAATATTATGTGATATATTAATCTCTTAACGCGTTTGATATTATGTGATAGATGTCTACCTCTAGAACAAGTCCCATTGACTCACCTAATAATAATGAAGAGTCAAATGTAAATTGGAATGATTCGTGGACTGATTCACAAGTTCCCGAAGAGGAACCGGAAGAAGAGTCGGAACCGGAAGAAGAATCGGAACCGGAAGAAGAATCGGAACCGGATGAAGAAATAGAACCGGTGGGGGAAATAATAAAACGGTTAAGTAAAAGAAAATCCTCAACCAACCGACCAAGGTTAATTATGGTCAATGGTGTTTCCGCCAAGGAAGCAAAATATTGGAAGGATTACCAATTCTCCGATGAATCGGATTCCGACGAGAATTCTGATGATGTTATAGAAATTACCCCAACTGAATTTAAAAAGGCAAAAGAAAATAATAAGGGAAAGGGCATAAAAATAGAGAAATCTAATTCCAACCCCGATGAACTTTATATGTATCGTCAACCCCCGAAGTCCTTAAGTTGTAACAATGACCCGGGAACCTCTAAACCACCAGGTTTTTCTAAACCAATGTGGAAAACGACGGTTCATATTAGGGGAACATCATATATCCCTAGAAACTTGGCAAAACGAACCAAAACCGAAGAAGAAGAAACAAGCGAGTCGGAATAAGATAGTTGTATTCGTGTGGTGTAATATATGTAATATAGTGTGCTTATGCTTTATGATATATGTAAAAATTGCTTGTATTAATAAGTATTTTTTTTTATGAATCTAACTCTTGTCTATTTTACAGTATAAAAACACAAAATGGATAGACAACCCAATATTTTAAGAGACCTACTCGGAGACATGATTGATGAAATCTTGTCTAGAGTCGGTCAGAATTCTTCGGCACAACTATTTAAGGCGACATCAGTTTGTAAGACATTCGAAGAACGTTCCAAGAATGCCTTGGTTTATAAAAGGCTTTCGTTCGAAAGATGGGGGATATCACATTGGGAAATCCATAAGTTATGATGTGTTTACTTTGACGCATATATTGCGGGGAACCCAAATGCTAGTTTACGCAATGGGTTAAGAAATTATTTTGACTCAATATATCCGAATATTGGACTTCGTGATTTAGAAAAAGCGGCTAACATGCAACATAAAGAAGCATGTTATGCTTACGGATTAGTAATGTTCGCTTCTCACAAAAGTGAGAACAAGAACATCGGGCTACAACTATTAAACAAAACGTTCCCACAAGTGACGGAGTCGGTAATTGGGGTAAGAAATGAGGTTTTTAGATTGTTACGGGACTGTTGGACATTACGTAACCCTCGTCCCTTTGACGACGTTACAATACGGTGTCTTATCAACGGCCATAACGGTTATGTTCCACAAGACCAAGGATGGGAAGTAATTCTAGTAAAACCAGAATGCATGACTTGTTTCTGGACGTATGAATTACGTGTCCTTATTGCCTTTGCTGAACGACTTGTGTACTAGCTAGAATTATCTTCACAACCATCTTGTATCAAATTTATTGTGTGCTATATTTCATACTATATGTAAAATAAGCGGTATTGTAAGTTTGTAAAATATTGTGTAAAAGTTTGAACGCGAAATATTATTATAATCAGTTTTTCATATAGAATTGTAGTAGTTGAATTGTATATTAGCTACTAAGTATGAACTTAACGGGTAGGTACTACCCGAATTTAAACTTATAAAATGCTAATATGAAGAAAAAGCTTTTATAAATGAGTTCATATTATGCTACGAAATACTATTAACTACTCTTAATATTCTGTATGATTAACTTGTTCCATTTGACTATTTTGAAGGAAATGGCACCGACTACTCGACACACCGTGAATATGAATGAAGAGGAATTCCGTACTTTTCTAGCTTCAAACATAGTCGCAGTACAGGCTGCGCTACATACCAACAATAACCTTGGATCTAGCAGTACAGGAAATCGTGTAGGATGCACCTACAAAGAATTCAATGCCTGCAAACCTTTGGAATTTGATGGAACCGAAGGACCGATCGGATTGAAACGGTGGACCGAGAAGGTCGAATCGGTGTTTGCCATAAGTAAGTGTACTGAAGAGGACAAAGTGAAGTACGTTACGCATACCTTCACAGGTTCTGCGTTAACATGGTGGAATACCTATCTAGAGCAAGTGGGACAAGACGATGCATACGCACTACCGTGGTCAGCATTCAAGCACTTGATGAACGAGAAGTACCGTCCCAGAACCGAGGTCAATAAGCTCAAGACAGAACTTAGAGGGTTACGAACCCAAGGATTTGATATTACCACGTACGAAAGACGATTCACAGAATTGTGCCTATTGTGTCCGGGAGCATTCGAAGATGAGGAAGAGAAGATCGACGCGTTTGTGAAAGGATTACCGGAAAGAATCCAAGAAGATATAAGTTCACACGAGCCCGCCTCCATATAACAGGCATGTAGAATGGCTCACAAACTAGTGAACCAGATTGAAGAAAGAATTAAAGAACAGACTGCTGAAGAGGCCAATGTGAAGCAAGTCAAAAGAAATGGGAGGAAAACGGTGATAAGAATCACCAATACAACAACAACAGCAATTACAACAATAATAGCAACAATTATCCCAACAATCGCAACATCAATCGCAACTACAACAAACGGCCCAACAATAACAACAACAACAGCAACTACAACAATCATCCCAACAAAAATAATAACCGCAACAACAACAACAATCAGAAGCAGCTATGCCAAAGGTGTGAAAAGTATCACTCGGGGTTCTGCACCAAATTTTGCAACAAGTGTAAAAGAAATGGTCATAGCGCGGTGAAGTGTGAGGTTTACGGACCAGGGGTTAATAGAACGAAAGGAACAAATGGTGTCGGAACGAGTAATGGCGGAGCAAGTAGTGTCGGAGCAAGTTATGCCAATGTAGTTTGTTATAAATGTGGAAAACCGGGCCACATTATTAGAAATTGCCCGAACCAGGAGAACACGAATGGACAAGGCCGCGGAAGAGTTTTCAATATTAATGCGGCAGAGGCACAGGAAGACCCGGAGCTTGTTACGGGTACGTTTCTTATTGACAATAAATCTGCTTACGTTTTATTTGATTCGGGTGCGGATAGAAGCTATATGAGTAGAGATTTTTTGTGCTAAATTAAGTTGTCCATTGACGCCTTTGGATAGTAAATTTTTACTCGAATTAGCAAATGGTAAATTAATTTCAGCAGATAATATATGTCGGAATCGAGAAATTAAACTGGTTAGCGAAACATTTAAGATTGATTTGATACCAGTAGAGTTAGGGAGTTTTGATGTGATAATCGGGATGGACTGGTTGAAAGAAGTGAAAGCAGAGATCGTTTATTACAAAAATGCAATTCGCATTATACGAGAAAAAGGAAAACCCTTAATGGTGTACGGAGAAAAGGGCAACACGAAGCTACATCTTATTAGTAATTTGAAGGCACAAAAACTAATAAGAAAAGGTTGCTATGCTGTTCTAGCACACGTCGAGAAAGTACAAAATGAAGAAAAGAACATCAATGATGTTCCCGTCGCAAAAGAATTTCCCGATGTATTTCCGAAAGAATTACCGGGATTACCCCCACATCGATCCGTTGAATTTCAAATAGATCTTGTACCAGGAGCTGCACCAATAGCTCGTGCTCCTTACAGACTCGCACCCAGCGAGATGAAAGAACTGCAAAGCCAATTACAAGAACTTTTAGAGCGTGGTTTCATTCGACCAAGCACATCACCGTGGGGAGCTCCTGTTTTGTTTGTCAAGAAGAAAGATGGTACATTCAGGTTGTGTATCGACTACCGAGAGTTGAACAAACTTACCATCAAGAACCGCTACCCACTACCGAGAATCGATGACTTATTTGATCAACTACAAGGCTCGTCTGTTTATTCAAAGATTGACTTACGTTCTGGGTATCATCAAATGCGGGTGAAAGAAGATGATATTCCAAAGACTGCTTTCAGAACACGTTACGGTCATTACGAGTTTATGGTCATGCCGTTTGGTTTAACTAATGCACCAGCTGTGTTCATGGACCTTATGAACCTAGTGTATGGACCATACCTTGACAAGTTTGTCATTGTCTTCATTGATGACATACTTATTTACTCAAAGAATGACCAAGAACACGGTGAACATTTGAGAAAGGTGTTAGAAGTATTGAGGAAGGAAGAATTGTACGCTAAGTTTTCAAAGTGTGCATTTTGGTTGGAAGAAGTTCAATTCCTCGGTCACATAGTGAACAAAGAAGGTATTAAGGTGGATCCGGCAAAGATAGAAACTGTTGAAAAGTGGGAAACCCCGAAAACTCCGAAACACATACGCCAGTTTTTAGGACTAGCTGGTTACTACAGAAGGTTCATCCAAGACTTTTCCAGAATAGCAAAACCCTTGACTGCATTAACGCATAAAGGGAAGAAATTTGAATGGAATGATGAACAAGAGAAAGCGTTTCAGTTATTGAAGAAAAAGCTAACTACGGCACCTATATTGTCATTGCCTGAAGGGAATGATGATTTTGTTATTTATTGTGACGCATCAAAGCAAGGTCTCGGTTGTGTATTAATGCAACGAACGAAGGTGATTTCTTATGCGTCTAGACAATTGAAGATTCACAAACAAAATTATACGACGCATGATTTGGAATTAGGCGCGGTTGTTTTTGCATTAAAGACTTGGAGGCACTACTTATATGGGGTCAAAAGTATTATATACACCGACCACAAAAGTCTTCAACACATATTTAATCAGAAACAACTGAATATGAGGCAGCGTAGGTGGATTGAATTATTGAATGATTACGACTTTGAGATTCGTTACCACCCGGGGAAGGCAAATGTGGTAGCCGATGCCTTGAGCAGGAAGGACAGAGAACCCATTCGAGTAAAATCTATGAATATAATTATTCATAATAACCTTACTACTCAAATAAAGGAGGCGCAACAAGGATTTTTAAAAGAGGGAAATTTAAAGGATGAAATACCCAAAGGATCGGAGAAGCATCTTAATATTCGGGAAGATGGAACCCGGTATAGGGCTGAAAGGATTTGGGTACCAAAATTTGGAGATATGAGAGAAATGGTACTTAGAGAAGCTCATAAAACCAGATACTCAATACATCCTGGAATGGGGAAGATGTACAAGGATCTCAAGAAACATTTTTGGTGGTCGGGTATGAAAGCCGATGTTGCTAAATACGTAGAAGAATGTTTGACGTGTTCTAAGGTCAAAGCTGAGCATCAGAAACCATCAGGTCTACTTCAACAACCCGAAATCCCGGAATGGAAATGGGAAAACATTACCATGGATTTCATCACTAAATTGCCAAGGACTGCAAGTAGTTTTGATACTATTTGGGTAATAGTTGATCGTCTCACCAAATCAGCACACTTCCTGCCAATAAGAGAAGATGACAAGATGGAGAAGTTAGCACGACTGTATTTGAAGGAAGTTGTCTCCAGACATGGAATACCAATCTCTATTATCTCTGATAGGGATGGCAGATTTATTTCAAGATTCTGGCAGAGATTACAGCAAGCATTAGGAACTCGTCTAGACATGAGTACTGCCTATCATCCACAAACTGATGGGCAGAGCGAAAGGACGATACAAATGCTTGAAGACATGCTACGAGCATGTGTTATTGATTTCGGAAACAGTTGGGATCGACATCTACCATTAGCAGAATTTTCCTACAACAACAGCTACCATTCAAGCATTGAGATGGCGCCGTTTGAAGCACTTTATGGTAGAAAGTGCAGGTCTTCGATTTGTTGGAGTGAAGTGGGGGATAGACAGATTACGGGTCCGGAGATTATACAAGAAACTACCGAGAAGATCATCCAAATTCAACAACGGTTGAAAACCGCCCAAAGTCGACAAAAGAGCTACGCTGATATTAAAAGAAAAGATATAGAATTTGAAATTGGAGAGATGGTCATGCTTAAAGTTGCACCTTGGAAAGGCGTTGTTCGATTTGGTAAACGAGGGAAATTAAATCCAAGGTATATTGGACCATTCAAGATTATTGATCGTGTCGGACCAGTAGCTTACCGACTTGAGTTACCTCAACAACTCGCGGCTGTACATAACACTTTCCACGTCTCGAATTTGAAGAAATGTTTTGCTAAAGAAGATCTCACTATTCCGTTAGATGAAATCCAAATCAACGAAAAACTTCAATTCATCGAAGAACCCGTCGAAATAATGGATCGTGAGGTTAAAAGACTTAAGCAAAACAAGATACCAATTGTTAAGGTTCGATGGAATGCTCGTAGAGGACCCGAGTTCACCTGGGAGCATGAAGATCAGATGAAGAAGAAATACCCGCATCTATTTTCAGAATATTCGTCAACACCTTCAACAGCTTAAAATTTCAGGACGAAATTTATTTAACGGGTAGGTACTGTAGTGACCCGAACTTTTTCATGTTTATATATATTAATTGAGATTGATATTTACATGATTAAATGTTTCCAACATGTTAAGCAATCAAACTTGTTAAGACTTGATTAATTGAAATATGTTTCATATAGACAATTGACCACCCAAGTTGACCGGTGATTCACGAACGTTAAAACTTGTAATAACTATATGATGACATATATATAGATATATATATATAGTTAACATGATACTATGATAATTAAACATATCATTAAGTATATTAACAATGAACTACATATGTAAAAACAAGACTACTAACTTAATGATTTTTAAACGAGACATATATGTAACGATTATCGTTGTAAAGACATTTAATGTATATATATCATATTAAGAGATATTCATACATGATAATATCATGATAATATAATAATTTAAAATCTCATTTGATATTATAAACATTGGGTTAACAACATTTAACAAGATCGTTAACCTAAAGGTTTCAATACAACACTTACATGTAACGACTAACGATGACTTAACGACTCAGTTAAAATGTATATATATGTAGTGTTTTAATATGTATTTATACACTTTTGAAAGACTTCAATACACTTATCAAAATACTTCTACTTAACAAAAATGCTTACAATTACATCCTCGTTCAGTTTCATCAACAATTCTACTC
Source organism: Rutidosis leptorrhynchoides (assembly GCF_046630445.1). Lineage (NCBI taxonomy): Eukaryota > Viridiplantae > Streptophyta > Magnoliopsida > Asterales > Asteraceae > Rutidosis > Rutidosis leptorrhynchoides. The sequence continues at coordinate 564,797,248 of NC_092333.1, forward strand.
GTATGCACCCGTATTCGTACTCGTACAATACACAGCTTTTAGATGTATGTACTATTGGTATATACACTCCAATGATCAGCTCTTAGCAGCCCATGTGAGTCACCTAAAACATGTGGGAACCATCATTTGGCAACTAGCATGAAATATCTCATAAAATTACAAAAATATGAGTAATCATTCATGATTTATTTACATGAAAACAAAATTACATATCCTTTATATCTAATCCATACACCAATGACCAAAAACACCTACAAACAATTTCATTCTTCAATTTTCTTCATCTAATTCTATCTTCAAGTTCTAAGTGTTCTTCATAAATTCCACAAGTTCTAGTTACATAAAATCAAGAATACTTTCAAGTTTGCTAGCTCACTTCCAATCTTGTAAGGTGATCATCCAACCTCAAAAAATCTTTGTTTCTTACAGTAGGTTATCATTCTAATACAAGGTAATAATCATATTCAAACTTTGGTTCAATTTCTATAACTATAACAATCTTATTTCAAGTGATGATCTTACTTGAACTTGTTTTCGTGTCATGATTCTGCTTCAAGAACTTCGAGCCATCCAAGGATCCATTCCAGCTAGATCCATTTTTCTCTTTTCCAGTAGGTTTATCCAAGGAACTTAAGGTAGTAATGATGTTCATAACATCATTCGATTCATACATATAAAGCTATCTTATTCGAAGGTTTAAACTTGTAATCACTAGAACATAGTTTAGTTAATTCTAAACTTGTTCGCAAACAAAAGTTAATCCTTCTAACTTGACTTTTAAAATCAACTAAACACATGTTCTATATCTATATGATATACTAACTTAATGATTTAAAACCTGGAAACACGAAAAACACCGTAAAACCGGATTTACGCCGTCGTAGTAACACCGCGGGCTGTTTTGGGTTAGTTAATTAAAAACTATGATAAACTTTGATTTAAAAGTTGTTATTATGAGAAAATGATTTTTATTATGAACATGAAACTATATCCAAAAATTATGGTTAAACTCAAAGTGGAAGTATGTTTTCTAAAATGGTCATCTAGACGTCGTTCTTTCGACTGAAATGACTACCTTTACAAAAACGACTTGTAACTTATTTTTCTGAATATAAACCTATACTTTTTCTATTTAGATTCATAAAATAGAGTTCAATATGAAACCATAGAAATTTGATTCACTCAAAACGGATTTAAAATGAAGAAGTTATGGGTAAAACAAGATTGGATAATTTTTCTCATTTTAGCTACGTGAAAATTGGTAACAAATCTATTCCAACCATAACTTAATCAACTTGTATTGTATATTATGTAATCTTGAGATACCATAGACACGTATACAATGTTTCGACCTATCATGTCGACACATCTATATATATTTCGGAATAACCATAGACACTCTATATGTGAATGTTGGAGTTAGCTATACAGGGTTGAGGTTGATTCCAAAATATATATAGTTTGAGTTGTGATCAATACTGAGATACGTATACACTGGGTCGTGGATTGATTCAAGATAATATTTATCAATTTATTTCTGTACATCTAACTGTGGACAACTAGTTGTAGGTTACTAACGAGGACAGCTGACTTAATAAACTTAAATCATAAAAATATATTAAAAGTGTTGTAAATATATTTTGAACATACTTTGATATATATGTATATATTGTTATAGGTTCGTGAATCAACCAGTGACCAAGTCTTACTTCCCGACGAAGTAAAAATCTGTGAAAGTGAGTTATAGTCCCACTTTTAAAATCTAATATTTTTGGGATGAGAATACATGCAGGTTTTATAAATGATTTACAAAATAGACACAAGTACGTGAAACTACATTCTATGGTTGAATTATCGAAATCGAATATGCCCCTTTTTATTAAGTCTGGTAATCTAAGAATTAGGGAACAGACACCCTAATTGACGCGAATCCTAAAGATAGATCTATTGGGCCTAACAAACCCCATCCAAAGTACCGGATGCTTTAGTACTTCGAAATTTATATCATATCCGAAGGGTGTCCCGGAATGATGGGGATATTCTTATATATGCATCTTGTTAATGTCGGTTACCAGGTGTTCACCATATGAATGATTTTTATCTCTATGTATGGGATGTGTATTGAAATATGAAATCTTGTGGTCTATTATTATGATTTGATATATATAGGTTAAACCTATAACTCACCAACATTTTTTGTTGACGTTTTAAGCATGTTTATTCTCAGGTGATTATTAAGAGCTTCCGCTGTCGCATACTTAAATAAGGACGAGATTTGGAGTCCATGCTTGTATGATATTGTGTAAAAACTGCATTCAAGAAACTTATTTTGTTGTAACATATTTATATTGTAAACCATTATGTAATGGTCGTGTGTAAACAGGATATTTTAGATTATCATTATTTGATAATCTACGTAAAGTTTTTAAACCTTTATTGATGAAATAAAGGTTATGGTTTGTTTTAAAATGAATGCAGTCTTTGAAAAACGTCTCATATAGAGGTCAAAACCTCGCAACGAAATCAATTAATATGGAACATTTTTAATCAATAAGAACGGGACATTTCACTTCGCGTCAAGGCTTTGGTTGTATTTTGATGCAACGAAAGAAAGTTATTGCGTACGCGTTACGTCAGTTGAAGATTCACGAGGAGAATTATACAACTCATGATTTAGAGTTGGGAGATATTGTGTTTGCGCTTAAGATTTGGAGACATTATCTTTATGGGGTCAAAAGTACAGTGTACACAGATTACAAAAGTCTTCAACATATCCTTGATCAGAAACATTTGAATATGAGGCAACGAAGATGGATTAAGACGTTGAATGATTATGATTGTGAACTTCTATATCATCTGGGAAAGGCCAATGTGGTGGCAGATGCGTTAAGTCGTAAAGAAAGGGCTGAACCTCGCAGGTTTAGGGCCTTGAATATGACAATTAGAACAAACCTCACAAGGCAGATTCTTGAGGCACAACAAGAAGCCTTAAAGGAGGAGAACTTTGTGAATAAGAACGTAACATGCATGGCTAAGAAGTTTGAGGTACGAGCAGATGGAACTAGATACTTTGCGGGACGTCTTTGGGTTCCGAAGTTTGGTGATCTGCGACAACTTGTTTTGGATGAGGCTCATAAGTCTAGGTACTCTATTCATCCTGGTTCAGGAAAGATGTATCATGATCTTAAGGAGCTATATTGGTGGCCTAATTTGAAAGCTGATGTGGCTACTTATGTGGCTAAGTGTTTGACATGTGCTAAGGTTAAAGCTGAACATTAAAAAGCGTCAGGACTTTTGGTGCAACCTGAGATTCCCGAGTGGAAGTGGGAAGGTATTACGATGGATTTTATTACGAAGTTACCGAGAGTTGCTGGTGGCTATGATACCATTTGGGTGATTGTAGATCGACTCACTAAGTCAGCTTACTTTTTGCCGATTAAGGAAACGGATTCGATGGAGAAGCTTACTCGTTTGTATTTGAAGGAGATTGTTTCTAGGCAGGGTGTTCCTATATCAATCATTTCAGACCGAGACAGTCAATTTATATCGAGGTTTTGGCGATCCTTAGAGGAAGCTTTGGGAACTAAGTTGGAAATGACCACCGCTTATCATCCTTAGACGGATGGTCAGAGTGAAAGGACCATTCAAACTCTAGAAGATATGTTGCGAGCGTGTGTTATTGATTTTGGTAACGGGTGGGATAGATATTTGCCGTTAGCTAAATTTTCTTATAACAACAGTTATCACGCAAGTATTAAAGCTGCACCATTCGAGGCTCTGTATGGTAGGAAGTGTACGTCTCCTGTCTGCTGGAATGAGGTTGGGGATGCTCAACTCACAGGCCTAGAGATTATTCATGAGACTACCGAGAAGATCGTACAGATTAAGGAAAGATTGAGAACCACCAGAAGTAGGCAAAAGAGCTACGCCCATAAGAGAAAGAACAATAATGAATTTCAGGTCGATGATTGATGATGTAGCGTGAGGGTACGAAATATACTATTATTTTTAATACAAAATACGTTACAAATTACACAAGTTATTTATTTATTTATAGAGTGAGATATACCTAAACCTTGCTACAACACTATAGGCAGTGTACCTAATCGTAGAGTAGTGTAGTTTTTAGTAAGTCCGGTTCGTTCCACAGGGAGCTGGTGATACTTACTATATTTTTAACAACTATATTTATACAAAATATATATAATTATATAAGTAGTAATATATTATAAAAGAGGAGTTTTACCGTTTAATGACCGGTTTGTCGATTCTATATTTTAAGCGCAAAGATAAATGACGATAATTAAAGTGCGTAAAATAATGACAATAAATAAAATGACAGTAAATAAAATTGCGAGTAATAAAATGACAGTAAATAAAGATACGATGAGAAATACAATAAAAGAATTATGCTTATTTAAACTTCCGTAATCATGATGTTTAACGTTTTGATTTTAATTAATTGTTACTCGGGTTAATTGTCCTTTGTCATGGTTTATTTGATACCTATCTGGTTTTTGTCCATAATAGTCCATCGTTCATAAATATAAAGTGCGAGTGTCCTCGTCAAATTACCCTTATACCCGAAGTCAAATATTCCAACTAATTAAGGATTTAAACTGTGACGCAGTTATCACTTCTGTCAACAATTACACCAGTTATCACTGTATGTAATCCACCCCTGTTTTGATTAGATATGAATATTAATTTACCCACTTGATCAGTTTGAATAATCAATTACCCAACCCGAATAATTAATTAAATGATTATAATAGGACAACGTCACTAAAGAGGACAACCATAATCATTATTAATTATTAGGTTAATTAATTTGAAGATAGGTTCGACAGACTCCAATGAGTTGTCACTCAATACCCCCCATCTATTAATAGTCAATAGTCCAATTTCCACAAGTGTCGGTCTTTTGCCCAAACCTTAATTATGGTACAAAATTATATAACCCCGTCTTAATATTTTAGCCCAACATCACGATTACTTCGGCTCAAATAAGCATAATAATAACTTAGTTACGAGACATTAAATTAAAAAGGAAGAACATAGCTTACAGTGATGATTAATCGCGTAGCGTTACACGGACAGAGTTCTGACTTAAATCCTTACAATATTCGCTAACATACCATTATTATTATTATCTAAAATTAAAATTAAAATTATAATATATATAAATATGTTTACAGAAAGATAGAAAGAGAGAATTGGGATAGATCTACAATCGATATTCGTTCTTTTATAGACGAATTTTGAATTCAAACTTTCACTTATGACCCCTTAACTATGCTCAATTAACAACTTTTTATTATTTAATATTATTCTTATTATGAATTATTTAAATATTATATTTTATTCTTGTGCATAGTTGACTCGTAATTTTTACACCGTTGCGTCGAGCGTTGAGAGTTGACTCATGTCCCGGTGCTGGATTTTCGAACGTCCTTGCGTACTATTTTATATCGTGTACTTTGCGTTTTGTAACTTGTACTCTTGTCATTTTTAGACGTTCCTCATCAATAATTTGAACCTTTTTAATTGTATGTTGTACTTTTGAGCTTTTTGGACCTTTGTGTCTTCAATTCGTCGTTTTCGCCTTTTGTCTTCGCACTTATTTAATATAAACGAATATTACTTGAAAATGGAACAATTGCAACTAAAATCTTGTCTTTCTTGGGGGATAATGCTATGAAATATATGTTCCTTTTTAGCCTTATCAATATCCCCACACTTGAGCATTGCTTGTCCTCAAGTAATATAGTCTTGAAATAAAAACATACAAATCACTTCTTTATTCTTCACACTTTATACATCAGTGATTTTGATATGGCGGTATAAACAATGATAGTAACGATATGGTTAAAGGTGGGTGTGTCATCCACAGTTGCCTTGGGTTTAGGTCAACGACACTTGCAATCAAATAGCCGATTTACTTTCGGTTTCCAAAGCAAAGTGCACATTTGAAAGGCGGTTTACAGTCCCACATGACTATAAAAATTTAGATCCTTAAGGAAATTGGATCTTTATGAAAACATTTGATCTTTTGAAAATTCATTCTAGCTTTTACCCTAGATAAGTTTTCTGATTTGATCCACCATCGGTGTTGCAAAATATATTTGTGGATCAATATTTTGGCTAAAAACATTTAGGTTCGTGTAATCCACTGCTATCCCGGTATCGGAAAGCACACATCCAGTTTACTTGTTCCGTATATTACCTTTCGGCAAACTACCGTCCGGTTGTAAAGGAAAGCGATGAACAAGAAACTGTTAAGGCAATGTCCCGTGACATGCAGATGATTATGGTCTTTTAACGTGTCGGATGCTAGAACTATCCTTGGTAGGAGCGATAGTAAAGATCATCCTATGATTTTTCGGTCTGGCACAAGGTCCTGTCTCCGACCATGCTATGCAACCACCGTTCTTACGGTTGACACCCGATTTAGTTCAGGTGACCTAATGAATTCCAGGTGAATTCCTAGGATTTTACGTTCAATGGTAATGAACGCATTGAAAATGGATTTTCAGAAAACAAATCGGTTTGCAATTTTGATCAAAATATTTTCTCGTTCAAGCTCGAGTTTAGATATCATTGAATTCCATGAGTTTGAATTCTCAATCTTTAAGGTCAATCTCTAGGATTGAGTAATATCAGTCTTAAAAGCTGATTTTTAATCTTTAAGGAGATTATCCTTTCTGGGGATCTGATTCATTAGTCTTATCAAGCTAATTTGCACGGTGCCCCCCCATTGTACGAGATAAATCCTTCTCATGGTTAGGATAAATCTGACCACATGGCGACCCTGTTTTATGCTGAGGTCCGTGGATTTCCAGCCGATTTTAGTGATGACTTTTCTAGATTTTTCGTCAACCTACAGCTGGTCTGGACGACAACTTCTTGACCTAAATCAAGAAGCGTGTGTCTTTTTCGGAAGACTTTACTTCCTTCAAATGATGGAATTGATTCATCGTGTAGATCCATCTTTCTTTCAAAAGTATTATAGTAAATCGGGTAAAACTGATTAGTATCATCCAAAACAAAAGTACCTGCAATAATCTTGTACAAAGATATGTGATAGATAGTTTTTAATTGAATAACTTGGTACATTCTCCCCACACTTAGTTTCTTTCTTTGCCTTTTTATTCTCCTTTATTCCATTTTAAATGAATTCAAGCATTTTAGGTTGTTTCTCAATTTATGTCCTTTCCGAGGTAACGATAATTTCGGTATTATCACCTAGTTTTCACCGTTCATAAATATGTATAAACATGATTTTGACTTCATTTAATTGAAAATTTTTCAAATTTTCACAAAATTTGGCAAATAAACCAAGTATAAATCTGAGAGAATTTATAACCCTTCCCCACACTTAAGATCATGCAATGCCCTCATTTGCATGAAATCAGACTATAATTTAAATTCATGAGGGTGATTAGCGTAGAAAAGTGATTAAAAATACCGAGTTTGTAATTACAAAGCTCGTCGAATGATAGATGGCGCCTCATCGTTCATTCCTTCATTTGTTATATCATATTTGTTGTTTTGCGTCTTGTCGTCAAAATTAGTACCTTTTGCTGAACTTTAATGACAGTCTTTGAAAGTGCATTGTTTTACCCTGTTTTGTACATAAGATAAAATACAAACATATATATATATATTTTTGAAGTTTGGTTTATAACCCCACTTTTCAAAAATTTATAAAGTATAATATTTTTGGCATACTTTAAATCAATAAAATTAAAAATAATGATAACAAAATTTGTCGCCCCGCCCACGGGTAAAGTAATTTCGGCTCAACGACCTAGTCTTTAACTCACGACGAATTTTAGAAATCATTTTTTAAACTTAATGAATTAAAGTAAATTTTGTTTTTAAAAACTTAAATTAAAATGCATATTAATTTCATAAAAAAAACCTACAAAACAAAAATTCAGAATGGAGGGAGAAAACTAGTTCTTTAGTGTCTGCTAGCGGAAAAGACCAATCGGGTTCCATTCTCGGAACTACACGAGAACAGAACAACTAACTCTAGATAGCATTTTCTTTTTAGAACATTTGAATCTCCCCACACTTAGGTAGCCGTGGTGTCAAAATTGTGATTAACTTCATCGTTAATTTCTCCTGGTCCATAATCAACTTGCATATCTGTGACTTTTGCTTTAAGCCAGTGACCAGCTTTTTCCGTAATATCCACAAATTCAACTAGCTTCGCCTTTTCTTTAGGCGACAGATTGGATACTAACCGGTTATATAACTTAAAGTTTCCCTTACTTTTAGCATCAATAACCCGTTTAAAAAGTTTCTTCATTGAACTGTTAATAACGGGGTTATTTAATTTCGTATCAACTATGAGGTTCTTTATTATCAAGTCATCATTAGGTGTTACTTCATTTTCCCCACACTTAGGCGTTCTATTATTGTTAAGCATTACCGTTGGAGTTGCTAAAACAACATGGTTCTTACCAATCGTTTTTGTCGGTTCAACGGTTTTGGTTTGCGGATATTTAGACTGTCGAATCATAAAGGTGATCGATTTCTCATCATTACTAAGTGTCATTCTACCCTTTCTTACATCAAATAACGCCCCGGTGGACGCTAAGAATGGTCGACCTAAAATTAGAGGAACCTTTGAGTCCTCTTCTATGTCAATGACAATGAATTCGACTAGAAAGGTTAAATTACCTACTTGAACGGGTAGGTTGTCAGCAATTCCAACTGGGTGCTTAATGGTTTGATCAAGGAGTCGAACACTCATATCCGTTGGAGTTAACTCACCTACACCTAATCTCTTATATAATGAAAGAGGCATAACACTCACACTTGAACCTAAATCTGCTAGTGCATCATACATGACACAGTCACTAAGTAGACAAGGAACAATAAATTCACCCGGATCACCTACCCTAGGTGGAGGATTTGGTGGAACTGTCTTCACCGGGTTTACTTCTACTGTTTTTGTTTCTTGCACTTTTTTATTCTTCTCCTTCTTCTTTCCAGAGGTATCACAAACTTTATTACCTATTACTTGCTCATACTCAACTCCTTTTCTTGGAAACGGGATGGGTGGTTTGTATGGTGCCACCACTGGCTTTACATACTCGGGTGGTGGTGGTGTAACTTCTTCATTGTTACTCTCATCTAAAACCTTCCCATCTTCTGATGCTGGTTTTTCAGAATTTGTTGAAACCATATTAACATTTTCATTCCGAGGATTTACTTCAGTATTACTCGGTAGCTTTCCTTGTTTCCTTTCACTCATCAATCTAACAAGAGTACCTACTTGTTTTTCTAGATTCAAAATAGAAGCTTGTTGAGTTCTAAATGACTGATCAAACCTCTCATTCGTTTGAGTTTGAGTTTCAATAAATTGTGTTTGAGATTCAACTAGCTTAAATACCACTTCTTCCAGATTTGACTTTTTCTCTTCGGTTTGTTGTGGTGGTTTATACAAGCCAGGTCTTTGTTGATTGACAGTGTTGTTTTGAGTTGGTTGGTTATTCGGATCTTGTTGGTTATGCGAGTTATTGTCGGGTCCTTTTGGATTGTAAAGAATGTTTTGATTTCGATTGAAGTTTGGCCTTGGCGGTTGATAATTATTCTGATAACTATTTTCCAGCCTTTGGTTCATGTAGACAACATTCTCACGTTGTTCCATCGTTTGTTCAATGTGACAGTCTTTCATTAAGTGTGGTCCACCGCATTGCTCACAACTAATTCGTATTGAGTGAATATCTTTAGTCATCTTTTCCATTCGTCTCTCCACAGCATCTATCTTTGCGGAAATGGAATCTAAGTCATGGCTAGAATCGGCTCTAGCTGCTTTAGATGATCTAATGATATCTTTTTCTTGGTGCCACTCATGTGAGTAGGAAGCAGTGTTATCAATAATTTTGTAAGCATCAGTTGCGGTTTTCTTCATAATGGAACCACCAGCTGTTATGTCGATGTCTTTTCGTGTAGCAACGTTGACACCTTGGTAGAATATTTGTACTATTTGATAAGTGTCTAAACCGTGTTGAGGACATCCTCTCAACAACTTTCCAAATCTTGTCCACGCCTCATATAGAGTTTCATTTGACTTTTGTGTGAACGTAACAATTTCTGCTTGAAGTCTTACGGCTTTAGATGCAGGAAAGAATTGTTTAAGAAATTTGTCAACTAAAACATCCCATGTATCGATCGCCCCTTCAGGTAACGATTCCAACCAATCTTTGGCTTCTCCCTTTAAAGTCCAGGGAAATAACATGAGATATATCTGTTCATCCTCCACTTCTCGGATTTTAAATAGTGTGCAGATCCTATTAAAGGTACGTAGATGTTCATTTGGATCTTCCTTCGGCGCACCACTAAATTGGCATTGATTAGTCACCATGTGTAGAATTTGTCCTTTGATTTCATAATCTGGCGCATTAATGTCTGGATGAGTAATTGCGTGTCCTTAGCCAGTGCGTTTAGCTCTCATTCGGTCTTCCATACTTAAAGGTTCCAGATTTTCCATAATTGAATTTGTTGAATTGGAATCACTAGAGGATTCTAATTTAATGGTTCGTTCCTCAACAATCTCTGTTTGAATGATTGGTGGTTCCGGGGGAAAGTTTAATGGTTCAGGTCTACGAACCGTTCCTGAATATTCTCTGGATTCTCAATTGTGAGGTTGGGTTCAAAAAATGGATTATCGGAAATTTGAATTGGAGTACTTGGTCGACTGGATGACGATTCTAAAGAAAAATCAACGGCGGTTATATTTGCTAAATGTTTTAATCTAGTTACAGGTGGTGAACGTACAAAAGGTGGTGAACGTCTTGCTCGGTGCATTCACTGAATATCCTATTAGTTTTAAAAAGGAAAGAAAAATTATATAAGTTATCCAATCAATAGACTTTTCTGATTTTGCCCACGTTTCGAATAGTCAAAAGATGCAGCAGAGGGGCAGGATTCGTTTGGTCTCAATATAATTGAGTACTGTTTGGCTCCAATAACCCGGTCCACGTACAAATCCAACTATTACTACGAACCAGAAAATTTTGATGTCTATTAATTTAACCACTTAAAATAAATTTTCATAATTTTAAGAAATTTAGAGAAGAAGTAGAAAAAAATCTAAGTCCTAAAAACTAGAATGGCGAGAAATAAGAGAGAAAAAGATTGCGCGTCGAAAAGTGTCGAAAAATGAAAAAGACGAAGAGTGGTTTGTAAACACGCGGTTAATCCAACCTTATAACGATCACTATCTTAAAATTAAAGCTACAAATGGAGATCACTAATTGGAATTGTAATTGATACATAGGTAAACGCGTCGAAAAATAAAAATAAGAAAATAGCGCGAAAAATGGCGTCGCAAAATTCTAAAGCACCTAAAACTTAGTCTAAGGAATAAGCACTTAAGGGATTTTACGGCAAATCCTAAAAATCTGGTAGTATAAAAATAACTACGGCAAAAAAAACTAAATTTAATACTAAAAGTTGTGACTATAGTCTAAAAAAAACTAAAGGTAATAAAACTTAAAATATATTTTTTTTTAATTTTATAGACAAAATCTTAAAAATATAATTTTTTTTTTTAATTTTTTTTTTTTACAAATATAAATTAAGTGTGGGAAGGGGTCACGTGCTCATAGTCACATTCTGTATACATTACTTACATACATATGTAATGACTTTCGAGTGAAATGAATGGGGTCAATTGACCCAGTGCTTTACAAGTAGCTATGCCACTTGGGTTGAAGAGGTCCGTTTGTGGGCTGAAGAAAATGGAAGTGGGTGGCTCAATGATTAATTGAGAATGCTTTTAATTATCAAAAGGCAAAGAAATTTGAAGAATGGGAGATAAGTATTCTCGTTTGTCAAGTGGGTGAAATTGTGATTGGGACATTAACACTTTTTTTTTTTTTTTTTTTTTTACAATTTAGATTATAAAGGGTGTGAGGTGGTCGAGTAGGTACGAAATAAGGCCATAAAAAGTCAGTGATAAGAAAGTTGAAGATGTTGATTCCGATGACTTTTTTCAGTTTAGTTCCAACAAATTTTCACAAGTTGAGGAAGTAGTAGATGGAAGAAGATGGGTAGAAAGATAATAAAGTAAAAGTGATGAGTGAGTATGTGATAAATATTACTGTATAGTTGATAGTACCTGTTGATAGTACCTTACAGCTGTAAAGGGTATGTCATGTCATGGTCTACTAAGTTTAGATATTTTATTTTTAATAGTAAAGTAAGGTAAAGTACTCCGTAATATAATACAGAGTAAAAATTAAAAGTAGAAATATGTAGTAGTAAAACAAAACAATATATCTTATAATACAATACCTTGGGGGGTTATACTCATTAAAGAAACAATGTTCGGTGACTTTTAACCAGTGTCCTTTATCGTTGTTATTTGAAAACATAAATTTATATTATTTTAGAAGTCTAATATTGATACTTATATGTATATTAAAACATATATAATAAAAAGTCAATGAAAGTCAATATCCGAGTTCTCCCCGAGTCGCGAGTTTTACAACCTTGCTATAAATACTATTTCGAACACGTGATTTTACTTATAATTACCTATACTTGATGCTATAATTTTACTTATTAATTTTTTTTTCCAAAATATATCTTAAAATAAGGTAACTAGTTGTCTAGATTCCTTTTTTTATATAGCGTTTCGCTTCGGCGATCCCCGGTAGCGGCGCCAATACCTTGATGATGTAGCGTGAGGGTACGAAATATACTATTATTTTTAATACAAAATACGTTACAAATTACACAAGTTATTTATTTATTTATAGAGTGAGATATACCTAAACCTTGCTACAACACTATAGGCAGTGTACCTAATCGTAGAGTAGTGTAGTTTTTAGTAAGTCCGGTTCGTTCCACAGGGAGCTGGTGATACTTACTATATTTTTAACAACTATATTTATACAAAATATATATAATTATATAAGTAGTAATATATTATAAAAGGGGAGTTTTACCGTTTAATGACCGGTTTGTCGATTCTATATTTTAAGCGCAAAGATAAATGACGATAATTAAAGTGCGTAAAATAATGACAATAAATAAAATGACAGTAAATAAAATTGCGAGTAATAAAATGACAGTAAATAAAGATACGATGAGAAATACAATAAAAGAATTATGCTTATTTAAACTTCCGTAATCATGATGTTTAACGTTTTGATTTTAATTAATTGTTACCCGGGTTAATTGTCCTTTATCATGGTTTATTTGATACCTATCTGGTTTTTGTCCATAATAGTCCATCGGTCATAAATATAAAGTGCGAGTGTCCTCGTCAAATTACCCTTATACCCGAAGTCAAATATTCCAACTAATTAAGGATTTAAACTGTGACGCAGTTATCACTTCTGTCAACAATTACACCAGTTATCACTGTATGTAATCCACCCCTGTTTTGATTAGATATGAATATTAATTTACCCACTTGATCAGTTTGAATAATCAATTACCCAACCCGAATAATTAATTAAATGATTATAATAGGACAACGTCACTAAATAGGACAACCATAATCATTATTAATTATTAGGTTAATTAATTTGAAGATAGGTTCGACAGACTCCAATGAGTTGTCACTCAATACCCCCCATCTATTAATAGTCAATAGTCCAATTTCCACAAGTGTCGGTCTTTTGCCCAAATCTTAATTATGGTACAAAATTCAATAACCCCGTCTTAATATTTTAGCCCAACATCACGATTACTTCGGCTCAAATAAGCATAATAATAACTTAGTTACGAGACATTAAATTAAAAAGGAAGAACGTAGCTTACAGTGATGATTAATCGCGTAGCGTTACACGGACAGAGTTCTGACTTAAATCCTTACAATATTCGCTAACATACCATTATTATTATTATCTAAAATTAAAATTAAAATTATAATATATATAAATATGTTTACAGAAAGATAGAAAGAGAGAATTGGGATAGATCTATAATCGATATTCGTTCTTTTATAGACGAATTTTGAATTCAAACTTTCACTTATGACCCCTTAACTATGCTCAATTAACAACTATTTATTATTTAATATTATTCTTATTATGAATTATTTAAATATTATATTTTATTCTTGTGCATAGTTGACTCGTAATTTTTACACCGTTGCGTCGAGCGTTGAGAGTTGACTCATGTCCCGGTTCTGGATTTTCGAACGTCCTTGCGTACTATTTTATATCGTGTACTTTGCGTTTTGTAACTTGTACTCTTGTCATTTTTAGACGTTCCTCATCAATAATTTGAACCTTTTTAATTGTATGTTGTACTTTTGAGCTTTTTGGACCTTTGTGTCTTCAATTCGTCGTTTTCGCCTTTTGTCTTCGCACTTATTTAATATAAACGAATATTACTTGAAAATGGAACAATTGCAACTAAAATCTTGTCTTTCTTGGGGGATAATGCTATGAAATATATGTTCCTTTTTAGCCTTATCAATGATCGTGTTATGTTGAAGGTATCGCCTTGGAAGGGCGTGATACGTTTTGGTAAAAGGGGAAAGTTGAGTCCTCGTTTTGTTGGACCTTTTGAGATTATTGAGAGAGTTGGACCCGTGGCTTATCGTTTGAAATTGCCACAAGAACTCAGTGCCGTTCATGACATTTTCCATGTATTGAATTTCCGCACAATTCGAAACCCAAGGTTATGCGCTGCCAAATGGTACTCCATTTGGCGGCGCATATTAATGATTTAAAAAGTGTGTTTAATGAAGTGACATTAGATTCAAAATTATGCGCGTTATACATAATTACATTGTGAGTGAAATAATAGGCCTTAAAACTATATATACCATGCTAAGTCATGCATACAAAAAGGATTAATACGATATAAATTGAAAATGTTCAAAGTGAACATTAAAAATGAGTAAACTATCTTTTTTCGGCATCCTGAGGACCTCGAATGGCAAGAGACTTTCCGAGAGTCTTGATGTTAGGGTCATTTTATGTAACGACCCTACTTTTTCCGTTAACTTTTACCGTTAATTATTTAATGACCGTTAACTGTTATTCGTGCCACGTCATTTCTATGAGTTATATTATAATTTTTGTAATAATATATATATTAATTATTATGTGTTAAATGAATATTTGTATTCATATTTTAAATTGTACGTTTATACGAATCGCGGATTTTTATCCGGCGAATCTTTTCGGTTTTCAAACCAACGGTCGAGCTTTTAGGATTTTTAAATCCTAATTATTTTAAATATGATATTTTAATGTCATATGATTATATATAGTATTTATATATATTTTTCGTCGCGTATTTATTATATCTCCGAATTTTCAATCGCGTAGCCGTGTTTTCGCGTTTCGGTTTTCGATCGGGAATTCGGGCCATAAGTTATTTAACATTTAATATTTTGGGCTAGTGGGGCCCACCCCACTCACCCCATTCAGCCGATTCATGGGAGGGGAGTATACTCCCTTTTGCTTTTCATTTTTTTGTAACTTACATCTCATTTTATTTTTACACATCTAAACCTAGCTCCACATTTTTGCTCTCTCCCTTTTTCCCTTCCCTTGTCCGTCGCCATACCACCACCAAACATCATCATCTTCATCAATTGCTAGCTTGGATCAATCAATCATACATATAATCATGTTCCTCTCTTCGATCTCTACGCGATAACATCTATTGATTCTTGATTAGGGTATAAACTCTAACTCTAGCTTTTCAATTTTTCATTTATTTTTCTGATTTTACATGTTATATTAGTAGTATGATGATTAAATGTTATTGTATTGTTGATTGTATGCGTAGAAATGCACGATTTAATATGTTTTCGGTTTGATTGTTTTGGGACAGCGGTTTGATTATTGTTTTCTGGAAATATAACTGATATAAAAGTGAAATTAAAGTGTCTATATGAGTTCCTCTTATCAAGACATTAATTTTAGACTCCGGATTCATGTTATTTCTGTGATGACCCGGGAATTTCCGACCAAATTTAAACTTAATCTTTATATGATTTCGATACGATAAGCAAAGTATGTAATGTTGAGTCTAGAAAACATTGGAACGATGTTCAAATATTTGATTGACCTTCGACCATTTCCGACGATTTACGAACAATTAATTGTAAATAGATATGTGTATATATATTTAAATAATAAATGATAATATAACTTGAAATATTATATGTTGTTGTTATTAAAATTAATTATGTAAAATAAAACTATAATATTATAATAATTATTATTTAAACCACATCTATATAAATAAAGTATAGTAAATATATATTTTATGATTTCGAATTTAGTCCGGGAATGAAATAGTGAGTTAATAAGTTGAGGCGACTCCTGTGTTCTTTTGATTCCATTACGATTTAACATCCCACATTCTAATTTAATAACATATTAGTACTACTAATTATTAAGTTATAGATATAGACATATGTTTATTGTCATATATAAACAAACACTACATATAGACTAAAAGCATCACTAATCTTGTGTTCTTTACTAATTGATACTTCAAATACCGGACACTCACTTTTGTAATATTGTTTCCTTGTTTATGTTTAATATTCAATGACCCACCCTTTTCTTTAATTACATACAATATATACATACAATATATGCATATGAGATAGATATCAACCATCTACCATCTTATATTTTTCTATGTTTCTAATAAGTAAACCCACTCAATACCTTACTTGTATTATATATATTTTTTTTAAAAACCGAACCATGGCCAGCTGTTATAGTTGGTTTTCCTTCTTTGTCGACATGTACCAAACAATAATACCCACTTGCCAACCTTTTTCGATAGTGGGACAGTTGTGTGATTATTAATATAGTAAAAGTAGTGTGCATATAACTTAAAAAAGTGATAAAGTAACCGAACCACTAATTTAACACCACCGTCCCATGTTGTTTTCGTTTTGCAATATCACAGAACCAACACCATTAATTTGATTAAACTACTACCCAGTGACTAAGATGGTGACGATGATAACCCAATGAAAAGGTAGGGATGAACACGGTAAGTATGATGATGATTTATGTCGTTGCTACTGCTGCTCTTCCTTTTTTCTACTTCTATATTTTTTATATACGACCGAAGAACCCATTGTCTTCTACTTCTATTGATCACCAACCCAAATAAATCATTACCCGATCACTATTCCTATTAAGTCTATGGTCGACTCACACCATCGAATATTACTTCCGTTAATCATTTTAAACTGCTACTAGTCCGTAGTCGGGTGCAACCTAAATACCGGTCCAACCCATTTGAATTACCACAACTTGTGTTCGCAAACATCAAACCCACCATTTGAAACCTGCTATACTCGCCTGTATTAATAATCAAACTCAAACAAAAATAAAAATATATCACCACCGTTCGATCATATTTACCACCATGAAGAAATCATAATCAAAACCCAAAACCACTCTCCTCATTTTCTTGTTGCTCCTGCTGCTGCCTATCTTGTGTTGTATGGTTGCCATTCGAAACCATCAAAACACCACGAGTTGCAGTCACCGTTACTTAAAAGTGTTTTAAACTATGAAGATTACTGCCACTGCTACCATCGTATACTTCTATTTCTGCTTGATATAAATATCATCGATTGATCGACCGATGTGCTGCTTCTTGCCATTTAATGACGACAACTCAATAACAAAACCATCAACTACCATGTTACTTCATTTTTTTTCTTCTCCCTCCTTCTCTTTTTCAACCGTAACCTCCAACACCTTCTGCTTGTTTTTTTGTTTATCGTTGCAAACTGTGACTTTCAACAACCCCGTATGTAGCTGTTACTATGATTTTCTATTACGGCCATCACAGCCCACTCGATCACCATGGTTACGTCACCACCATCTTTTTGTTATATTCAAACCATAACCTCGAAAACCGAATGAAGAAGCTGCAACTGCAGCCGCTATTTCACCTGATTACTATTGTTATTGTTGTTGTCCGAACAGTAGCTCCTGCAGCTACAACAGTTTCCTGTTTGATTCCATGGAGGATGATAAATGTGTTGTACATCGTAATAAAGTTGAAGATTCACGTGACATTTTATAAAACTTAAATCAAAACCGGGCTCATTAATTTCTGCTAGCGGGCTGTTAAGATTTTATTTCATTGGGCCGTATTATTGGTAACTTGGGCTGAGTGTTGTATTTTGCATGTTGGGTTGATTAATTACTGATGGGCCAAAACAAAACGGGTTAAATGGTTTTGGATTGGGTTTTAGTTCAGAAAAGTGGAAACAGACGAGTGGTTAAGTGTGTCTTGTATATCCAAGAGGTCACGGGTTCTAGCCTGGACGATTGCATTATTTTTAGAAAAGGTTTATAAGGTAGTTCTCATTATTATTATTATTATTATTATTATTATTATTATTATTATTATTATTATTATTATTATTATTATTATTATTATTATTATTATTATTATTATTATTATTATTATTATTATTACTATTATATTATCATTTGCAACCTTAATATTATTTTTATTATCACTAAAGTTACTATTAGTATTATTATTTTCATTACAATAGATATTATTTAAAATTATACATATATCATAAAACTATCTAAATTACTATTTTAACATAAACTAACATATATAAATATATATAACATATAATTTAAGATATAAAATAAAGTATATGTTTTTCTAGTATAAATCTTATATAATTGCAAAAATAAATAAAAATAATATATATTAATAAATGAAATTATGAGATTTCTATTATATGTTTTAACAGAAATACAATTGATATAGGTTCGTGAATCTGAGGTCAACCCTACACTTGTTAAATGACGTCATATGTATTTTTACTACAAAATACAGTATGGTGAGTTTTCATTTGCCTTTTTACCCTTTATATTTTTGGGCTGAGAATACATGCGCAATTTTTATAAATGTTTTACGAAATAGACACAAGTAATCGAAACTACATTATATGGTTGAATTATCGAAATCGAATATGCCCCTTTTTATTAAGTCTGGTAATCTAAGAATTAGGGAACAGACACCCTAATTGACGCGAACTCTAAAGATAGATCTATCGGGCCAAACAAGCCCCATCCAAAGTACTGGATGCTTTAGTACTTCGAAATTTATATCATGTCTGAAGGAGGATCCCGGAATGATGGGGATATTCTTATATGCATATTGTGAATGTCGGTTACCAGGTGTTCAATCCATATGAATGATATTTTTTCTCTATGCATGGGACGTATGTTTATGAGAAATGGAAATATAAAATCTTGTGGTCTATTAAAATTATGAAATGATTAATTAAGTTAAACTAATGAACTCACCAACCTTTTGGTTGACACTTTAAAGCATGTTTATTCTCAGGTATGAAAGAAATCTTCCGTTGTGCATTTGCTCATTTTAAGATATTACTTGGAGTCATTCATGACATATTTCAAAAGACGTTGCATTCGAGTCATCGAGTTCATCAAGATTATTATTAAGTTAATTATAGTTAGATATATTATGAAATGGTATGCATGTCGTTAACTTTCGATGAATTGAAAGATTGTCTTTTCCAAAAACGAATGCAATGTTTGTAAAATGTATCATATAGAGGTCAAGTACCTCGCGATGTAATTAACTGTTGTAAATCGTTTATAATCAATATGGACTTCGTCCGGATGGATTAGGACGGGTCTCTACAGTTTCGATTCCCGGAACATAAGTTATGATTAAAATGGTGTTATATTGAGATTAAAATATAAAAACGAATTGAACCAGGTGTGGTCTGACTTTGTGACCATTTTTAGAGTCCTTAGGGTGTATTAGTGTGTTAGGATTGATGATGGGATGAACTTTCATGTTCGGGTCATCGAAATCCGAGCCACGGATCACCCGTTATGACTAAAACACGTTTTTGAGCGGATTAAAGGTCCAAACTGATTAAGGGCTGTAAGTCACCACTTGGTGACTGTTCTTGGGATGTTCTTGAGCACATTAAGGTGTCAGGTGGGTTGGTTAGGCAAAGATATATATATAAGGCTCGCCGAAAACTGATTCCCGGGGCTCAAGTTATGACCCGATTAACTTTTAATTAAAACTTATGGTTATTAATTGTGACTTATGATATAAATAATGAATTTCATTATTAATAAATTACTTATGATATAAAAAGTAATTAATTTAATTTAAGACTTATGATATATATTTATTATATCATTTATTAATTAATTATGATTTAATTAAACATTTAATTAAACTTATGATTAATAATACTTTTATTATTAATGAAAAATACTTATGATAAGTATTAAACTTATATTATGAGATTATTATTATAAGACTTATAATAAGGATTAATTAACTATTTAATTATTATAAGACTTAGTTATTATTTAATTATAATTTAATTAGTAAATACTTATGATTTAATAATTATAATGAGAAACTTATGATATGATTAATAATTCATTATTAATTAATAATACTTATGATATGATTTAAAATTTATTATTAATTAATAATACTTATATTATGACTAATATTTAATTAATTAATTAAATACTTATGTTATATTAATTATATCATTTAAACTTATGTTAACTTTAATAATTCAATTTAATTTAATTAAACTTATGTTATGACATAATTATACATATTTAACTTTAATTAACATTATAACTTATATTATTATTACAAATTACACTTTTAAAATTAATGTTGACTATGTTTGACCAAAGTTGACTTTTGAGTTGACTTTCGGTCGACTTTGACTTTCAGTTGACTTTTGTTGACTTTCTAATTAAGGAAACTTTCCTAACTTAAAAACTTTTTAAAAATAGAAACTTTCTAAATATGGAAACTTTCTAAATTCGGAAACTTTCCAAAAATAGAAACTTTCCTAAAATAGAAACTTTCCTAAAATAGAAACTTTCCTAAAATAGACACTTTCCAAAAATAGAAATTTTCCAAAAATGGAAACCTGCTAAAATTAGAAACTTTCTAAAAATAGAAAGTGTGTGTCCGTACGCTGTTCTGATCAAATCGATGCATGTTGAGTATTGTTCTGTGTCTACTTGCAATATGTACAATAGCTATCATACTAAGACTTGACCTAAGTTAGTTATTTATATCGCCCTGCTTTATTTATAGGTCGGCGTTGTGATCATTCCTGATCACTTTACTTCGTTTGCTGTTCGCTTATTTGTGTGGTTACTTCATTTGCTATTAAGCTGAGTTATAGTCCCGTTTTTATATACTTTTCAAAGTATATTTTTGGGATGTGATTACATGCAATTTATTTTACGTTTAGACACAAGTGACAATTAAATTTAAATTATTCATTATGAGTTGAACAAAAATATTCTCTAGTCTGGTAACTGTAATCACTGGTTTCTACTGGTGAACGCGAATCCTACGGATAGATCTATCGGGTTTGACAACCCCATTTCGAGCTAGTCGCGCTAGCAATTTATAATCGGAATGTTTAGTACTTCGTATTTTGTTGTAGATACACTGTTCGGTGTATAATATTTATTGTGTTTGGCAAGGGTAAATAATGGGTTAAGTGGTTACCAGGTGACTCATTGATAATGGAATAACGTTTAATGTTTTCTAACATTGTAAATCTTGTGGTCTAAAGTTTATTCAATTATTTAAATCTATAATTCACTCAACATTTTTGTTGACAGTTTACTCGCATGTTTTCACAGGTACTTGAGTTTGTTTGATACTTCCTCTGTGTTAGAAGAGTTTGCATTCATTTGGGCAGATTTTATTAAACAATTATGAAACTTTGAACTTGCATTCTGTTTTTGAATAATTTAAATTTGTGGGTTTGTTGACAATGTTTTATGTCAACTTTAGTTATTTAATATGTTGGGTTTGTTAAACTACATATTTTGTTAAATTTCCTTTTTGGGAAACTTTTTGAATAAAAGAATGCAATGTTGTTTATTTAATTCATTTAAGTCCGATCAAGCTGTGGGACCAAGTGACGGAGCCGTTAAATGTTTTGACGGGGCCATCACATTTTAGGGTGATCTAGAGAATTTCAACACAATCTAAAACCAAAGGTTATGCGCAGCCAAATGGTACTCCATTTGGCGGCACGTATTAGTGATTTAAAATGAAGTGACATAGAGAATTTCAACACAATTTAATGAAGTGACACTAGATTCAAAATTATATGCGCTATACATAATTACATTGTGAGTGAAATAATAGGCCTTGAAACAATATGTACCATGGTAAGTCATACATACACAAAAGGAATAATATGAAAGAAATTCAAAACAGTCAAAAATAGAAAGAAAAAAAAAAGGCAAAACTGAAGGCTTTCGAGGTATCGTTTTGAAAAATATTTAGGATAAACCGCCTACGGCAGTTTGTCAATGGATAGATCTCGAAAAAATACACGATTTAAAAAAACGGTGACTAAATCAGAGCTACGGGTCAAAAGATACGATAGATCTATCATTTTGGCCAAAGACAAAAAACACCAAGCACAACGAACTGTCGGTGGTGTTTGGTGCGTGGTTCGAATTTGCGAGGAAAAATGTCTTTATATGAATCTAGATGTGTCATAACCCGACCTTAACCATAAGGACGAATACAATAACATATGATTTCGTCGCGAGGTATTGACCTCTATATGCGACATTTTTCAAAAACTGCATTAGTTTTTACAATACAAACCATAGCTTTTATTACAAATACAAGGTTTAAACAACTTAATAATGATTATCGTTTAGCGATAATCTTAGACTTACAAACTTTACATGTGATAATAACAATACGAATTCCAACATATTTTACATTACAAATCCTCCGATATGCAGTTTTATTTTTGACACAAATATGCATACTCAAGATCTTGCTTAAATTCAACATGTTGCAGCGGAAGCTTTTAGTTATCACCTGAGAATAAACATGCTTAAAACGTCAACATAAAGTTGGTGAGATATAGGTTTAATGCCGGCAGCGTTATAAATATAGACCACAAGATTTCATATATAAATGTTTTAATAAAAATATTCTAAGTTGTTGAGCACTTGATAACCATACTTAACATTTAATCAACGTCGCATATTCCCTTTATTATGAAATCTTACTACACCGTACCAAGTGTAGTTACCGAAACGAAGTACTGTGCAACCGTTGAATACTGGTCGTCCAGTCCGGTTGGGGTTGTCAGGCCCGATAGATCTATCAATAGGATTCGCGTTTACAATACCTCATGTAAATAATAGTTACCAAGTTACAGGGAAGTATGCCAGTGGTACAACTCAACGTAGAGTATATATTTTTAATCACTTGTGTCCATAACGTAAATCATAAAATGCATGTATTCTCATCCCGAAATATTTAGAGTTTAAAAGTGGGACTATATACTCACTTTTTCCTTGAAGATATATAACACGACTTGGTCTCCGATTGATATCACGAACCTAACCATATATATAATATATCAACATATTTTCTTTTTAAGTAATCGTTATATATATATATATATATATATATATATATATATATATATATATATATATATATATATATATATATATATATATATATATATATATATATACTTTTAATACTTTTAATATTTTCTTAGTCCGTAGTTAGCAGTCCGATGTTAGTGGTCCACAATTAGTTGCTTAAATAAAATAAATAAAGACCCCATTGTATTCGTATTGATCAGAATTAATCTCGACCCATGGTACCATGTTGTCAAGTGACGTGTTGCGTACATAAAGTACCGTGTTGTCAAATGATGTGTTGCGTACAATCATGAGGTCTTATGATTAATCTTCTCGTATTGTTTACGGGTGGTCCTGAAATATATAAAATCAAATCATAAGTAAATATATATGAAATATCATATTAATTAGAAATATATGATTAATTTAATTTTTCTCCAAATATTTTCGTAGCTAAACTAGCTTCGGATACCCGATCTTGTTTTAGTCGTAGTTTCTTCATTACAACTCCGTTTTTGTTGGTTCAACTTGCCACTTCCTTGGACCGAGTCAAATTTTAAGAATATGAACTGAAAATACCTTAGGTGGTATTCAAAATCACAGGTTATAGGTCAAACTTTGGTGAAACTTATGAAAGTGATCATTTTCCATCATAAAATCAACATTTAATGATCATTTTTCTAAAAATACTTACACTTTGAGTTAAACCATGAAATTTTTATGTGTTAACATATTCATAAGAAATATCGTTTTTCTAGAACATGAACTTCCAATTCAAAGCTTAAGATGGTTTTTAATTATCCAACCCAAAACAGCCCCCGGTTGCACTCCGACGACGTAGATTCAGTTTTTAAGATGTTCTTTGTAAAACCAAGTTATATCTTGTTAAGTTAGCATATCATTATAATATATTACAGGTCTTGAAGTGTTTTAAAAGTTAAGTTAGAAGGATCTATTTAGTTTGCGAACAAGTTTGAAATCATTCAAACTATGTTCTTGTTGTTAAAATTTTACAACACAAAATAAGATAGCTATATAAATATGAATCGAATAAGGTTATGAACAAGGTTACTACCTCAAGTTACTTGAACAAAGTTACTGTAAAAGATGAGAAAAATCCTAAAACCAAAAGAGTGGTGGAGTTGGATCAAAAGGTTGGAAGTAAACTTGTATTTTTGGAAGGATTATTGAAGTTTTCTTGTAAGGAATTTATTATGATGATTAAGGCTTGTTTTTGAAGCTAGATCTTCATGGTTATTTGCTGAGATTGTGAAGAACACTTAAGGTTCCTAAGAGTGTGTTTTTGGTTAGAGAAAATGTGTAGTAAAAATTAAATTGGAATGGAGTATAAATGGTGGTGAAAAGATGTATAAATTTGTAATATTGTGCAAAATTCTTGTAATATGCCAAATTGATTAATCCTGCATGCTAAGATCCAAAATTGGCTGACTCATGGCTGCTAATAAAGTGATTGTGATGTGTATATACCAATAGTAAATACGTATAGAAGCTGGGTATGATACGGGTACATATACCCTAGATATACGTATAAAAATCTTGAGAAAACGGAATGAGGATTCAAATATAGCTATCTTTTGTAAATATACTTATATTGTTTTATGTATATAAATCCTTTAAAAGTGATAAAATACATATCTATACGATACATGTATAAGCATTATAAGTTTTAAGTATTTAAGTAGAAGAACTTCACATATAGTTATCGTTTTGAAAACTTAAGTTAGTAGTCTCAAAATATACTTATAACTCATTGTTATTAGTACACAATGAGATGTTAAAACATTCTTAGATCATGTTAAATATATAAAAATACATATATATACACAAACGTATAATTATCGTATGTTATATAGTTCGTGATATCATCGGTCAAATTGGACGGTCAAACGTTGTGTAAAACTCTTTTCAAAAACATAAGTCTCAACAATTTAGATCGCTTATCATGTTGGCAAGGTTTAATTTATGTAAATATTAATCTTATAAGTGTAAAACGATCGGAAAAATCCGGGTCGTTACAAGATAACCTCGAATGGCAAGCACGTTCATAGAGTCTTGCTCGTTCGACCGTTTTAGGGTGATCTCGAGAATTTCTGCACAATCCGAAACCCAAGGTTATGCGCTGCCAAATGGTACTCCATCCGGTGGCGCATAATAATGATTTAAAAAGCTTGTTTAATGAAGTGACATTAGATTCAAAATTATGTGCGTTATACATAATTACATTGCGAATGAAATAATAGGCCTTAAAACGATATATACCATGCTAAGTCATGCATACAAAAAGGAATAATATGATATAAACTGAAAACGTTCAAAGAGAACATTAAAAATAAGTAAATTGTCTTTTTTTGGCATTCTGAGGACCTCGAATGGCAAGAAACTTTCTGAGAGTCTTGATGTTAGGTTAGTTTTAGGGTGATCTCGAGAATTTCAGCACAATCTGAAACCAAAGGTTATGCGCCGCCAAATGGTAATCCATTTGGCGGCGCGTATTAGTGATTTAAAATGCGTATTTAAAGAAGTGACCCTAGATTCAAAATTATATGCGTTATACATAATTACATTGTGAGTGAAATAATAGGCCTTAAAACAATATGTGTCATGCTAAGTCATGCATACACAAAAGGAATGATATGAAAGAAATTCAAAACGGTCACAAGTAGAAAAAAAAGGAAAATTGAAGGCTTTGGAGGTCTCGTTTCGAAAAATATTTGAGGCAAACTGCCTACGGCAGTTTGTAAAAGGATAGATCTTGAAAAAATACATGATTTGGAAAAAACGGTGACTAGATCGGAGCTACGAGTCAAAATATACGATAGATCTATCATTTTGGCCAAACACACAAAACTCCAAGCACAACGAACCGTCTGTGGTGTTTGGTGCGTGGTGCGAATTTGCGAGGAAAAATGTCTTTTTCGAAATCTAAATGACTTCGAATGGCCAGCACTTTCATAGAGTCTTGCTAGTTCGACCGTTTTAGGGTGATCTCGAGAATTTCTGCACAATCTGAAACCCAAGGTTATGCGCCGCCAAATGGTACTCCATCTGGCAGCACATATTAATGATTTAAAAAGCGTGTTTAATAAAGTGACATTAGATTCAAAATTATGTGCGTTATACATAATTACAATGCGAGTGAAATAATAGGCCTTAAAACGATATATACCATGCTAAGTCATGTATACAAAAAGGAATAATACGATATAAATTGAAAACGTTCAAAGAGAACATTAAAAATAAGTAAACTGTCTTTTTTCGGCATCCTGAGGACCTCGAATGGCAAGAAACTTTCCGAGAGTCTTGATGTTAGATTCGTTTTAGGGTGATCTCGAGAATTTTAGCACAATCTGAAACCAAAGGTTATGCGCCGCCAAATGGTACTCCATTTGGCGGCGCGTATTAGTGATTTAAAATGCGTATTTAAAGAAGTGACCCTAGATTCAAAATTATATGCGTTATACATAATTACATTGTGAGTGAAATATTAGGCCTTAAAACAATATGTACTATGCTAAGTCATGCATACACAAAAGGAATGATATGAAAGAAATTCAAAACGGTCACAAGTAGAAAATAAGGGAAAATTGAAGGCTTTTGAGGCCTCGTTTCAAAAAATATTTGGAACAAACTGCCTACGGCAGTTTGTCAACGGATAGATCTCGAAAAAATACACGATTTGAAAAAAAACGGTGACTAGAACGGAGCTACGAGTCAAAAGATACGACAAATATATCATTTTGGCCAAACAAACAAAACACCAAGCACAACGAACCGTCGGTGGTGTTTGGTGCGTGGTGCGAATTTGCGAGGAAAAATATCTTTTTCGAAATCTAGATGACCTCGAATGGCCAGCACTTTCATAGAGTCTTGCTCGTTCAACCGTTTTAGGGTGATCTCAAGAATTTCTGCACAATCTGAAACCCATATTAATTATTTAAAAAGCGTGTTGAATGAAGTGACATTAGATTCAAAATTATGTGCGTTATACATAATTACATTGCGAGTAAAATAATATGCCTTAAAACTATATATATCATGCTAAGTCATGCATACTAATAGGAATAATACGATATAAATTGAAATCGTTCAAAGGGAATATTAAAAATGAGTAAAATGTCTTTTTCGGCATCCTGAGGACCTCAAATGGCAAGAAACTTTCCGAGAGTCTTGATGTTAGGGTCGTTTGAGGGTGATCTCGATAATTTCAGCACAATCTGAAACCAAAGGTTATGCGCCGCCAAATGGTAGTCCATTTGGCGGCGCGTATTAGTGATTTAAAATGCGTATTTAATGAAGTGACACTATATTCAAAATTATATGCGTTATACATAATTACATTGTGAGTGAAATAATAGGCCTTAAAACAATATGTACCTTGCTAAGTCATGCATACACAAAAGGAATAATATGAAAGAAATTCAAAACAGTAAAAAGTAGAAAAAAGGCAAAATTGAAGGCTTTTGAGGTCTAGTTTCGAAAAATATTTGGTACAAACCGCCTACGGCAGTTTGTCAATGGATAGATCTCGAAAAAATACACGATTTGAAAAAAACAGTGACTAGAACGGAGCTACGAGTCAAAAGATACGATAGATCTATCATTTTGGCCAAACACGCAAAACACCAAGCACAACTAACCGTCGGTAGTGTTTGGTGCGTGGTGCGAATTTGCTAGGAAAAATATCTTTTTCGAAATCTAGTTGACCTCGAATGGCAAGCACGTTCATTGAGTCTCGCTCGTTCGACCGTTTTAGGGTGATCTCGAGAATTTCAGCACAATCTTAAACCGAAGGTTATGCCCCGCCACAAGGTACTCCATCTAGCGGCGCATATTAATGATTTAAAAAGCTTGTTTAATGAAGTGACATTAGATTCAAAATTATGTGGGTTATACATAATAACGTTGCGAGTGAAATAATAGGCCTTAAAACTCTATATGTCATGCTAAGTCATGCATACAAAAAGGAATAATACGATATAAATAGAAAACGTTCAAAGAGAATATTAAAAATACGTAAAATGTCTTTTTTCGGCATCCTGAGGGCCTCGAATGGCAAGAAACTTTCCGAGAGTCTTGATATTAGGGTCGTTTTAGGGTAATCTCAAGAATTTCAGCACAATTTGAAACGAAAGGTTATGCACTGCCAAATGGTACTCTATTTGGCGGCGCGTATTAGTGATTTAAAATGCGTATTTAATGAAGTGACACTAGATTCAAAATTATATGCGTTATACATAATTACATTGTGAGTGAAATAATAGGCCTTAAAACAATATGTACCATGCTAAGTCATGCATACACAAAAGGAATAATATGAAAGAAATTCAAAACGGTCAAAAGTAGGAAAAAAGGCAGAATTTAAGGCTTTCGAGGTCTCTTTTCGAAAAATATTTGGGACAAACCGCCTACGAATGTTTGTCAACGGATAGATCTCAAAAAAATACACGATTTGAAAAAAAAACGGTGACTAAATCGGAGCTACGAGTCAAAAGATACGATAGATCTATCATTTTGGCCAAAGACACAAAACACCAAGCACAACGAACCGTCAATGGGGTTTGGTGCGTGGTGCGAATTTGCGAGGAAAAATATATTTTTTATGAATCTAGATGACCTCGAATGGTAAGTACGTTCATAGAGTCTTGCTCGTTCGACCGTTTTAGGGTAATCTCGAGAATTTCCGCACAATTCGAAACCGAAGGTTATGCGTCGCCAAATGGTACTCCATCTGGCGGCGCATATTAATGATTTAAAAAGCGTGTTTAATAAAGTGACATTAGATTCAAAATTATGTGCGTTATACATAATTACATTGCGAGTGAAATAATAGGCCTTAAAACAATATATACCATGCTAAGTCATGCATACAAAAAGCAATAATACGATATAAATTGAAAACGTTCAAAGTAAACATTAAAAATAAGTAAACTGTCATTTTTCGGCATCCTGAGGACCTCGAATGGCAAGAAACTTTCCGAGAGTCTTGATGTTAGGTTCGTTTTAGGGTGATCTCGAGAATTTCAGCACAATCTGAAACCAATGGTTATGCGCTGCCAAATGGTAATCCATTTGGCGGCGCGTATTAGTGATTTAAAAAGCGTGTTGAATGAAGTGACATTAGATTCAAAATTATATGCGTTATATAAAATTACATTGTGATTGAAATAATAGGCCTTAAAACAATATGTACCATGCTAAGTCTTTCATACACAAAAGGAATAATATGAAAGAAATTCAAAACGGTCAAAAGTAGAAAAAAGGCAAAATTGAAGGCTTTCGAGGTCTCGTTTCAAAAAATATTTAGGATAAACCTCCTATGGCAGTTTGTCAACGGATAGATCTCGAAAAAATACGCAATTTGAAAAAAACGGTGACTAGATCGGAGCTACGAGTCAAAAGATACGATAGATCTATCAATTTGGCCAAACACACAAAACACCAAGTACAACGAACCGTCGGTGGTATTTGGTGCGTGGTGCGAATTTGTGAGGAAAAATGTCTTTTTCAAAATCTAGATAACCTTGAATGGCTAGCACGTTCATAGATTCTTGCTCGTTCGACCGTTTTAGGGTGATCTCAAGAATTTCCGCACAATCTGAAACCCAAGGTTATGCGCCGCCAAATGGTATTCCATCTGGCGGCGCATATTAATGATTTAAAAAGCGTGTTGAATGAAGTGACATTAGATTTAAAATTATGTGCGTTATACATAATTACATTGCGAGTGAAATAATAGGCCTTAAAACAATATATATCATGCTAAGTCATGCATACAAAATGGAATAATATGATATAAATTGAAAACGTTCAAAGAGAACATTAAAAATGAGTAAAATGTATTTTTCGGCATCCTGAGGACCTCGAATGGCAAGAAAATTTTCAAGAGTCTTGATGTTAGGGTCGTTTGAGGTGATCTCGAGAATTTCAGCACAATCTGAAACCAAAGGTTATGCGCCGCCAAATGGTACTCCATTTGGCGGCGCGTATTAGTGATTTAAAATACGTATTTAATGAAGTGACACTAGATTCAAAATTATACGCGTTATACATAATTATGCGTTATACATAATTACATTGTGAGAGAAATAATAGGCCTTAAAACAATATGTACCTTGCTAAGTCATGCATACACAAAAGGAATAATATGAAAGATATTCGAAACGTTCAAAAATAGAAAAAAGGCAAAATTGAAGCCTTTCGAGCTCTCGTTTCGAAAAATATTTAGGACAAACCGCCTACGGTAGTTTGTCAACGGATAAATCTAAAAAAATACACAATTTGAAAAAAAAACAGAGACTAAATCGGAGCTACGATTCAAAAGATACGATAGATCTATCATTTTGGCCAAACACACAAAACACCAAGCACCATGAACCGTCGGTGGTGTTTGATGCCTGGTGAGAATTTGCGAGGAAAAATGTCTATTTCGGAATCAAGATGACCTCGAATGGCAAGCACGTTCATAGAGTTTTGCTCGTTCGACTATTTTAGGGTGATCTCGAGAATCTCAGCACAATCTTAAACCGGAGGTTATGCGTCGCCACATGGTACTCCATCTGGCGGTGCATATTAATGATTTAAAAAGCTTGTTTAATGAAGTGACATTAGATTCAAAATTATGTGCGTTATACATAATAACATTACGAGTGAAATAATAGGCCTTAAAACAATATATACCATGCTAAGTCATGCATACAAAAAGGAATAATACAATATAAATAGAAAACGTTCAAATAGAACATTAAAAATAAGTAAAATGTCTTTTTCGGCATCCTGAGGGCCTCGAATGGCAAGAAACTTTCCGAGAGTCTTGATATTAGGGTCGTTTTAGGGTGATCTCGAGAATTTCAGCACAATTTGAAACCAAAGGTTATGCGCCGCCAAATGGTACTCCATTTGGCGGCGCGTATTAGTGATTTAAAATGCGTATTTAATGAAGTGACACTAGATTCAAAATTATATGTGTTATACATAATTACATTGTGAGGGAAATAATAGGCCTTAAAACAATATGTACCATGCTGAGTCATGCATACACAAAAGGAATAATATGAAAGAAATTCAAAACGGTCATGATTTAAATTAGGTCATGGAGCCGAAATTACTTTACCGAAAAGAGGGGCGCATATTTTTGATAATATTTGATTGATTAAAGTGGGATAAAAAGCCAAAAAGATTTTTAATTTTATTTTTACCATGTTTTAAAATAAATATATTAATATTAAAATTGTAAACTTTTTAAATCAATATATTTAAAATTGTAAATATTTGAAAAAATTAATCTTTTTAATATAAGTTTGTATGTATAAAAACAAAAATATAATATAAGTTTGGTGTGAATTTATAATATGAATTTAAAAACAAAAATTACTTTATTTTGCTAAGTTAAAAATATGATTTTTAAAATTCGTCGTAAGTTGAAGACTAGGTCATTGAACCGAAATTGCTTTACCCGAGGGAGGGACGAGAACTTTTATTATCATTATTTTTAATCTTATTGAATTAAAGTATGCCAAAAAACATTAAAAAACCCCAAAAATCTTTACTTTTAAAACCACGCTTTGAATTGACAAATTTTAAAATTTTGTCGAGGGACAGACTAGGACATCGATCCGAAACACCCTCGCTCCTAAAGGAAAATAAAATTTTTAGAATTTAATTAATTATATGCTTTATAAAGTATAAGGTTGTTTAAAAAAAAATCACTGTAGCCGGGCACCCATGCGATAGCATGGGATTCTCCCTATACCGCCATGCGATCGCATGGAGGCAAAAATCTGGCCAGACTCAAAACAGACAGCGAGCTGTGTTCTTTACCACTTCACACACAAATACACGAAAAATACCTCAAATCTTCACCAAATTTCATCATTTTTCCACCGTAATTCGTCATTTTTCTTGCTCTAATCATGCCTAGATTCTCATTCTTCAGCAAAATGGTAAAAATTACACCCCTAAACTCATAAATTTGCTAGTTTTTGTGATAATTACCAATATTTTACCTAATGCAATTTTGTTAATTTCTAGTGTAATTAGTGTTAAATTGTTAGTATTTTATGCATGTATAACCTAGATTGATGCTATTTAACATGATTTGAAGCCAAAAACTTCAAAATTTTTAGAAATCTAGGGTTTGTGTTCTTGAGCAATTTGTGGCTTTTTGATATAAACAGGTTATGGCCGATTTTTGTCATGAATTATTGCTAAATTGAGTAGTGTAACATGTTTAGATAGTTAAATGATCCAAACATTGATTCTAAACATGATTTTTAGAGATTAAAGTGGACTTTTTAAGTCTAAAATTCATGAACTTGATTAATTTGATATATTTGTCATTTGAGACTTGTTTAATTATTAGTAATGACTATTTTTACATGTTATTTGAGTTAAATGCTTATGAACTTTGTATACATTTTCATATGTGCTTATTTGAAAAGTGTAGAATTGTGAAAAATTGTGAAAATGTGTATAAGTTTAATTTTGATTTAACATGTTATAGTGATTGTTTTAAGTTGTTATTTTGCTAACACTAATGCATATTTGGATGCACAAATTTTGTGTTTAATGTGTTTTGCAGAAAGCCGATACTGGAGGTTCAGGAGCATCATCATCTAGACGACCAGCACCAGCACCAGAACTGTAGTGACCCGAACTTTTCCATGTTTATATATATTAATTGAGATTGATGTTTACATGATTAAATGTTTCCAACATGTTGAGCAATCAAACTTGTTAAGACTTGATTAATTGAAATAGGTTTCATATAGACAATTGACCACCCAAGTTGACCGGTGATTCACGAACGTTAAAACTTGTAAAAAACTATATGATGACATATATATGGTTATATATATAGTTAACATGATATTATGATAAGTAAACATATCATTAATTATATTAACAATGAACTACATATGTAAAAACAAGACTACTAACTTAATGATTTTGAAACGAGACATATATGTAACGTTTATCGTTGTAACGACATTTAATGTATATATATCATATTAAGAGATATTCGTACATCATAATATCATGATAATATAATAATTTAAAATCTCTTTTGATATTATAAACATTGGGTTAACAACATTTAACAAGATCGTTAACCTAAAGGTTTCAAAACAACACTTACATGTAACGACTAACGATGACTTAACGACTCAGTTAAAATGTATATACATGTAGTGTTTTAATATGTATTTATACACTTTTGAAAGACTTCAATACACTTATCAAAATACTTCTACTTAACAAAAATGCTTACAATTACATTCTCGTTCAGTTTCATCAACAATTCTACTCGTATGCACCCGTATTCGTACTCGTACAATACACAGCTTTTAGATGTATGTACTATTGGTATATACACTCCAATGATCAGCTCTTAGCAGCCCATGTGAGTCACCTAACACATGTGGGAACCATCATTTGGCAACTAGCATGAAATATCTCATAAGATTACAAAAATATGAGTAATCATTCATGACTTATTTACATGAAAACAAAATTACATATCCTTTATATCTAATCCATACACCAACGACCAAAAACACCTACAAACACTTTCATTCTTTAATTTTCTTCATCTAATTGAACTCTCTCAAGTTCTATCTTCAAGTTCTAAGTGTTCTTCATAAATTCCAAAAGTTCTAGTTTCATAAAATCAAGAATACTTTCAAGTTTGCTAGCTCACTTCCAATCTTGTAAGGTGATCATCCAACCTCAAGAAATCTTTATTTCTTACAGTAGGTTATCATTCTAATACAAGGTAATAATCATATTCAAACTTTGGTTCAATTTCTATAACTATAACAATCTTATTTCAAGTGATGATCTTACTTGAACTTGTTTTCGTGTCATGATTTTGCTTCAAGAACTTTGAGCCATCCAAGGATCCATTGAAGCTAGATCCATTTTTCTCTTTTCCAGTAGGTTCATCCAAGGAACTTAAGGTAGTAATGATGTTCATAACATCATTCGATTCATACATATAAAGCTATCTTATTCGAAGGTTTAAACTTGTAATCACTAGAACATAGTTTAGTTAATTCTAAACTTGTTCGCAAACAAAAGTTAATCCTTCTAACTTGACTTTTAAAATCAACTAAACACATGTTCTATATCTATATGATATGCTAACTTAATGATTTAAAACCTGGAAACACGAAAAACAACGTAAAACCGGATTTACGCCGTCGTAGTAACACCGCGGGCTGTTTTGGGTTAGTTAATTAAAAACTATGATAAACTTTGATTTAAAAGTTGTTATTCTGAGAAAATGATTTTTATTATGAACATGAAACTATATCCAAAAATTATGGTTAAACTCAAAGTGGAAGTATGTTTTCTAAAATGGTCATCTAGACGTCGTTCTTTCGACTGAAATGACTACCTTTACAAAAACGACTTGTAACTTATTTTTCCGACTAGAAACCTATACTTTTTTTGTTTAGATTCATAAAATAGAGTTCAATATGAAACCATAGCAATTTGATTCACTCAAAACGGATTTAAAATGAAGAAGTTATGGGTAAAACAAGATTGGATAATTTTTCTCATTTTAGCTACGTGAAAATTGGTAACAAATCTATTCCAACCATAACTTAATCAACTTGTATTATATATTATGTAATCTTGAGATACCATAGACACGTATACAATGTTTCGACCTATCATGTCGACACATCTATATATATTTCGGAACAACCATAGACACTCTATATGTGAATGTTGGAGTTAGCTATACAGGGTTGAGGTTGATTCCAAAATATATATAGTTTGAGTTGTGATCAATACTGAGATACGTATACACTGGGTCGTGGATTGATTCAAGATAATATTTATCGATTTATTTCTGTACATCTAACTGTGGACAACTAGTTGTAGGTTACTAACGAGGACAGCTGACTTAATAAACTTAAAACATCAAAATATATTAAAAGTGTTGTAAATATATTTTGAACATACTTTGATATATATGTATATATTGTTATAGGTTCGTGAATCAACCAGTGGCCAAGTCTTACTTCCCGACGAAGTAAAAATCTGTGAAAGTGAGTTATAGTCCCACTTTTAAAATCTAATATTTTTGGGATGAGAATACATGCAGGTTTTATAAATGATTTACAAAATAGACACAAGTACGTGAAACTACATTCTATGGTTGAATTATCGAAATCGAATATGCCCCTTTTTATTAAGTCTGGTAATCTAAGAATTAGGGAACAGACACCCTAATTGACGCGAATCCTAAAGATAGATCTATTGGGCCTAACAAACCCCATCCAAAGTACCGGATGCTTTAGTACTTCGAAATTTATATCATATCCGAAGGGTGTCCCGGAATGATGGGGATATTCTTATATATGCATCTTGTTATTGTCGGTTACCAGGTGTTCACCATATGAATGATTTTTATCTCTATGTATGGGATGTGTATTGAAATATGAAATCTTGTGGTCTATTGTTACGATTTGATATATATAGGTTAAACCTATAACTCACCAACATTTTTGTTGACGTTTTAAGCATGTTTATTCTCAGGTGATTATTAAGAGCTTCCGCTGTCGCATACTTAAATAAGGACGAGATTTGGAGTCCATGCTTGTATGATATTGTGTAAAAACTGCATTCAAGAAACTTATTTTGTTGTAACATATTT
Organism: Rutidosis leptorrhynchoides; assembly: GCF_046630445.1. Lineage (NCBI taxonomy): Eukaryota > Viridiplantae > Streptophyta > Magnoliopsida > Asterales > Asteraceae > Rutidosis > Rutidosis leptorrhynchoides. The sequence goes on from NC_092333.1 coordinate 564,833,380, forward strand.
GTATTGTAAACCATTATGTAATGGTCGTGTGTAAACAGGATATTTTAGATTATCATTATTTGATAATCTACTTAAAGCTTTTTAAACCTTTATTGATGAAATAAAGGTTATGGTTTGTTTTAAAAATGAATGCAGTCTTTGAAAAACGTCTCATATAGAGGTCAAAACCTCGCAACGAAATCAATTAATATGGAACGTTTTTAATCAATAAGAACGGGACATTTCAGTTGGTATCAGAGCGTTGGTCTTAGAGAACCAGAAAATTTCATTAGTGTGTCTTATCGAGTTTGTTAGGATGCATTAGTGAGTCTGGACTTCGACCGTGTTTTCTTTAAAAATGATTGCTTAACATTTTTGTTGGAAACTATATATTTTTAACATATGAATATTATGTGATATATTAATCTCTTAACGTGTTTGATATTATGTGATAGATGTCTACCTCTAGAACAAGTCCCATTGACTCACCTAATAATAATGAAGAGTCAAATGTAAATTGGAATGATTCGTGGACTGATTCACAAGTTCCCGAAGAGGAACCGGAAGAAGAGTCGGAACCGGAAGAAGAATCGGAACCGGAAGAAGAATCGGAACCGGAAGAAGAAATAGAACCGGTGGGGGAAATAATAAAACGGTTAAGTAAAAGAGAATCCTCAACCAACCGACCAAGGTTAATTATGGTCAATGGTGTTTCCGCCAAGGAAGAAAAATATTGGGAGGATTACCAATTCTCCGATGAATCGGATTCCGACGAGAATTCCGATGATGTTATAGAAATAACCCCAACTGAATTTAAAAAGGCAAAAGAAAATAATAAGGGAAAGGACATAAAAATAGAGAAATCTAATTCCAACCCCGATGAACTTTATATGTATCGTCAACCCCCGAAGTCCTTAAGTTGTAACAATGACCCGGGAACCTCTAAACCACCAGGTTTTTCTAAACCAATGTGGACAACGACGGCTCGTATTAGGGGAACATCATATATCCCTAGAAACTTGGCAAAACGAACCAAAACCCAACAAGAAGAAACGAGCGAGTCGGAATAAGATAGTTGTATTCGTGTGGTGTAATATATGTAATATAGTGTGCTTATGCTTTATGATATATGTAAAAATTGCTTGTATTAATAAGTATTTTTTTTTATGAATCTAACTCTTGTCTATTTTACAGTTTAAAAACACAAAATGGATAGACAACCCAATATTTTAAGAGACCTACCCGGAGACATGATTGATGAAATCTTGTCTAGAGTCGGCCAGAATTCTTCGGCACAACTATTTAAGGCGAGATCAGTTTGTAAGACATTCGAAGAACGTTCCAAGAATGTCTTGGTTTATAAGAGACTTTCGTTTGAAAGATGGGGGATATCACATTGGGAAACCCATAAGTTACGATGTGTTTACTTTGACGCATATATTGCGGGGAACCCAAATGCTATTTTACGCAACGGGTTAAGAAATTATTTTGACTCAATATATCCGAATATTGGACTTCGTGATTTAGAAAAAGCGGCTAACATGCAACATAAAGAAGCATGTTATGCTTACGGATTAGTAATGTTCGCTTCTCACCAAAGTGAGAACAAGAACATCGGGCTACAACTATTAAACAAAACGTTTCCACAAGTGACGGAGTCGGTAATTGGGGTAAGAAATGAGGTTTTTAGATTATTACGGGACTGTTGGACATTACGTAACCCTTGTCCCTTTGATGATGTTACAACACGCTGTCTTATCAACGGCCATAACGGTTATGTTGCACAAGACCAAGGATGGGAAGTAGTCCTAGTAAAACCAGAATGCATGACTTGTTTCTGGACGTATGAATTACGTGTCTTTATTGCCTTTGCTGAACGACTTGTGTACTAGCTAGAATTATCTTCACAACTATCTTGTATCAAAGTTATTGTGTGCTATATTTCATGCTTTATGTAAAATAAGCGGTATTGTAAGTTTGTAAAATATTGTATAAAAGTTTGAACGCGAAATATTATTATAATCAGTTTTTCATATAGAATTGTAGTAGTTGAATTGTATATTAGCTACTAAGTATGAACTTAACGGGTAGGTACTACCCGAATTTAAACTTATAAAACGCTAATATGAAGAAAAAGCTTTTATAAATGAGTTCATATTATGCTACGAAATACTAGTAACTACTCTTAATATTCTGTATGATTAACTTGTTCCATTTAACTATTTTGAAGGAAATGGCACCGACTACTCGACACACCGTGAATATGAATGAAGAGGAATTCCGTACTTTTCTAGCTTCAAACATAGCCGCAGTACAGGCTGCGCTACATACCAACAATAACCTTGGATCTAGCAGTACGGGAAATCGTGTAGGATGCACCTACAAAGAATTCACTGCCTGCAAACCTTTAGAATTTGATGGAACCGAAGGACCGATCGGATTGAAACGGTGGACCGAGAAGGTCGAATCGGTGTTTGCCATAAGTAAGTGTACTGAAGAGGACAAAGTGAAGTACGCTACGCATACCTTCACAGGTTCTGCGTTAACATGGTGGAATACCTATCTAGAGCAAGTGGGACAAGACGATGCGTACGCACTACCGTGGTCAGCATTCAAGCACTTGATGAACGAGAAGTACCGTCCCAGAACCGAGGTCAATAAGCTCAAGACAGAACTTAGAGGGTTACGAACCCAAGGATTTGATATTACCACATACGAAAGACGATTCACAGAATTGTGCCTATTGTGTCCGGGAGCATTCGAAGATGAGGAAGAGAAGATTGACGCGTTTGTGAAAGGATTACCAGAAAGAATCCAAGAAGATATAAGTTCACACGAGCCAGCCTCCATACAACAGGCATGTAGAATGGCTCACAAACTCGTGAACCAAATTGAAGAAAGAATTAAAGAACAGACTGCTGAAGAGGCCAATGTGAAGCAAGTCAAAAGAAAGTGGGAGGAAAACGGTGATAAGAATCACCAATACAACAACAACAGCAATTACAACAATAATCGCAACAATTATCCCAACAATCGCAACATCAATCGCAACTACAACAAACGGACCAACAACAACAACAACAACAACAACAACAACAACAACAACAGCAACTACAACAATCATCCCAACAACAATAATAACCGCAACAACAACAACAATCAGAAGCAGCTATGCCAAAGGTGTGAAAAGAATCACTCGGGGTTCTGCACCAAATTTTGCAACAAGTGTAAAAGAAATGGTCATAGCGCGGCGAAGTGTGAGGTCTACGGACCAGGGGTTAATAGAACGAAAGGAACAAATGGTGTCGGAACGAGTAATGGCGGAGCAAGTAGTGTCGGAGCAAGTTATGCCAATATAGTTTGTTATAAATGTGGAAAACCAGGCCACATTATTAGAAATTGCCCGAACCAGGAGAACACGAATGGACAAGGCCGTGGAAGAGTTTTCAATATTAATGCGGTAGAGGCACAGGAAGACCCGGAGCTTGTTACGGGTACGTTTCTTATTGACAATAAATCTGCTTACGTTTTATTCGATTCGGGTGCGGATAGAAGCTATATGAGTAGAGATTTTTGTGCTAAATTAAGTTGTCCATTGACGCCTTTGGATAGTAAATTTTTACTCGAATTAGCAAATGGTAAATTAATTTCAGCAGATAATATATGTCGAAATCGAGAAATTAAACTGGTTAGCGAAACATTTAAGATTGATTTGATACCAGTAGAGTTAGGGAGTTTTGATGTGATAATCGGTATGGACTGGTTGAAAGAAGTGAAAGCGGAGATCGTTTGTTACAAAAATGCAATTCGCATTATACGAGAAAAAGGAAAACCCTTAATGGTGTACGGAGAAAAGGGCAACACGAAGCTACATCTTATTAGTAATTTGAAGGCACAAAAACTAATAAGAAAAGGTTGCTATGCTGTTCTAGCACACGTCGAGAAAGTACAAACTGAAGAAAAGAGCATCAATGATGTTCCCATTGCAAAAGAATTTCCCGATGTATTTCCGAAAGAATTACCGGGATTACCCCCACATCGATCCGTTGAATTTCAAATAGATCTTGTACCAGGAGCTGCACCAATAGCTCGTGCTCCTTACAGACTCGCACCCAGCGAGATGAAAGAACTGCAAAGCCAATTACAAGAACTTTTAGAGCGTGGTTTCATTCGACCAAGCACATCACCGTGGGGAGCTCCTGTTTTGTTTGTCAAGAAGAAAGATGGTACATTCAGGTTGTGTATCGACTACCGAGAGTTGAACAAACTTACCATCAAGAACCGCTACCCACTACCGAGAATCGACGACTTATTTGATCAACTACAAGGCTCGTCTGTTTATTCAAAGATTGACTTACGTTCCGGGTATCATCAAATGCGGGTGAAAGAAGATGATATTCCAAAGACTGCTTTCAGAACACGTTACGGTCATTACGAGTTTATGGTCATGCCGTTTGGTTTAACTAATGCACCAGCTGTGTTCATGGACCTTATGAACCGAGTGTGTGGACCATACCTTGACAAGTTTGTCATTGTTTTCATTGATGACATACTTATTTACTCAAAGAATGACCAAGAACACGGTGAACATTTGAGAAAGGTGTTAGAAGTATTGAGGAAGGAAGAATTGTACGCTAAGTTTTCAAAGTGTGCATTTTGGTTGGAAGAAGTTCAATTCCTCGGTCACATAGTGAACAAAGAAGGTATTAAGGTGGATCCGGCAAAGATAGAAACTGTTGAAAAGTGGGAAACCCCGAAAACTCCGAAACACATACGCCAGTTTTTAGGACTAGCTGGTTACTACAGAAGGTTCATCCAAGACTTTTCCATAATAGCAAAACCCTTGACTGCATTAACGCATAAAGGGAAGAAATTTGAATGGAATGATGAACAAGAGAAAGCGTTTCAGTTATTGAAGAAAAAGCTAACTACGGCACCTATATTGTCATTGCCTGAAGGGAATGATGATTTTGTGATTTATTGTGACGCATCAAAGCAAGGTCTCGGTTGTGTATTAATGCAACGAACGAAGGTGATTGCTTATGCGTCTAGACAATTGAAGATTCACGAACAAAATTATACGACGCATGATTTGGAATTAGGCGCGGTTGTTTTTGCATTAAAGACTTGGAGGCACTACTTATATGGGGTCAAAAGTATTATATATACCGACCACAAAAGTCTTCAACACATATTTAATCAGAAACAACTGAATATGAGGCAGCGTAGGTGGATTGAATTATTGAATGATTATGATTTTGAGATTCGTTACCACCCGGGGAAGGCAAATGTGGTAGCCGATGCCTTGAGCAGGAAGGATAGAGAACCCATTCGAGTAAAATCTATGAATATAATGATTCATAATAACATTACTACTCAAATAAAGGAGGCGCAACAAGGAGTTTTAAAAGAGGGAAATTTAAAGGATGAAATACCCAAAGGATCGGAGAAGCATCTTAATATTCGGGAAGACGGAACCCGGTATAGGGCTGAAAGGATTTGGGTACCAAAATTTGGAGATATGAGAGAAATGGTACTTAGAGAAGCTCATAAAACCAGATACTCAATACATCCTGGAACGGGGAAGATGTACAAGGATCTCAAGAAACATTTTTGGTGGCCGGGTATGAAAGCCGATGTTGCTAAATACGTAGGAGAATGTTTAACGTGTTCTAAGGTCAAAGCTGAGCATCAGAAACCATCAGGTCTACTTCAACAACCCGAAATCCCGGAATGGAAATGGGAAAACATTACCATGGATTTCATCACTAAATTGCCAAGGACTGCAAGTGGTTTTGATACTATTTGGGTAATAGTTGATCGTCTCACCAAATCAGCACACTTCCTACCAATAAGAGAAGATGACAAGATGGAGAAGTTAGCACGACTGTATTTGAAGGAAGTCGTCTCTAGACATGGAATACCAATCTCTATTATCTCTGATAGGGATGGCAGATTTATTTCAAGATTCTGGCAGACATTACAGCAAGCATTAGGAACTCGTCTAGACATGAGTACTGCCTATCATCCACAAACTGATGGGCAGAGCGAAAGGACGATACAAACGCTTGAAGACATGCTACGAGCATGTGTTATTGATTTCGGAAACAGTTGGGATCGACATCTACCGTTAGCAGAATTTTCCTACAACAACAGCTACCATTCAAGCATTGAGATGGCGCCGTTTGAAGCACTTTATGGTAGAAAGTGCAGGTCTCCGATTTGTTGGAGTGAGGTGGGGGATAGACAGATTACGGGTCCGGAGATTATACAAGAAACTACCGAGAAGATCATCCAAATTCAACAACGGTTGAAAACCGCCCAAAGTCGACAAAAGAGCTACGCTGACATTAAAAGAAAAGATATAGAATTTGAAATTGGAGAGATGGTCATGCTTAAAGTTTCACCTTGGAAAGGCGTTGTTCGATTTGGTAAACGAGGGAAATTAAATCCAAGGTATATTGGACCATTCAAGATTATTGATCGTGTCGGACCAGTAGCTTACCGACTTGAGTTACCTCAACAACTCGCGGCTGTACATAACACTTTCCACGTCTCGAATTTGAAGAAATGTTTTGCTAAAGAAGATCTCACTATTCCGTTAGATGAAATCCAAATCAACGAAAAACTCCAATTCATCGAAGAACCCGTCGAAATAATGGATCGTGAGGTTAAAAGACTTAAGCAAAACAAGATACCAATTGTTAAGGTTCGATGGAATGCTCGTAGAGGACCCGAGTTCACCTGGGAGCGTGAAGATCAGATGAAGAAGAAATACCCGCATCTATTTCCAGAAGATTCGTCAACACCTTCAACAGCTTAAAATTTCGGGACGAAATTTATTTAACGGGTAGGTACTGTAGTGACCCGAACTTTTCCATGTTTATATATATTAATTGAGATTGATGTTTACATGATTAAATGTTTCCAACATGTTGAGCAATCAAACTTGTTAAGACTTGATTAATTGAAATAGGTTTCATATAGACAATTGACCACCCAAGTTGACCGGTGATTCACGAACGTTAAAACTTGTAAAAAACTATATGATGACATATATATGGTTATATATATAGTTAACATGATATTATGATAAGTAAACATATCATTAATTATATTAACAATGAACTACATATGTAAAAACAAGACTACTAACTTAATGATTTTGAAACGAGACATATATGTAACGTTTATCGTTGTAACGACATTTAATGTATATATATCATATTAAGAGATATTCGTACATCATAATATCATGATAATATAATAATTTAAAATCTCTTTTGATATTATAAACATTGGGTTAACAACATTTAACAAGATCGTTAACCTAAAGGTTTCAAAACAACACTTACATGTAACGACTAACGATGACTTAACGACTCAGTTAAAATGTATATACATGTAGTGTTTTAATATGTATTTATACACTTTTGAAAGACTTCAATACACTTATCAAAATACTTCTACTTAACAAAAATGCTTACAATTACATTCTCGTTCAGTTTCATCAACAATTCTACTCGTATGCACCCGTATTCGTACTCGTACAATACACAGCTTTTAGATGTATGTACTATTGGTATATACACTCCAATGATCAGCTCTTAGCAGCCCATGTGAGTCACCTAACACATGTGGGAACCATCATTTGGCAACTAGCATGAAATATCTCATAAGATTACAAAAATATGAGTAATCATTCATGACTTATTTACATGAAAACAAAATTACATATCCTTTATATCTAATCCATACACCAACGACCAAAAACACCTACAAACACTTTCATTCTTTAATTTTCTTCATCTAATTGAACTCTCTCAAGTTCTATCTTCAAGTTCTAAGTGTTCTTCATAAATTCCAAAAGTTCTAGTTTCATAAAATCAAGAATACTTTCAAGTTTGCTAGCTCACTTCCAATCTTGTAAGGTGATCATCCAACCTCAAGAAATCTTTATTTCTTACAGTAGGTTATCATTCTAATACAAGGTAATAATCATATTCAAACTTTGGTTCAATTTCTATAACTATAACAATCTTATTTCAAGTGATGATCTTACTTGAACTTGTTTTCGTGTCATGATTTTGCTTCAAGAACTTTGAGCCATCCAAGGATCCATTGAAGCTAGATCCATTTTTCTCTTTTCCAGTAGGTTCATCCAAGGAACTTAAGGTAGTAATGATGTTCATAACATCATTCGATTCATACATATAAAGCTATCTTATTCGAAGGTTTAAACTTGTAATCACTAGAACATAGTTTAGTTAATTCTAAACTTGTTCGCAAACAAAAGTTAATCCTTCTAACTTGACTTTTAAAATCAACTAAACACATGTTCTATATCTATATGATATGCTAACTTAATGATTTAAAACCTGGAAACACGAAAAACAACGTAAAACCGGATTTACGCCGTCGTAGTAACACCGCGGGCTGTTTTGGGTTAGTTAATTAAAAACTATGATAAACTTTGATTTAAAAGTTGTTATTCTGAGAAAATGATTTTTATTATGAACATGAAACTATATCCAAAAATTATGGTTAAACTCAAAGTGGAAGTATGTTTTCTAAAATGGTCATCTAGACGTCGTTCTTTCGACTGAAATGACTACCTTTACAAAAACGACTTGTAACTTATTTTTCCGACTAGAAACCTATACTTTTTTTGTTTAGATTCATAAAATAGAGTTCAATATGAAACCATAGCAATTTGATTCACTCAAAACGGATTTAAAATGAAGAAGTTATGGGTAAAACAAGATTGGATAATTTTTCTCATTTTAGCTACGTGAAAATTGGTAACAAATCTATTCCAACCATAACTTAATCAACTTGTATTATATATTATGTAATCTTGAGATACCATAGACACGTATACAATGTTTCGACCTATCATGTCGACACATCTATATATATTTCGGAACAACCATAGACACTCTATATGTGAATGTTGGAGTTAGCTATACAGGGTTGAGGTTGATTCCAAAATATATATAGTTTGAGTTGTGATCAATACTGAGATACGTATACACTGGGTCGTGGATTGATTCAAGATAATATTTATCGATTTATTTCTGTACATCTAACTGTGGACAACTAGTTGTAGGTTACTAACGAGGACAGCTGACTTAATAAACTTAAAACATCAAAATATATTAAAAGTGTTGTAAATATATTTTGAACATACTTTGATATATATGTATATATTGTTATAGGTTCGTGAATCAACCAGTGGCCAAGTCTTACTTCCCGACGAAGTAAAAATCTGTGAAAGTGAGTTATAGTCCCACTTTTAAAATCTAATATTTTTGGGATGAGAATACATGCAGGTTTTATAAATGATTTACAAAATAGACACAAGTACGTGAAACTACATTCTATGGTTGAATTATCGAAATCGAATATGCCCCTTTTTATTAAGTCTGGTAATCTAAGAATTAGGGAACAGACACCCTAATTGACGCGAATCCTAAAGATAGATCTATTGGGCCTAACAAACCCCATCCAAAGTACCGGATGCTTTAGTACTTCGAAATTTATATCATATCCGAAGGGTGTCCCGGAATGATGGGGATATTCTTATATATGCATCTTGTTATTGTCGGTTACCAGGTGTTCACCATATGAATGATTTTTATCTCTATGTATGGGATGTGTATTGAAATATGAAATCTTGTGGTCTATTGTTACGATTTGATATATATAGGTTAAACCTATAACTCACCAACATTTTTGTTGACGTTTTAAGCATGTTTATTCTCAGGTGATTATTAAGAGCTTCCGCTGTCGCATACTTAAATAAGGACGAGATTTGGAGTCCATGCTTGTATGATATTGTGTAAAAACTGCATTCAAGAAACTTATTTTGTTGTAACATATTTGTATTGTAAACCATTATGTAATGGTCGTGTGTAAACAGGATATTTTAGATTATCATTATTTGATAATCTACTTAAAGCTTTTTAAACCTTTATTGATGAAATAAAGGTTATGGTTTGTTTTAAAAATGAATGCAGTCTTTGAAAAACGTCTCATATAGAGGTCAAAACCTCGCAACGAAATCAATTAATATGGAACGTTTTTAATCAATAAGAACGGGACATTTCAAGAACCAGAACCAGAAATGCAACACGAACAAGAACCACAACAAGAACCACAACAACAGCCTGATCAGCACATACCTTATTATGATCTGGTATAGTTTGTTGATGAATTCATAATATTCCCGATGAGACCGCCAGTAGAATTCCCAACAATTCCTGAGCATACTCTACATCCTAATCTGAGATTTAATAGAAGATGGAGAGATTACGAGACATATCAAAGGAACAAATTCAAATTGGTAACAAAAAATGTAGAGGTGCCAAGGGTAATCGATTGGGCCCCTTTGCATACGGTCCATCTAGCTGACCGTGTTAGACAGCTTTTGGTTCAAAGGTATGGCAGTTCTTCTTTTACAGATTGGAAACGTCTTTTCACCATTCGTAGACCTGTATATAAGGAATGGTGTGTTGAGTTGATGAGTACTGTATCACTTGATACAAATATAGTTAGAATAGATGATAGAAGATTTCTTAGGTTTATCCTTGGCGGTAGGATGTACAGAATGTCCATGCTGGACATGGCCAGGGCTTTACAGATATATACTCCTGGTGAGTTGCTACTACCCGATTGTACAAACTTGATTCATTATGGTGAAAGGGTAGATAGCAACTTTGACGCTGATGCCATTTGGAGGCGTATGTCACATTTTGATGTTTTTACACGAGCAGGAGGACACTCCTATACACATATTGACAGAGCCGAGCTTCGTATTATTCATAGATTTTTGGCTAACTCGATTACACAGAGAGGTCACAATAAAGAAAAAATTACCTTACATGATTTATTCTACCTAAAGTGTATTCGGGATCCTAGAAGCTTTGTCAATATCTCTTACTGTGTTGCTTTTTATTTATCTAAAATGGTAGAGGGAATGCAGGACGGGAGTATAATAGGAGGAGGTATTTTTGTTACTCTCATTGGAGAGTATTTAGGTGTTGATAGGAACCAAGGAGGTCCATTACAGCTTTGTAGAGAACAGGTTGAGCCCTTAGGATTGAAAGTTTATGTGGGTGCTAAGGTATTGAAAAGTAGACGTAACCAGGCAGTACCCTATGAGGGATCTCATCCTCAGGTAGAGAGAGGCTCAGACGAGGAAATGGAGGAGGCGAAAGACATTAGGGATGTCTTTTGAGTTGCTATTCTTGACGTCCACGTTCGTATAGATGAGGAAGCAATGACGAACGTGGCCAGACATAGTATGTATGAGCAGTGGAACTCCGAGCGAGTATACGAGGATTATAGGCGACGCCAACACGATAGCTGGTTAGTTCATCAGCACCAACTCATGAGCCAGCTATCATATCAGGTACCAAATAATTACGTGCCTACTCAACCTGCTCATTTTTCGCCACACAGCCCCGAGATCCGACCACCCTTTAATCAGTATGACTATAACCAAGCCTATCAGAACACCTATAACCAACAATGGAACCCACCTGACGAGATGAACTGGAACCCATATCCAGACTGATTTGGTTCCATTTGGTTATTTTTATGATTTTTATGTTTTTATCTTTTGACTTTTTCATGTTTAAACTTATGTTATTGGATATATTTGTGTAATTTTTATCATTTTTATTATTATTGTGTACTAATATTTTATATTTAGGATTTGAAAGTGGGATATTAAGTCCCATTTCAAATTGCCATGAATGTTTATATTTGTATGTATGTATATTGTCGATTGTACAAAACAGGGTAAAACAGCGCATTTTCAAAGACTGGCATTAAGTTCAGCAAAAGCTAGTTTTGACGACAAAATAAAAAACAAATGTGATGTAACAACAAGAAGGAATGAACAAATGATGTGCACCATTTATCATTCATCAAACAATCTCCAATATGTTTGAAAACTTTGGTAAAATTTAATCATTTCTACGCTAATCACCCTCAATAATTTAAATTGTTACTGATTTCTTGCAAATGAGGGCATTGCAAGATCTTAAGTGTGGGAAGGGGTTAAATTCTTTCGGATTTTAAAATTTTTACTTTATACACTTGGTTACCATTAGAAATACTAGTAAAGTAGTTGTTGTATTAGAATCTAGTACTCTCTGATAATAAAGAACATCCCTAGTCTTATATACTGACTACCCAATTCTAGTAAAATTTTTCAAAATTTTCAATTAAATGAACTCAAAATCATGTTTATACATATTTATGAACGATAAAACTAGGTGTTAACACCGAAATTATTGTTACCTCGGAAAGGACATAAATTAAGAAACAAACCAAAATGTTAAAATTCATTTAAAATGGAATAGAGGACAATAAAAAGGAAAATAAAAGCCAAGTGAGGGAAAAATTACCAAGTTATCTTAAACATATGTCACATATTTCTGTAACAAATAATTGAAGATACTTTTGCTTTGGACTAAACTAAACAGTTTTACCCGATTTATTGTAATATATTTGAAAGAAAGATGGATCTACACGATGAATCAATTTCATTGTTAAAAGGAAGTAAAGTCTTCCGAAAAAGAAACGCGCTTCTTGATTTAGGTCATGAAGTTGTCATCCAGACCAGCTGTAGGTTGATGAAAAATCTAGAAAAGTCATCTCTAAAATCAGCAGGAAATCCACGGACCTCAGCATCAAACAGGGTCGCCATGTGGTCAGACTTATCCTAACCATGAGAGGATCTGTCTCGTAAAATGGGGAGGGCGCCGTGCAAATTAGCTTGATAAGACTAATGAATCAGACCCCCAGAAAGGATAATCTCCTTAAAGATTAAAAATCAGCTTTTAAGCCTGATATTACTCAATCCATGAGATTGACTTTAAAGATTGAGAATTACAAACTCATGGAATTCGATGATATCTAAACTCGAGCTTGAACGAGAAAATATTTTGATCAAAATTAAAACCGATTTGTTTTCTGAAAACCTATTTTCAATGCGTTCATTACCATTGAACGTAAAATCCTAGGAATTCACCTGGAATTCATTAGGTCACCTGAACCAAATCGGGTGTCAACTGTAAGAACGGTGGTTGCATAGCATGGTCAAAGACAGGACCTTGTGCCAGACCGGAAAATTATAAGGGTGAGCTTTAATATTGCTCCTACAAAGGATAGTAATTGCGTCCGACACGTTATAGACCATAATTAAAAGCATGTCAGGGGACATTGCCTTAACAGTTGCTTGTTCAACGCTTTCCTTTACAACCGGACGGTAGTTTATCGAAAGGTAATATTCGGAGCAAGTATACTGGACGTGTTGCTTTCCTAATACAAGGTTAGCAAGTGGGTGATACAAAACCGCAAGTTTTGAGCTAAAATTTTCAAATCTAAAACCCACCAAACCCACAAAAATATTTTGCAAGCACCGGTGAAGGGTTATTCCGGAAAACTTATCTAGGGTAAAAGCTAGATTTAATTTTCAAAAAGATCAAATGTTTTCATAAAGATCCAATTTCCTTAATGGATCTAAATTTTATAGTCATGTGGGACTGTAAACCACATCGTTACTACCATTGTTTATACCGCCGTAAAGAAATCACTGATGTACAAAGTGTGAAGAATAAAGAAGTGATTCTAGTATTTCAAGACTATATTGCTTGAGGACAAGCAACGCTCAAGTGTGAGAATATTTGATAATGCTAAAAACGAACATATATTTCATAGCATTATCCCTCAAGAAAGACAAGCTTTTAGTTGCAACTGTTCTATTTACAAGTGATATTTGCTTAAATAATAAAAGGTGAAGACAAAAGACAGATTCGACGAATTGAAGACGCAAACGACCAAAAAGCTCAAAAGTACAAAATACAATCAAAGAGGTTCCAATTATTGATAAGAAACGTCTCGAAATTACAAGAGTACAAGATTCAAAACGCAAAGTACAAAATATTAAATTGTACGCAAGGACGTTCGAAAATCCGGAACCGGGACCAGAGTCAACTCTCAATGCTCGACGCAACGGACTAAAAATTACAAGTGAACTATGCACATAAATATAATATAATATTTAAATAATTCTTATAATTATTTATATATTATATTTATTTAATTAAAACGTCGACAAACAAGAAAACAAGAATTTTGAGCTGTCACCTACCATCATGCGATCGCATGGCCTGGAGGCACAAAAGCCATGCGATCTCATGGCCAACTTTTTCAATTCACAAGGCCTATAAAACACGAGCTCTAGTGTACCATATATCCATATCTTTCTCTCTATCTCGTAAACATATATATATATATATATATATATATATATATATATATATATATATATATATATATATATATATATATATATATATATATATATATATATATATATATATATTATAATTTTAATTTTAATTTTAATTTTAATTCTAATAATAAGGGTATGTTAGCGAATGTTGTAAGGGTGTAAGTCGAAATTCTGTCCGTGTAACGCTACGCTATTTTTAATCATTGTAAGTTATGTTCAACCTTTTTAATTTAATGTCTCGTAGCTAAGTTATTATTATGTTTATTTAATCCGAAGTAATCATGATGTTGGGCTAAAAATATTAAAATTGGGTAATTGAGCTTTGTACCACAATTGGGGTTTGGACAAAAGAACGACACTTGTGGAAATTAGACTATGGGCTATTAATGGGCTTTATATTTGTTTAACTAAATGATAATTTGTTAATTTTAATATAAAGATTTACAATTGGACGTTCCTATAAATAACCATATACACTCGATCGGACACGATGAGCGGGGTATTTATATGTACGAATAATCGTTCATTTAACCGGACACGAGAATGGATCAATAGTCACTAGAATTATTAAAACAGGGGTGAAATTTTGTACAAGGACACTTGGCATAATTGATAACAAAGTATTAAAACCTTGGGTTACACGCAGTCGATAACCTGGTGTAATTATTAAACAAAGTATTAAAATCTTGTTACCGTTTAAGTCCCCTATTAGTTGGAATATTTAACTTCGGGTATAAGGATAATTTGACGAGGATACTCGCACTTTATATTTATGACTGATGGACTGTTATGGACAAAAACCAGACGGACATATTAAATAATCCAGGACAAAGGACAATTAACCCATGGGCATAAAACTAAAATCAACACGTCAAACATCATGATTACGGAAGTTTAAATAAGCATAATTCTTTTATTTCATATTTAATTTCCTTTATTTTATATTTAATTGCACTTCTAATTATCGCACTTTTATTTATTGTTATTGTATTTAATTGCACTTTTAATTATCGTACTTTTTAATTATCGCAAGTTTATTTTATCGCACTTTTATTTATCACAATTTCATTATCGTTATTTACTTTACGCTTTAAATTAAGTCTTGTATTTATTTTTAATATTTTACATTTGGTTTTAACTGCGACTTAAGTTTTTAAAATCGACAAACCGGTCATTAAACGGTAAAAACCCCCCTTTATAATAATAATATTACTTATATATATATTTGTATTTTTGTAAAATAAAACTAATATAGCGTTAAGCTTTGATTAAAAGATTCCCTGTGGAACGAACTGGACTTACTAAAAACTACACTACTGTACGATTAGGTACACTGCCTATAATTGTTGTAGCAAGGTTTAAGTATATCCATTCTCTAAATAAATAAATATCTTGTGTAAAATTGTATCGTATTTAATAGTTTTTCCTGTAAAAATATAAGCTATTTTATATACACCTCGCATAACATCAAATATTTTTGGCGCCGCTGCCGGAGAACGAAATCTAGCTTAAAAGCCGGAAGCGCAACGCTAAATATAAAAAAAAAAGATTTTTAGTTTACTTTTATAAAAAAAAATACACTTTTGTAAAAATACGTTTTAAATATTCAAAAATATAAAAAGAAAAACAAAAATATAAATATTTTTAAGAGTTTGTAAGTTATATAAAAATTTTCTTTATCTTTATTTTATAAAAAAATAAGTTTTATTTAATTTATATAAATATATTACATAATTTTTTATTAAAACAGCAAAACAGAAAAAAATAAATAAATAAAAACACTCGAGTCCAAGTACTGTAGCAGCCCAGTGTCTGGCCCGAAACCCTAGCCCATGCGATCGCATAGCCGGGTAACTTAAAACTCATGCGATCGCATGAGCTATGCAGACACGCCAGAATTGACTGAAATCAGCATTTATTACGGATAATAATTATTATTATTTAACTTAAAACCCTAATTAGGGTTGTATTTTTTTATTATTTAGTTTTAGTTTTTATATTTAATTTGTATTATTTAGTTTAATTAGTTTATAAAATTAATAGTTTTATAAAATAAATAATATAAAAATAATATTTTTATAAAAATTGTAATTTTTTACAACTTTTAATATATTTTTATATTTTGTATCTTTTTAATTGTTTTAGCATAATTTTTGTATTTTTCGCTCGTATTTAGTTTTAAGATATAATTTTCGCCATAGTTATTTTTATATCTGGAATTTTAGGTTTTGCCGTAAAATCCCTTAAGTGCTTTTTCTTTAGACTAAGATTTAGGTGCTTTAGAATTTTGCGACGCCTTTTTAAGTTTTAGTTTCTTTTTAAGTTATTGCCATTTGGGATATAGCTTTACTTGTAAGCTTTAAAATTTTTAGACGCAACTTTTAGTTTTTAGTTTTTAGTTCCTTTTTAAATTTCAACGCGCTACTTTCTTATTTTTATTTTTCGACGCCTTTTACCTATGTATCAATTATCATTCCAATTAGTAATCTCAATTTGCAATTTTAATTTTAATTTAGTGATAGTAATAAGGTTGGGTTAGTTGAGTGTTTTTAAAATTTTATAAGTCGCTCTTTTTCTTTTCTTTTTCGACCTTTTTCGACGCGCTCTTTTTCTTTCTTATTTCTCGCTATTCTAGTTTTTAGGACTTAGAATTTTCTCTACTTCTTATCTAAATTTCTTAAAATTACGAAAATTTATTTAAGTGGTTAAATTGATAGACATCAAAATTTTCTGGTTCATAGTAATAGTTGGATTTGTACGTGGACCGGGTTATTGGAGCCAAACAGTACTCAATTATATTGAGACCAAACGAATCCTGCCCCTCTGCTGCATCTTTTGGCTATTCGAAACGTGGGCAAAATCAGAAAAGTCTATTAATTGGATAACTTATATAATTTTTCTTTCCTTTTAAAAACTAATAGGATATTCAGTGAATGCACCGAGCAAGACGTTCACCACCTTTTGTACGTTCACCACCTGTAACCAGAAAAAGACATCTAGCAAATATTGTCGCCGTTGATTTTTCTTTAGAATCGTCATCCAGTCAACCAAGTACTCCAATTCAAATTTCCGATAATCCATTTTTTGAACCCGACCTCAAAATTGAGAATCCGGAGAATATTCAGGGACGATTCATAGATCCTGAACCATTAATTTTTCCTCCGGAACCACCAATAATTCAAATAGAAATTGTTGAGGAACGAACCATTAAATCAGAATCCTCTAGTGATTCAGATTCAACAAATTCAATTATGGAAAATCTGGAACCTTTAAGCATGGAAGACCGAATGAGAGCTAAACACACTGGCCAAGGTCACGCAATTACTCATCCTGATATTAATGCGCCAGATTATGAAATCAAAGGACAAATTCTACACATGGTGACTAATCAATGCCAATTTAGTGGTGCGCCGAAGGAAGATCCAAACGAACATCTTCGTACCTTTAATAGGATCTGCACACTATTTAAAATAAGAGAAGTGGAGGATGAACAGATATATGTCATGTTATTTCCCTGGACTTTAAAGGGAGAAGCCAAAGATTGGTTGGAATCGTTACCTGAAGGGGCGATTGATACATGGGACGTTTTAGTTGAAAAATTTCTTAAACAATTCTTTCCGGCATCTAAAGCCGTAAGACTTCAAGGAGAAATTGTTACGTTCACACAGAAACCGAATGAAACTCTATATGAGGCGTGGACAAGATTTGGAAAGTTATTAAGAGGATGTCCGCAACATGGTTTAGACACCTATCAAATAGTACAAATATTCTACCAAGGATGCGACATCACTACAAGGAAAGACATCGATATAGCAGCTGGTGGTTCTATTATGAAGAAAACCGAAACTGATGCTTACAAAATTATTGATAACACTGCTTCCCACTCACATGAGTGGCACCAAGAAAAAGATATCGTTAGATCATCTAAAGCAGCTAGAGCCGATTCTAGCCATGACTTAGATTCCATTTCTGCAAAGATAGATGCTGTTGAGAGATGAATGGAAAAGATGACTAAAGATATCCACTCAATACGAATTAGTTGTGAGCAGTGTGGAGGACCACATTTGACAAAAGATTGTCTCAGTATTGAACTAACAATTGAACAAAGAGAGAATGTTTCATATCTAAACCAAAGGCCTGGAAATAATTATCAGAATAATTATCAACCGCCAAGACCGATCTACAATCAAAACCAGAATTATAATCGAAATGTTCCATACAACAACCAACAAGGTCCTAGCAATCAACAAGTATCCAATAATACTTACAATCAGCAAAGACCTAATTTTCAAAACAAACCACCACAAACCGATGATAAAAAGCCGAATTTAAAAGATATGATGACAAAGCTAGTTGAAACTCAAACGCAGTTTTTCACATCTCAGAAACAAACGAATGAACAAAATGCTCAAGCATTTAGAAATCAACAAGCTTCTATTCAAAACTTGGAACAAGAAGTAAGTAACCTAGCAAGGTTAATAGGTGAAAGAAAACCGGGAAGTTTACCTAGTGATACAAATGCTAACCCCCGAAATGAAACAGCTAAAGCCATTATCACAAGAAGTGGTACAACACTTAGACCACCTGAAATATCTGTAACTTCTGATGAAACTATTCCTACTCCACAAGAACCACAACCTGATCAAGATAAGGAAAAATAACCGGTAGTTGAAAAGGTTAATGAAGATAACATAGTTAAGGCTAAACATTATGTTAAACCATACCAACCACCACTTCCTTACCCGAGTAAAATGAAAAAAGAGAAACTTGAAGCCGAGCAATCCAAATTCTTGGATATGTTTAAACAAATAAATGTCAATCTTCCTTTCATTGATGTGATTTCAGGAATGCCTAGATATGCTAAATTTCTGAAAGATCTAATCTCAAATAGAAAGAAAATGGAAGAACTCTCGGCTGTTACTATGAATGCTAATTGTTCAGCAGTGCTGTTGAATAAGATACCAGAAAAACTATCTGATCCAGGAAGTTTCACAATTCCATGTTTTCTGGGTAGTCTTAGTTCAATAGAAGCATTAGCAGACTTAGGTGCTAGTATAAATCTAATGTCGTATTCACTATACACTAAACTAGACCTTGGAGAATTGAAACCAACAAGAATAAGTATACAACTAGCCGATAGATCAATAAAATATCCTAGAGGGATAATGGAGAACATGCTAGTTAAAGTTGGTACTTTAGTATTTCCAGTAGATTTTGTTGTTCTGGACATGGAAGAAGATTCTCAAGTTCCTCTCATATTAGGAAGACCATTCTTAAACACGGCTAAAGCAATGATAGACGTGTTTGGTAAGAAACTGACCCTAAGTATAGAGGATGAGAGTGTTACCTTTTCAGTTGATAGAGCAATGCAACAACCGCAATCTGCAGATGATACATGCTATTATATTCAAACTATAGATTCACATGCAGAATTGTTAGAAGAATTTCCAGAATTACAAGGAACAGGAGAATGTTCTTTAGGAGAAGGAACTGAACCAATTGATGAAGCCGAAATGTTAGCTACACTAATGGTTAATGGATATGAACCAACAACAGAAGAAATTCAAATGCTAAAAGAAGAAGACAGATATCGATATAAATCATCGATAGAAGAACCTCCGAAATTAGAGTTAAAGCCACTTCCAAACCATTTGGAATACGCTTATTTACATGGTGAATCTGAATTACCTGTAATAATATCGTCTTCTCTTACTGAAAATGAGAAATCACAACTCATTTCTGTGTTGAAAGCTCATAAACCAGCTATTGCATGGAAGATTCATGATATCAAAGGAATAAGTCCTTCGTATTGCACACATAAAATCCTTATGGAAGAAGGTCATAAAACGTATGTGCAACGCCAACGAAGACTAAATCCTAATATACAAGATGTTGTTAAAAAAGAAATTATTAAACTGCTAGATGCAGGTTTAATTTATCCGATTTCTGATAGTCCATGGGTAAGCCCAGTTCAATGCGTGCCTAAGAAGGGTGGCATGACTGTCATTACAAATGAAAAAAATGAGCTTATTCCTACTAGGACTGTAACAGGATGACGTGTTTGCATTGATTATAGAAAATTAAATGACGCCACCAGAAAAGATCACTTTCCCTTACCTTTCATTGATCAAATGTTGGAAAGATTAGCCGAAAATAGTTACTATTGTTTTCTTGATGGTTTTTCCGGATATTTTCAAATTCCAATAGCACCCGAGGACCAAGAGAAAACCACGTTCACGTGCCCTTATGGTACTTTTGCTTACAAACGCATGCCATTTGGACTTTGTAACGCCCCTGCAACCTTTCAAAGGTGCATGATGGCGTTTTTTCACGACATGATAGAAGAATGCATGGAAGTTTTCATGGATGACTTTTCAGACTTCGGTGATACTTTTGAATCATGTCTAGTTAATCTGGAACGAGTGCTTATTAGATGCGAACAATCAAACCTAGTACTTAATTGGGAGAAATGCCATTTCATGGTTAAAGAAGGCATCGTTCTTGGTCATAAAATTTCAAAGGAAGGAATTGAAGTGGATAGAGCTAAAGTAGATGTAATGGCTAAACTTCCACATCCCACCAATGTTAGAGGAGTTAGGAGTTTTCTAGGGCATGCCGGTTTTTACCGACGTTTCATAAAAGATTTTTCTAAAATTGCCACTCCTATGAATAAACTCCTAGAAAAGGATGCTCCATTCATCTTTTCAGATGAATGTATCAAATCTTTTAATATTCTTAAAGAGAAACTCACTAATGCTCCGATCATGATAACACCAAATTGGAATCTACCGTTTGAACTTATGTGCGATGCAAATGATTTTGCAATGGGAGCTGTTTTAGGACAAAGGATTGAAAAATGATTTCAACCTATATATTATGCTAGTAAGATGTTACAAGGAGCACAAACAAATTACACAACTACTAAAAAATAACTCCTTGCTATTGTCTTTGCTTTTGACAAATTTCGTTCATATCTCGTTCTAGCAAAAACGGTGGTCTATACCGACCATTCTGCTCTTAGATACCTATTTTCGAAACAAGATGCCAAACTAAGATTAATCCGTTGGATCTTACTCTTACAAGAGTTCGATATTGAAATCCGAGATAAAAGAGGAGCATAAAATCTCGCCGCTGATCATTTTTCTCGTCTTGAAAATTCCGGATTAGAAGTTCTAAATGAATCGGCCATACAAGACAACTTTCCTGATGAATATCTATTGAAGATAGATTATAATGAAATTCCATGGTTTGCAGACTATGCAAACTACTTAGTATGTGGATTCCTTGAAAAAGGATTATCGTACCAAAAATGAAAGAAATTCTTCAGTGATATAAAACACTATTTCTGGGAAGATCCACATTTGTTTAAAAGTTGTCCAGATGGAATAATACGCTGATGTGTATTCGAAGATGAAGCTAGTAAAATTTTAAACCATTGTCACACAGGACCAACATGAGGGCATTATGGGCCTCAACTAACAGCAAGAAAAGTTTATGATGTTGGATTCTATTGGCCTACAATTTACAAAGACGCACACCTTCTTTGCAAATCCTGTGATGCTTGTCAAAGGGCCGGAAAAATAAGTCAACGTGATGTAATGCCACAAAATATCATTCAAGTATGTGAAGTATTTGACATTTGGGGTATTGACTTTATGGGTCGATTTCCAAAATCTCATAATAATCTATATATTCTCGTAGCCATTGATTATGTATCTAAATGGGCGGAAGCACAAGCTCTCCCAACTAACGATGCACGAGTTGTAGTCAACTTTTTAAAACGTCTTTTTGCAAGGTTTGGAACACCGAAAGCTTTAATAAGTGATCGGGGAACTCATTTTTGTAATAATCAACTTGAGAAAGTTCTCAAAAGATATGGAGTAACTCATAAAATCTCCACTGCATATCATCCACAAACAAGTGGACAAGTTGAAAATACCAACCGAGCTTTAAAACGTATTCTAGAAAAAACCGTAGGATCAAATCCGAAGGAATGGTCCATAAAATTGGAGGATGCACTTTGGGCTTTTAGAACAGCCTACAAAACTCCAATTGGAACCACACCTTTTAGACTCGTTTATGGAAAAGCATGTCATCTTCCAGTAGAAATTGAACACAAAGCATTTTGGGCTTTGAAGACATGTAATCTTGATTTGCATGAAGCTGGACGTCTACGGTTAAGTCAACTAAATGAATTAGAAGAATTAAGACATGAAGCATACGAAAATTCGTTAATCTATAAAGAAAGAACAAAGAAATGGCATGATAAAAGAATCAGAAGTTTAAAAGAATTTAAAGAAGGAGACAGAGTTCTTCTTTTCAATTCACGATTCAAGCTATTTCCTGGAAAATTGAAATCAAGATGGTCTGGACCATTCATAGTCAAAAGAGTTTTTCCATACGGAACGATAGAATTAATAAATTCAAATGGAATTGAATTTAAAGTTAATGGTCACAGAGTTAAACATTACATAGATAGTCCGATGGAAGTCGACAACGAAGTTAATCACAATTTCGATACCACAGCTAACTAAGTGTGGGGAGAATCAAGTCTTTAAAGGATAATATGTATTTCTGTTAGAGTTAGATTTTCTGTTTTCGTGTAGTTCTCGAAAATGGAACCCGAATGGTCTTTCCCTAGCAGACCCTAAAGAACTAGTCTTCTCCTCTCATTCTGAATTTTTATTTTTTTTAGGAAATGAAGACTTCCTGTGAACTAAACCATGGTCTAATGCTACACGTTTTGATCACTAAACGTAATAATGACACACTTCCAAGTGAACTAGTATTAGTAAACAGAGAAAGATTGGAAGGAGTAAGAAAAGAATCCAGATGCGAAGATAATAAGTTACAATTTGGTAAAGGAAAATCAAAATCCGCAGCGAAAAGAAGAGCACGACACCTAGAAAGATGTCACAAATGCGGAAAATGGTCACATGGAGGTAAATGTTCAAATAATCAAACCTATTCAAACACCGAATTTGTTACTTTATGCAGAGACGGACCGTTCATATGTTTAGAAGAAAAAACACTGAATGCTCGAGGTTACGCCTATGTAGCTATGGAAAACCAATTAAACCGACTATCTTATGAGTGGGATAGATCGTATCACTAAAAATACTATCTAACTGGTAAGTCTGTACAGTTTTTATTTTTTTTTTATTTTTTTTTATTTTTAACCTTTTGATAATAAACGCTAATTTGTTCGCTATAAAGTATTAAATTGGTATTGAATAAAATTAGGTTTGGCGACCGAAATTATTGATATCATTCAAAAATTTATTACATCACTGCGAAATTTAACGTTTATTCTTAAGGTATAAATATCTTTAATCAATCAACCAAAATATTTCAAAAATTCGTCATGAGTTAAATTAGGTCATGGAACCGAAATTACTTTACCGAAAAGAGAGTCGCATATTTTTGATAATATTTGATTGATTAAAGTGGGATAAAAAGCCAAAAAGATTTTTAATTTTATTTTTACCATGTTTTAAAATAAATATATTAATATTAAAATTGTAAACTTTTTAAATCAATATATTTAAAATTGTAAATATTTGAAAAAATTAATCTTTTTAATATAAGTTTGTATGTATAAAAACAAAAATATAATATAAGTTTGGTGTGAATTTATAATATGAATTTTTAATTAAGTTTGGTGTGAATTTTTTATTTTATGCATTTTAAATTTAAGTTTGGTGTGAATTTAAAAACAAAAATTTACTTTATTTTGCTAAGTTAAAAATATGATTTTTAAAATTCATCGTAAGTTGTAGACTAGGTCATTGAACAGAAATTGCTTTACCCGAGGGAGGGACGAGAAATTTTATTATCATTATTTTTAATCTTATTGAATTAAAGTATGCCAAAAACATTAAAAAAAACCCAAAAATCTTTATTTTTAAAACCGCGCTTTGAATTGACAAATTTTAAAATTTTGTCTAGGGACAGACTAGGACATCGATCCGAAACACCCTCGCTCCTAAAGGAAAACAAAATTTTTAGAATTTAATTTCTTATATGTTTTATAAAGTATAAGGTTGTTTAAAAAAAAAAAAAAAAAAAAAAACCTGAAATCACTGTAGCCGGTCACCCATGCGATCGCATGGGATTCTCCCTATACCTCCATGCGATCGCATGGAGGCAAAAATCTGGCCAGACTCAAAACAGACAGCGAGCTGTGTTCTTTACCACTTCACACACACATACACGAAAAATACCTCAAATCTTCACCAAATTTCATCATTTTTCCACCGTAATTCGTCATTTTTCTTGCTCTAATCATGCCTAGATTCTCATTCTTCAGCAAAATGGTAAAAATTACACCCCTAAACTCATAAATTTGCTAGTTTTTGTGATAATTACCAATATTTTACCTAATGCAATTTTGTTAATTTCTAGTGTAATTAGTGTTAAATTGTTAGTATTTTATGCATGTATAACCTAGATTGATGCTATTTAACATGATTTGAAGCCAAAAACTTCAAAATTTTTAGAAATCTAGGGTTTGTGTTCTTGAGCAATTTGGGGCTTTTTGATATAAACAGGTTATGGCCGATTTTTGTAATGAATTATTGCTAAATTGAGTAGTGTAACATGTTTAGATAGTTAAATGATCCAAACATTGATCCTAAACATGATTTTTAGAGATTAAAGTGGACTTTTTCAGTCCAAAATTCATGAACTTGATTAATTTGATATATTTGCCATTTGAGACTTGTTTAATTATTAGTAATGACTATTTTGACATGTTATTTGAGTTAAATGCTTATGAACTTTGTATATATTTTCATATGTGCTTATTTGAAAAGTGTAGAATTGTGAAAAATTGTGAAAATGTGTATAAGTTTAATTTTGATTTAACATGTTATAGTGATTGTTTTAAGTTGTTATTTTGCTAACACTAATGCATATTTGGATGCACAAATTTTGTGTTTAATGTGTTTTGCAGAAAGCCGATACTGGAGGTTCAGGAGCATCATCATCTTGACGACCAGCACCAGCACCAGAACCAGAACCAGAAATGCAACACGAACAAGAACCACAACAAGAACCACAACAACAGCCTGATCAGCATATACCTTATTATGATCTGGTACAGTTTGTTGATGAATTCATAGTATTCCCGATGAGACCGCCAGTAGAATTCCCAACAATTCCTGAGCACACTCTACATCCTAATCTGAGATTTGATAGAAGATGGAGAGATTACGAGACATATCAAAGGAACAAATTCAAATTGGTAACAAAAAATGTAGAGGTGCCAAGGGTAATCGATTGGGCCCCTTTGGAAACGGTCCATCTAGCTGACCGTGTTAGACAGCTTTTGGTTCAAAGGTATGGCAGTTCTTCTTTTACAGATTGGGAACGTCTTTTCACCATTCGTAGACCTGTATATAAGGAATGGTGTGTTGAGTTGATGAGTACTGTATCACTTGATACAAATATAGTTAGAATAGATGATAGAAGATTTCTTAGGTTTATCCTTGGCTGTAGGATGTACAGAATGTCCATGCTGGACATGGCCAGGGCTTTACAGATATATACTCCTGGTGAGTTGCTACTACCCGATTGTACAAACTTGATTCATTATGGTGAAAGGGTAGATAGCAACTTTGACGCTGACACCATTTGGAGGCGTATGTCACATTTTGATGTTTTTACACGAGCAGGAGGACACTCCTATACACATATTGACAGAGCCGAGCTTCGTATTATTCATAGATTTTTGGCTAACTCGATTACACAGAGAGGTCACAATAAAGAAAAAATTATCTTACATGATTTATTCTACCTAAAGTGTATTCGGGATCCTAGAAGCTGTGTCAATATCCCTTACTGTGTTGCTTTTTATTTATCTAAAATGGTAGAGGGAATGCAGGACGGGAGTATAATAGGAGGAGGTATTTTTGTTACTCTCATTAAGAGAGTATTTATGTGTTGATAGGAACCAAGGAGGTCCATTACAGCTTTGTAGAGAACATGTTGAGCCCTTAGGATTGAAAGTTTATGTGGGTGCTAAGGTATTGAAAAGTAGACGTAACCAGGCAGTACCCTATGAGGGATCTCATCCTCAGGTAGAGAGAGGCTCAGACGAGGAAATAGAGGAGGCGGAAGACATTAGGGATGTCTTTCAAAATGCTATTCTTGACGTCCACGTTCGTATAGATGAGGAAGCAATGACGAACGCGGCCAGCCATAGTATGTATGAGCAGTGGAACTCCGAGCGAGTATACGAGGATTATAGGTGACGCCAACACGATAGCTGGTTAGTTCATCAGCACCAACTCATGAGCCAGCTATCATATCAGGTACCAAATAATTACGTGCCTACTCAACATGCTCATTTTCCGCCACACAGCCCCGAGATCCGACCACCCTTTAACCGGTATGACTATAACCAAGCCTATCAGAACACCTATAACCAACAATGGAACCCACCTGACGAGATGAACTGGAACCCATATCCAGACTGATTTGGTTCCATTTGGTTATTTTTATGATTGTTATGTTTTTATCTTTTGACTTTTTCATCTTTAAACTTATGTTATTGGATATATTTGTGTAATTTTTATCATTTTTATTATTATTGTGTACTAATATTTCACATTTAGGATTTGAAAGTGGGATATTAAATCCCATTTCAAATTGCCATGAATGTTTATATTTGTATGTATGTATATTGTCGATTGTACAAAACAGGGTAAAACAGCGCATTTTCAAAGACTGACATTAAGTTCAGCAAAAGCTAGTTTTGACGACAAAACAAAAAACAAATGTGATGTAACAGTAAGAAGGAATGAACAAATGATGTGCACCATTTATCATTCATCAAACAAACGCCAATATGTTTGGAAACTTTGGTAAAATTTAATCATTTCTACGCTAATCACCCTCAATAATTTAAATTGTTACTGATTTCTTGCAAATGAGGGCATTGCAAGATCTTAAGTGTGGGAAGGGGTTAAATTCTTTCGAATTTTAAAATTTTTACTTTATACACTTGGTTACCATTAGAAATACTAGTAAAGTAGTAGTTGTATTAGAATCTAGTGCTCTCTGATAATAAAGAACAGCCCTAGTCTTATATACTAACTACCCAATTCTAGAAAAAATTTTCAAAATTTTCAATTAAATGAACTCAAAATCATGTTTATACATATTTATGAACGATAAAACTAGGTGTTAACACCGAAATTATTGTTACCTCGGAAAGGACATAAATTAAGAAACAAACCAAAATGTTAAAATTCATTTAAAATGGAATAGAGGACAATAAAAAGGAAAATAAAAGCCAAGTGTGGGAAAAATTACCAAGTTATCTTAAACATATGTTACATATTTTTGTAACAAATAATTGAAGATACTTTTGCTTCGGACTAAACTAAACAGTTTTACCCGATTTACTGTAATATATTTGAAAGAAAGATGGATCTACACGATGAATCAATTCCATCGTTAAAAGGAAGTAAAGTCTTCCGAAAAAGAAACGCGCTTCTTGATTTAGGTCATGAAGTTGTCGTCCAGACCAGCTGTAGGTTGATGAAAAATCTAGAAAAGTCATCTCTAAAATCAGCAGGAAATCCACGGGCCTCAGCATCAAACAGGGTCGCCATGTGGTCAAACTTATCCTAACCATGAGAGGATCTGTCTCGTAAAATGGGGAGGGCGCCGTGCAAATTAGCTTGATAAGACTAATGAATCAGACCCCCAGAAAGGATAATCTTCTTAAAGATTAAAAATCAGCTTTTAAGCCTGATATTACTCAATCCTTGAGATTGACTTTAAAGATTGATAATTACAAACTCATGGAATTCGATGATATCTAAACTCGAGCTTGAACGAGAAAATATTTTGATCAAAATTAAAACCGATTTGTTTTCTGAAAACCTATTTTCAATGTGTTCATTACCATTGAACGTAAAATCCTAGAAATTCACCTGGAATTCATTAGGTCACCTGAACCAAATCGGGTGTCAACCGTAAGAACGGTGGTTGCATAGCATGGTCAAAGACAGGACCTTGTGCCAGACCGGAAAATTATAAGGGTGAGCTTTACTATTGCTCCTACAAAGGATAGTAATTGCATCCGACACGTTATAGACCATAATTAAAAGCATGTCAGGGGACATTGCCTTAACAGTTGCTTGTTCAACGCTTTCCTTTACAACCGGACGGTAGTTTATCGAAAGGTAATATTCGGAGCAAGTATACTGGACGTGTTGCTTTACTAATACAAGGTTAGCAAGTGGGTGACACAAAACCACAAGTTTTGAGCTAAAATTTTCAAATCTGAAACCCACCAAACCCACAAAAATATTTTGCAAACACCGGTGAAGGGTTATTCCGGAAAACTTATCTAGGGTAAAAGCTAGATTTAATTTTCAAAAAGATCAAATGTTTTCATAAAGATCCAATTTCCTTAATGGATCTAAATTTTATAGTCATGTGGGACTGTAAACCACATCGTTACTACCATTGTTTATACCGCCGTAAAGAAATCACTGATGTACAAAGTGTGAAGAATAAAGAAGTGATTCTAGTATTTCAAGACTATATTGCTTGAGGACAAGCAACGCTCAAGTGTGGGAATATTTGATAATGCTAAAAACGAACATATATTTCATAGCATTATCCCTCAAGAAAGACAAGCTTTTAGTTGTAACTGTTCTATTTACAAGTGATATTCGTTTAAATAAAAAAAGGTGAAGATTAAAGACAGATTCGACGAATTGAAGAAGCAAACGACCAAAAAGCTCAAAAGTACAAAATACAATCAAAGAGGTTCCAATTATTGATAAGAAACGTCTCGAAATTACAAGAGTACAAGATTCAAAACGCAAAGTACAAAATATTAAATTGTACGCAAGGACGTTCGAAAATCCGGAACCGGGACCAGAGTCAACTCTCAACGCTCGACGCAACGGACTAAAAATTACAAGTCAACTATGCACATAAATATAATATAATATTTAAATAATTCTTATAATTATTTATATATTATATTTATTTAATTAAAACGTCGACAAACAAGAAAACAAGAATTTTGAGCTGTCACCTACCACCATGCGATCGCATGGCCTGGAGGCACAAAAACCATGCGATCGCATGGCCAACTTTTTCAGTTCACAAGGCCTATAAAACACGAGCTCTGGTGTACCATATATCCATATCTTTCTCTCTATCTCGTAAACATATATATATATATATATATATATATATATATATATATATATATATATATATATATATATATATATATATATATATATATTATAATTTTAATTTTAATTTTAATTCTAATTCTAATAATAAGGGTATGTTAGCGAATGTTGTAAGGGTGTAAGTCGAAATTCTGTCCGTGTAACGCTACGCTATTTTTAATCATTGTAAGTTATGTTCAACCTTTTTAATTTAATGTCTCGTAGCTAAGTTATTATTATGCTTATTTAATCCGAAGTAATCATGATGTTGGGCTAAAAATATTAAAATTGGGTAATTGGGCTTTGTACCATAATTGGGGTTTGGACAAAAGAACGACACTTGTGGAAATTAGACTATGGGCTATTAATGGGCTTTATATTTGTTTAACTAAATGATAATTTGTTAATTTTAATATAAAGATTTACAATTGGACGTTCCTATAAATAACCATATACACTCGATCGGACACGATGAGCGGGGTATTTATATGTACGAATAATCGTTCATTTAATCGGACACGGGAATGGATCAATAGTCACTAGAATTATTAAAATACGGGTGAAATTATGTACAAGGACACTTGGCATAATTGATAACAAAGTATTAAAACCTTGGGTTACACGCAGTCGATAACCTGGTGTAATTATTAAACAAAGTATTAAAATCTTGTTACAGTTTAAGTCCCCAATTAGTTGGAATAGTTAACTTCGGGTATAAGGATAATTTGTCGAGGATACTCGCACTTTATATTTATGACTGATGGACTGTTATGGACAAAAACCAGATGGATATATTAAATAATCCAGGATAAAGGACAATTAACCCATGGGCATAAAACTAAAATCAACACGTCAAACATCATGATTACGGAAGTTTAAATAAGCATAATTCTTTTATTTCATATTTAATTTCCTTTATTTTATATATAATTGCACTTCTAATTATCGCACTTTTATTTATTGTTATTGTATTTAATTGCACTTTTAATTATCGTACTTTTTAATTATCGCAAGTTTATTTTATCGCACTTTTATTTATCACAATTTCATTATCGTTATTTACTTTACGCTTTAAATTAAGTCTTGTATTTATTTTTAATATTTTACATTTGGTTTTAACTGCGACTTAAGTTTTTAAAATCGACAAACCGGTCATTAAACGGTAAAAACCCCCCTTTATAATAATAATATTACTTATATATATATTTGTATTTTTATAAAATAAAACTAATATAGAGTTAAGCTTTGATTAAAAGATTCCCTGTGGAACGAACCGGACTTACTAAAAACTACACTACTGTACGATTAGGTACACTGCCTATAATTGTTGTAGCAAGGTTTAAGTATATCCATTCTCTAAATAAATAAATATCTTGTGTAAAATTGTATCGTATTTAATAGTTTTTCCTGTAAAAATATAAGCTATTTTATATACACCTCGCATAACATCAGCCGCAAAATGGTAGTCCATTTGGTGACGCGTATTAGTGATTTAAAATGCGTATTTAATGGAGTGACACTAGATTCAAAATTATATGCGTTAAACATAATTACATTGTGAGTGAAATAATAGGCCTTAAAACAATATGTACCATGCTAAGTCATGCATACACAAAATGAATAATATGAAAGAAATTTAAAACGGTCAAAAGTAGAAAAAAGGCAGAATTGAAGGCTTTCGAGGTCTCGTTTCAAAAAATATTTGGGACAAACCACCTACGGAAGTTTGCCAACTGATAGATCTCGAAAAAATACACGATTTGAAAATAACGGTGACTAGATCGGAGCTACGAGTCAAAAGATATGATAGATCTATCATTTTGGCCAAAGACACAAAACACCATGCACAACGAACCGTCGGTGGTGTTTGGTGCGTGGTGCGAATTTGCGAGGAAAAATATCTTTTTCGAAATCTAGATGACCTCGAATGGCAAGTACGTTCATAGAGACTTGCTCTTTCGACCGTTTTAGAGTGATCTCGAGAATTTTCGCACAATCTGAAACCTAAGGTTATGCGCCGCCAAATGGTACTCCATCTGGCAGCGCATATTAATGATTTAAAAAGCGTGTTTAATGAAGTGACATTAGATTCAAAATTATGTGCGTTATACATAATTACATTGCGAGTGAAATATATGCCTTAACTATATATATATCATGCTAAGTCATGCATATAAAAAGGAATAATATGATATAAATTGAAAACGTCCAAAGAGAACATTAAAAATGAGTAAAATGTCTTTTTCGGCATCCTGAGGACCTTGAATGGCAAGAAACTATTCAAGAGTCTTGATGTTAGGGTCGTTTGAGGGTGATCTCGAGAATTTCAGCACAATCTGAAACCAAATGTTACGCGCGGCCAAATGGTACTGCATTTGGCGGCGCGTATTAGTGATTGAAAAAGTGTATTTAATGAAGTGACACTAGATTCATCATTATATGTGTTATACATAATTACATTTTGAGTGAAATAATAGGCCTTAAAACAATATGTACCATACTAAGTCATACATACACAAAAGGAATAATATGAAAGAAATTCAAAATGGTCAAAAGTAGAAAAAAAAGGCAGAATTGAAGGCTTTCGATGTCTCGTTTCGAAAAATATTTGGGACAAACCGCCTACGGTAGTTTGTTAACAGATAGATCTCAAAAAATAAAAGATTTGAAAAAAACGGTGACTAAATCGGAGTTACGAGTCAAAAGATACGATAGATCTATCATTTTGGCCAAACACACAAAACACCAAGCACAACGAACTGTCAGTGATGTTTGGTGCGTGGTGCGAATTTGCGAGGAAAATATCTTTTTATGAGTCTAGATGACCTCGAATGGTAATCACATTCATAGAGTCTTGCTCGTTCGACCGTTTTAGGGTGATCTAGAGAATTTCCGCAAAATCTGAAACCCAAGGTTATGCGCCGCCAAATGGTACTCCATCTGGCGGTGCATATTAATGATTTAAAAAGCGTGTTTAATGAAGTGACATTAGATTTAAAATTATGTGCGTTATACATAATTACATTGGGAGTGAAATAATAGGCCTTAAAACAATATATACCATGCAAAATCATGCATACAAAAAGAAATAATACGATATAAATTGAAAACGTTCAAAGTGAACATTAAAAATGAGTAAACTGTCTTTTTTCGGCATCATGGGGACCTCGAATGGCAAGAGACTTTCCGAGAGTCTTGATCTTAGGGTCATTTTATTTTGATCTCTAGAATTTCAGCACAATCTGAAACCAAAGGTTATGCGCCGCCAAATGGTAATCCATTTGGCGGCGCGTATTAGTGATTTAAAATGCGTATTTAATGAAGTGACACTAGATTCAAAATTATATACGCTATACATAATTACATTATGAGTGAAATAATAGGCCTTAAAACAATATGTATCATGCTAAGTCATGCATACACAAAAGGAATAATATGAAAGAAATTCAAAACGGTCAAAAATAGAAAAAAAAGACAAAATTGTAGGCTTTCGAGGTATCGTTTCGAAAAATATTTGGGACAAACTGCCTACGGAAATTTGCCAACGGATAGATCTCGAATAAATACACGATTTAAAAAAAATGGTGACTAAATCGGAGCTACGAGTCAAAAGATACGATAGATCTATCATTTTGGCCAAACACACAAAACACCAAGCACAACGAACCGTCCGTGGTGTTTGGTGCGTGGTGCGAATTTGCGAGGAAAAATGTCTTTTCTAAAATCTTGATGACCTCGAATGGCAAGCACGTTCATAGAGTCTTGCTCGTTCGACCGTTTGAGGGTGATCTCGAGAATTTCCGCACAATCTCAAACCCAAGGTTATGCGCCGCCAAATGGTACTCCATCTGGCGGCGCATATTAATGATTTAAAAAGCGTGTTGAATGAAGTGACATTAGATTCAAAATTATGTGCGTTATATATAATTACATTGCGAGTGAAATAATAGGCCTTAAAAGTAAATATACCATGCTAAGTCATGCATACAAAAAGGAATAATACGATATAAATTGAAAAGAGAACATTAAAAATAAGTAAACTGTCTTTTTCGGCATCCTAAGGACCTCGAATGGCAAGAAACTTTCCGAGAGTCTTGATGTTAGGTTCGTTTTTGGGTGATCTCGAGAATTTTAGCACAATCTAAAATCAAAGGTTATGCGCCGCCAAATGGTAGTCCATTTGGCGGCGCGTATTGGTGATTTAAAATGCGTATTTAATGAAGTGACACTACATTCAGAATTATATGCGTTATACATAATTACATTGTGAGTAAAATAATAGGCCTTAAAATAATATGTACCATGCTAAGTCATGCATACACAAAAGGAATAATATGAAAGAAATTCAAAACGGTCAAAAATAAAAAGGCAAAATTGAAGGCTTTCTAGGTCTCGTTTCAAAAAATATTTGGGACAAACCGCCTACGGCAGTTTTCCAACGGATAGATCTCGAAAAAATACACGATTTGAAAAAATGGTGACTAAATCGGAGCTACGAGTCAAAAGATACGATAGATCTTTCATTTTGGCCAAAGACACAAAACACCAAGCACAACGAGCCGTCGGTGGTGTTTGGCACGTGGTGCGAATTTGCGAGGAAAAATGTCTTTTTATGAATCTAGATGACCTCGAATGGCAAGCACGTTCATAGAGACTTGCTCGTTCGACTGTTTTAGGGTGATCTCGAGAATTTCTGCACAATCCAAAACCCAAGGTTATGCGCCGCCAAATGGTACTCCATCTGGTGGCGCATATTAATGATTTAAAAAGCGTGGTTAATGAAGTGACTGATGTTATACGAGGTGTATACGAAATAGTTATATTTTTACTATGAAATACTATTAAATACGATACAATTTTACACAAGTTATTTATTTATTTATAGAGTGGATATACCTAAACCTTGCTACAACACTATAGGTGTAGCGACCCGACCAAATCATGTTTGACGGCGCCGTCTACTTAGGTCCCGTTACGTGGCCATAAGTCTTTAAGACAAAGTTTGACCAAAATATGTCGCCTTCATTTCAAAATAAAGATTGTTCCCAAAGTTTACAAGAATTGTTCAACCAATAGTTAAGTTACAACGTTATAATACGAATGAAATCTAGGCGACACGGTTTAAAGTAAAGTTAAAAGACGCTCCATGAAATGCACATATACTCGACATCCAATGCAAGTATCAAATAATGAGCGGAAGCATGTATCATGTATCGTTCAAGGACCTGAGAAAAACATAGAAATCTGTCAACGAAAACGTTGGTGAAATCATAGGTTTAAGTAAGTAAGTACAAGTGAACCACAAGATTTGCATCAATGAAATAATAGTAATACATTCCAAAAGTTTGTTTCACGAGCACCCAATTATCAAAGCTTAACATTCCTTCCATTGTATACCCCATCACTTAGTGCTAGAACAAACACTGATTCTCGAAAATATATTTCATCCGTAGACGGTAGCGAACCGTCAAAGATGAGGGTTGTCAACCCATATGGCCATATAACATAAGTTCTCGCTTACACCCGGCAAGTGTAACTAATGATAATCGAATTGAGGATTTTTGTTCTAAACTCGTATGTAGAATGTTTGTTTTCCCGTTCTTGTGTTCACTTAGTTCAAAAGAATCGTTTATGTTTTCTCATCCCAATATAAGTTAAAAAAGAGTAAAAGTGGGACTATGATCTCACCTTGAGTGCACGAGTAGTAAAGTACTTCAACAAGTAAACGTGTGCAAAGAACAATGCTAGTCTTGACCTAAACAATAGGTTGTATCAATAACGGTAAACACGATAGGTCAAAGATGTTCAATTAGTCCTATGGCTCGTTACGACTCGATTATTTAGCATGTGAAATCAAATTGCCAAGTTTCATGCAAGATACAAGTATATAAATAAGTTAGGAAGGTTGCATAATCATTTGGTTAAGTTTGACAAAAAGTCAAACTTTGGTCGGTCAAAGTCAACGAAAGTCAACACGTTCGGGTCGGGTTCCGAACTATTTTTCTGAGGTTTTTAATCATATATGAACATGTTAGAACAAGTTTCATGTGAATCGGAGGTCCGTAGTATGCCAAACATTTTTCGTAATTTGGACATGGTGGTCAGAGCCTGACCAAGGCTTATGTCGCGCCGCGACATGGTCTGGCCGCGCCGCGGCATTAGCCGTGCGCTGGTACCTGGTCAGTCTCAATTGTTCAAGTCCCAAATCAAAACTCTTTCAAGCATAAATTACAAACCGCTAACATTTAGAACTCGCACCTTATATCGTTGGAAAGGTAATTTGACAAGGAACACAACTAAACACAATTCATCAACCAAACTTCCACTTACAACAACCAAAAACCGTAATTAAACGTTCATAATCAAAGTTCAAGTTCCAAAAACGCATTTTATGATTCGGGCAACCAATTTACATGAATGATATGCCGTTTCGAAGGTAATCAAGCATACAATCCAACTAAACACTTACCAATAATAATCCATGGCATTCAATGCATCAAAAGTCCATTTCAAGTTCATCAAACCCTAACCCAAATTCACCAAAATCAATAATCAAGTTCATGAAGTTTTCTAAGGCAACCTACACATCAAATTGAAGCTAGTGATGCTAGTAACACAATTAAAACATCAACTTTTAACATCTAACAACATATGATCATCCAAAATTCAAGAATAACACACCAAAATTCAAGTTCATGCTAGTTACACTAAAACAACGAGATCGAGCATATAAATCATATATTCATGTTAGACTTGAGCCATAGACACTAATTAACACTTTTATAAGTTAAAATCATCAAGAACACAAAATCTAGTGATTTTAGAAAGTTACCCAAATGAGATGAAGTTGGTACCAAAATGAAGAGGATGAAGAGAGGATCACGAATATGTAATTTATTTGGTTGCTAGCTCCCTAATCCGGATTTAGATGATGAATGAATGAGAAAGGAAATTGGGTGTGTGTGCTCTTGCTAGAGAGAAAGAGAGAGAGATGGAGGTGGAAATGAATGGGTGAAAGGGGTTTGACCCTTTGACCTAGTCAAGGGTTTGATCCCTTGTCAAGTTTAGTCCCTCAACTTTCGCTCGGGTGCGGGAATTACCTAAACGAGATAATTTAAAACGCGTATCAACGGGAGATGTTATAAACATATAACGGACTTTATATTAGTATAACGGAAAAATAAATGGAAAAAGGCGGGATGTTACATTACCTACTCCTTAAAAGAAATTTCGTCCCGAAATTTAAGTAGGCGTAGTAGTCGTTGTTTCTTCCTCGAGATCTCGCGTTTCCGAATTCACGAATAGATGAGGATACTTCCTTTGCATTTGATCTTGTCTTTCCCAAGTAAACTCGGGTCCTCTTTTGGCATTCCAACGAACCTTGACAATCGGAATTCGGCTTTGTTTCAATGTCTTGACGGAGGTGTCCACAATTTCAACCGGTTCCTCCACAAAATGAAGCTTGTCATCAATAGTAAGTTCCTCAAGAGGGATGACGATATCGGGTTCGGCAAGACACTTTTTCAAGTTAGATACATGGAAGGTAGGATGAATGGAGTTCAATTGAGGCGGAAGATTTAAACGATAAGCAACGGTTCCAATACGCTCCAAGATTTCGAAATGACCAATATACCGCGGATTTAGCTTCCCGCGTTTCCCAAAACGGATTACACCCTTCCAAGGTGCGACTTTTAACATTACTCGGTCACCGACTTGAAATTCAAGATCGTTGCGTCGTTTGTCGGTATAGCTCTTTTGACGACTTCGGGCCGTCCTAAGCCTATCTCGGATTTGAACGATTTTCTCGGTGGTTTCGTGAATGAGTTCGGGTCCGGTGATTTGCACGTCGCCTACCTCGGCCCAACAAAGAGGTGAACGACATTTGCGGCCATATAGCGCTTCAAAAGGTGCGGCTTTAATACTCGCGTGATAACTATTGTTGTAAGAGAACTCGGCGAGAGGTAAGTGCTTGTCCCAAGCTTTTCCGAAATCAACCACGCAAGCTCGTAACATGTCCTCTAAGGTTTGAATTGTACGTTCGCTTTGTCCATCGGTTTGAGGATGATATGCGGTGCTCATGTCTAAACGCGTTCCCAACGCTTCTTGCAATGTACGCCAAAATCTAGAAACGAAACGGCCATCTCGGTCGGAGATAATCGATAAAGGTACACCGTGTCGGGCTACGATCTCCTTAATGTAAAGTTGTGCAAGTTTCTCCATTTTGTCCGTTTCTTTCATGGCAAGGAAGTGTGCGGATTTGGTGAGACGGTCAACAATAACCCAAATGGTATCATAACCGCCCGTCGTTTTTGGTAGCTTGGTGATAAAATCCATCGTTATCCTTTCCCACTTCCATTGCGGGATCTCGGGTTGTTGAAGTAGTCCGGACGGTTTTTGGTGTTCGGCTTTGACCTTGGAACATGTCAAACACTTGGAAACATAAGTAGCTACGTCCCTTTTGATGTTCGGCCACCAATATAGTTGTTTAAGGTCGTGGTACATCTTATTGGCACCGGGGTGAATCGAGTATCGTGACTTATGGGCTTCATCTAAAATAAGGCTTCGTAGGTTCCCATAACTAGGCACCCAAATCCTTCCGGCGTAATATCGGAGTCCGGTCTCCCTAATTTCGAATCGAGAGACGAGAATGTTCAAGAGCTCGTGTGAAAGGTTTTCATCCTT
This sequence comes from Rutidosis leptorrhynchoides, assembly GCF_046630445.1. Taxonomy (NCBI): domain Eukaryota; kingdom Viridiplantae; phylum Streptophyta; class Magnoliopsida; order Asterales; family Asteraceae; genus Rutidosis; species Rutidosis leptorrhynchoides. The sequence continues at coordinate 564,871,555 of NC_092333.1, forward strand.
GAGAGCTTCATCTTGGGCTACCCGAATTTGGCTATTAAGGTTTGTGTGGATGGTGATGTTTAAGGCTCGGACACGAAGAGGCACCGCTCTTTCTTTTCGACTTAAAGCATCGGCTACTACATTTGCCTTCCCGGGATGGTAACGAAGCTCGCAATCGTAATCGTTTAAGGTTTCAATCCACCTTCGTTGTCTCATGTTTAGTTGCTTTTGATCGAAAATGTGTTGAAGGCTTTTGTGATCGGTGAAGATAGTACTCTTGGTTCCATAAAGATAGTGTCTCCACATTTTAAGTGCAAAGACAACGGCTCCAAGTTCGAGATCATGAGTCGTGTAATTCCGTTCATGAATTTTTAGTTGTCGAGAGGCATAAGCAATGATTTCTTCCGTTGCATCAATACACATCCAAAACCATGTTTCGAGGCATCGCAATATACAACAAAATCATCATTGCCTTCGGGAAGTGACAAGATAGGAGCGGTGGTTAGCTTTGTCTTCAAGATTTGAAACGCGGATTCTTGCTCGGTCGCCCAAATGAATTTCTTTCCCTTGTGAGTTAAAGCGGTTAGAGGACGAGCAACCAAAGAAAAATCCTTGATGAATCTACGGTAGTATCCGGCGAGACCCAAGAATTGACGAATGTGAGTAGGAGTAGTAGGAGTCTCCCATTTACTAATGGCTTCGATCTTCGTGGGATCGACTTTAATACCTTGATCACTTACAACATGACCAAGAAATTGAACTTCCTTCAACCAAAATTCACACTTGGAGAATTTGGCATATAGTCGTTCTTGTCTCAAGAGTTCAAGCACAAGTCGGAGATGTTGTTCGTGCTCTTCTTCATTTTTAGAATAGATCAATATATCATCAATGAACACAATAACGAATTTATCGAGATACGGTTTGCACACGCGGTTCATAAGATCCATGAACACCGCCGGTGCGTTAGTGAGACCAAATGGCATGACAAGGAATTCATAACTACCATAACGAGTCCGGAAAGCGGTTTTGGAGACATCTTCCCCCTTAACCCTCAATTGATGATAACCCGAGCGGAGATCGATTTTCGAATATACACAAGACCCTTGTAGTTGATCAAAGAGGTCATCGATGCGAGGAAGAGGATATCGGTTCTTAACCGTCAATTTATTTAGTTCACGATAATCAATGCACATTCGTAGGGATCCGTCTTTCTTTTTAACAAACAAAATCGGAGCGCCCCAAGGTGAATGGCTAGGTTGGATAAAACCTCGATCAAGTAGTTCTTGGATTTGACTTTGCAATTCTTGCATTTCAGATGGAGCGAGTCTATATGGTGCACGTGCTACGGGTGCGGCTCCCGGAATAAGATCGATTTGGAATTCAACCGGTCGATGAGGTGGAAGACCCGGCAATTCGTCGGGAAATACATCGGAAAAGTCACTAACAATTGGCACATCATCGATATGCTTCTCATCGGACTCGACTTTCTTAACGTGGGCAAGGATCGCAAAACAACCCTTACGGAGTAGTTTTCTAACTTTAATACACGAAACGAGGTTGAGTCCGGTGCAACTCTTATCGCCATAGACGATCAAAGGTTCACCATTCTCGATAGGAATTCGGATTGCGTTAAGATCACAAAGAATGTGAGATTTCGTTTTGACTAACCAATTCATACCGATTATTACATCAAAGCTTCCTAGTTCCATGGGTATCAAGTCAATTTCAAATTCCTTACCCAAAATGTTTATCGTACACCCCCGGTAATATGTGTCGGCACTTAATAGTTTCCCGTTAGCCACTTCAATGGTATAAGTGGTATCTAATGGAAGAGGTGGAGTGTTAAAAGAAGGAGTCAAAGTCTTGGATACAAAGCATTTATCGGCACCTGAATCGAATAAGCAAGAGACATAAGAATTGTTGAGAAGAAACGTACCCGTGACTAGTTCAGTGTCATCCCGGGCTTCCTCGGTGTTTATGTTGAAAGCTCGGCCGCGCATATTGGGGTTATCTTTCTTCTTTGGGCATGCATTTCTATAATGACCCGTTTGGCCACATTCGTAACAAGTGCCCGTCTTTGGTGCATTGGGCCACTTTCGAGCGACGGGAGTGGCACTTTTACAATCGTTGGCCTTATGACCAACTCCTTGGCACCGGTGGCAAATTAACTTACTACATTCGCCAAAGTGATGTTTGTTGCATTTGTTGCAAAAAGGTAGATTCCCGGCATAACCCTTCTTGTCGTCGAAAGTGAAAGATTTCTTGGCAAAGTTGTTGTTGCTTGATTGGGAGGGTTCCCACTTTCTTTTGTTGCCGCCCGATTTATCCTCGGCCTTAGGTGCCGGAACTACGATTTCGTCAACCGTTTCAATTAGTTGGCGAGCCATGTTCATAGCGGCTTGATGAGTAGTGGGTTTGGATGACATCACCCCTTGTTTGATGCTTTTTGGAAGACCGAGCATGTAGAGCTCAATCCTTTGAGATTCGGGGTTAACAAGATTAGGACACATCAAGGATAGTTCGGCGAAGCGTTGATTATAAGCTTTAAGATCGTTTCCGACCGCTTTCAAAGCTCTTAGTTCTTCCTCAAGCTTTCGGGTTTCTTCGCGCGGAAAATACTCAACAATCATCTTTTCCTTTAGATCGGCCCAAGAGAGGGCATGAGCTTCATCGGTACCCACCGATTGAACATAGGTGTTCCACCATGTTAGAGCAATTCCGGAGAAAGTGTGAGTGGAGTATTTGACCTTGTCTTGGTCCCGACAACCGCTTATGCTAAAGACGGCTTCCGTTTGCTCAAACCATCGGGTGAGCACGACCGGTCCCCCGGTTCCATCAAAAGTGTGAGGTTTGCACCCCATGAAAGCTTTATAGGAGCATCCCTCGTTTGAGTTTCCGGCTCCATTGTTGTTGTTGTTGTTGTTGTGGTTGTTATTATTATTGTTGTTGGATGAGTGACCGGCCATGGCCGCATCTACGGCGGTAGCTATCATCCGTTCGAGAGCTTGTTCGGGAGTTTCATTGCGGCGTACACGACGAGGAGCCATTGTTCCTTCAAGACACAAGAATATCATTGATTAGTATTCTCAATAATACTAACCGTGATATAGAATAAAGATAAAGAGAAGTTTTTTTTTTTTTTTTTTTTTTTTTTTTTTTTTTTTTCAACTCGCCTTAAATTCTTTATGTCATAATGTCGGAACGTTCATATGAGTCACCGTAATATAATCCCGGAAATTATATTACCCTGATTCATATGTGCATTCGACATCATTTCATATAGTCAAGGTGGCGTGTCAATCAAATTAAACAACGTGAGATTAAGAGGAACTAAGAGTAGATATGAGTAGAAGCGTTCGAGTATAAATGCACAAGTAGTCAAGTAATTCCTACTTCAAGTCTATATGCCGGTTGTAGTCTAGACTCACCAATGTACCCTATGACTCGAGGTTGACACCAATGAACTCTAAATCCCTACAACCAACGCTCTGATACCATCTGTAGCGACCCGACCAAATCATGTTTGACGGCGCCGTCTACTTAGGTCCCGTTACGTGGCCATAAGTCTTTAAGACAAAGTTTGACCAAAATATGTCGCCTTCATTTCAAAATAAAGATTGTTCCCAAAGTTTACAAGAATTGTTCAACCAATAGTTAAGTTACAACGTTATAATACGAATGAAATCTAGGCGACACGGTTTAAAGTAAAGTTAAAAGACGCTCCATGAAATGCACATATACTCGACATCCAATGCAAGTATCAAATAATGAGCGGAAGCATGTATCATGTATCGTTCAAGGACCTGAGAAAAACATAGAAATCTGTCAACGAAAACGTTGGTGAAATCATAGGTTTAAGTAAGTAAGTACAAGTGAACCACAAGATTTGCATCAATGAAATAATAGTAATACATTCCAAAAGTTTGTTTCACGAGCACCCAATTATCAAAGCTTAACATTCCTTCCATTGTATACCCCATCACTTAGTGCTAGAACAAACACTGATTCTCGAAAATATATTTCATCCGTAGACGGTAGCGAACCGTCAAAGATGAGGGTTGTCAACCCATATGGCCATATAATATAAGTTCTCGCTTACACCCGGCAAGTGTAACTAATGATAATCGAATTGAGGATTTTTGTTCTAAACTCGTATGTAGAATGTTTGTTTTCCCGTTCTTGTGTTCACTTAGTTCAAAAGAATCGTTTATGTTTTCTCATCCCAATATAAGTTCAAAAAGATTAAAAGTGGGACTATGATCTCACCTTGAGTGCACGAGTAGTAAAGTACTTCAACAAGTAAACGTGTGCAAAGAACAATGCTAGTCTTGACCTAAACAATAGGTTGTATCAATAACGGTAAACACGATAGGTCAAAGATGTTCAATTAGTCCTATGGCTCGTTACGACTCGATTATTTAGCATGTGAAATCAAATTGCCAAGTTTCATGCAAGATACAAGTATATAAATAAGTTAGGAAGGTTGCATAATCATTTGGTTAAGTTTGACAAAAAGTCAAACTTTGGTCGGTCAAAGTCAACGAAAGTCAACACGTTCGGGTCGGGTTCCGAACTATTTTTCTGAGGTTTTTAATCATATATGAACATGTTAGAACAAGTTTCATGTGAATCGGAGGTCCGTAGTATGCCAAACATTTTTCGTAATTTGGACATGGTGGTCAGAGCCTGACCAAGGCTTATGTCGCGCCGCGACATGGTCTGGCCGCGCCGCGGCATTAGCCGTGCGCTGGTACCTGGTCAGTCTCAATTGTTCAAGTCCCAAATCAAAACTCTTTCAAGCATAAATTACAAACCGCTAACATTTAGAACTCGCACCTTATATCGTTGGAAAGGTAATTTGACAAGGAACACAACTAAACACAATTCATCAACCAAACTTCCACTTACAACAACCAAAAACCGTAATTAAACGTTCATAATCAAAGTTCAAGTTCCAAAAACGCATTTTATGATTCGGGCAACCAATTTACATGAATGATATGCCGTTTCGAAGGTAATCAAGCATACAATCCAACTAAACACTTACCAATAATAATCCATGGCATTCAATGCATCAAAAGTCCATTTCAAGTTCATCAAACCCTAACCCAAATTCACCAAAATCAATAATCAAGTTCATGAAGTTTTCTAAGGCAACCTACACATCAAATTGAAGCTAGTGATGCTAGTAACACAATTAAAACATCAACTTTTAACATCTAACAACATATGATCATCCAAAATTCAAGAATAACACACCAAAATTCAAGTTCATGCTAGTTACACTAAAACAACGAGATCGAGCATATAAATCATATATTCATGTTAGACTTGAGCCATAGACACTAATTAACACTTTTATAAGTTAAAATCATCAAGAACACAAAATCTAGTGATTTTAGAAAGTTACCCAAATGAGATGAAGTTGGTACCAAAATGAAGAGGATGAAGAGAGGATCACGAATATGTAATTTATTTGGTTGCTAGCTCCCTAATCCGGATTTAGATGATGAATGAATGAGAAAGGAAATTGGGTGTGTGTGTTCTTGCTAGAGAGAAAGAGAGAGAGATGGAGGTGGAAATGAATGGGTGAAAGGGGTTTGACCCTTTGACCTAGTCAAGGGTTTGATCCCTTGTCAAGTTTAGTCCCTCAACTTTCGCTCGGGTGCGGGAATTACCTAAACGAGATAATTTAAAACGCGTATCAACGGGAGATGTTATAAACATATAACGGACTTTATATTAGTATAACGGAAAAATAAATGGAAAAAGGCAGGATGTTACAATAGGCAGTGTACCTAATCGTACAGTAGTGTAGTTTTTTGTAAGTTCGGTTCGTTCCGCAGAGAGCTAGCCAAGTTTAACGCTATATTTTTAAAACTATATTTGTATATATATATATATATATATATATATATATATATATATATATATATATATATATATATATATATATATAAGTAGTATTATTATTATAAAAGGGGGTTTTTACCGTTTAATGACCGGTTTGTCGATTTTATGTCTTAAGTCGCAATTAAAACCTAATGTAAAATATTAAATATAAATACAACTTAATTTAAAGCGTAAAGTAAAGGATGATAAAATAAAAATGCAATAATTAAAAGTGTGATAATTAAAATGACGGTAAATAAATTTGCGATAATTAAAAGTACGATAATAAAAAATGCTATAAGATACAAAATAAAGGAATTATGCTTATTTAAACTTCCGTAATCATGATGTTCGACATGTTGATTTTAGTTTATTACCATGGGTTAATTGTCCTTTGTCCTGGATTATTCAATATGTCCATACGGTTTTTGTCCATAACAGTCCATCAGTCATAAATATAAAGTGCGAGTGTCCTCGTCAAATTATCCTTATACCCGAAGTCAAATATTCCAACTAATTGGGGACTTAAACTGTAACAAGGTCTTAATACATTGTTAATGATTACACCAGGTAATCGACTGTGTACAATCCAAGGTTTTAATACTTTATTATCAATTACACCAAGTATCCATGTATGTAATCCACGCCTGTTTTAATGAGTCCATTGACTATTAATCCATTCCCGTGTCCGGTTAAATGAACGATTATTAGTACTTATAAATATCCCGCCCATCGTATCCGATCGAGTGTAAATGGTTATTTATAGATTCGTCAAATTGTAAATCTCTATATTAAATTAACGAACTATCATTCAGTTAAACAAATATAAAGCCCATTAATAGTCCATAGTCTAATTTCCACAAGTGTCGGTCTTTTGTCCAAACCCCAATTATGGTATAAAGCCCAATTACCTCATCTTTAATATTTAGCCCAACATCATGATTACTTCGATTTAAATAAGCATAATAATAACTTAGCTACGAGGCATTAATTTAAAAAGGTTGAACATAACTTACAATGAGTATTAATCGCGTAGTGTTACACGAACAGAATATCGACTTACAAACTTAAAACATTCGCCACTATAACCTTATTATTATTAAAATTAAATTAAAATTAAAATTATAAAATATAAATATAAATATATCGTAGATAGATAGATAATAGAAAAAGGTGTGTTTAATCGATCAGAATGCGCGGCCTTTTATAGGCCCACGTTTCACTGTACAGCTCCGCGAGTGCGGAGCTTTTGTGCTTCACAGCTCCGCGAGTGCGGGGGTTCCATCACCAGCTCACATACTTTGGATCCTAGCTTGCCGACGGTTTTTAATATATAAATATAATATATATATAATTTTATAGAATTAATTATATATTATATTATATTTATGTGCATAGTTAATTTGTAATTTTAGGTCCGTTGTGTCGTGCGTTGATAGTTGACTCAGGTCCCGTTTCCGGATTTTCGAACGCCTTTTCGTACGCTTAGATATCTTGTACTTTGCGTTTTGTGACTTGTACCCTTGTCATTTTTAGACGTTTCTTATCAATAAATTGAACCACGTGGATTGTACTTTGTACATTTAAGCTTTTTGGTCATTTGCGTCTTCAAATCGTCGAATCTGTCTTTTGTCTTCACCTTTTATTATTTAAACGAATATCACTTGTAAATAGAACAATTGCAACTAAAAGCTTGTCTTTCTTGAATGATAATGCTATGAAATATATGTTCGTTTTTAGCATTATCAAATATTCCCACACTTGAGCATTGCTTTTCCTCAAGCAATATAGAACTTGAATATATCTTTACTACAATCACTTCATTATTCTTCACACTTTGTACATCAGTGATTTTAATACGGCGGTATGAACAATGGTAGTAACGATGTGGTTTACAGTCCCACATGACTATAAAAATTTAGATCCTTTAGGAAATTGGATCTTTATGAAAACATTTGATCTTTTTAAAATTCAATCTAGCTTTTACCCTAGATAAGTTTTCCAGAATAACCCTTCACCGGTGTTTGCAAATTATTTTTGTGGGTTTCGTGGGTTTCAAATTTGAAAATTTTAGCTCAAAACTTATGGTTTTGTGTCACCCACTTGCTAACCTTGTATTGGGAAAGCAACACATCCAGTATACTTGCTCCGTAGATTAACTTTTGGTAAACTACCGTCCGGTTGTAAAGGAAAGCATTGAACAAGCAACTGTTAAGGCAATGTCCCGTGACATGCTTTTGATTATGGTCTATATCGTGTCGGATACAATTACTATCCTTTGTAAGAGCAATAGTAAAGATCACCCTATAGTTTTTCGGTCTGGCACAAGGTCCTGTCTTCGACCATGCTATGCAACCACCGTTCTTACGGTTGACACCCGATTTGGTTCAGGTGACCTAATGAATTCCGGTGAATTCTTAGGATTTTACGTTCAATGGTAATGAACGCATTGAAAATAGGGTTTCAGAAAACAAATCGGTTTGTAATTTGATCAAAATATTTTCTCGTTCAAGCTCGAGTTTAGATATCATTGAATTTCATGAGTTTGAATTCTCAATCTTTAAGGTCAATCTCAAGGATTGAGTAATATCAGGCTTAAAAGCTGATTTTTGATCTTTTAAGGAGATTATCCTTTTTGGAGATCTGATTCATTAGTCTTATAAGCTAATTTGCATGGTGCCCCCCATTATACGAGATAGATCCTCTCATGATTAGGATAAGTCTGACCACTTGGCGACCCTGTTTGATGCTGAGGTCCGTGGATTTCCAGGTGATTTTTGAGAAAACTTTTCAAGGTTTTTCGTAGACTCTACAACTGGTCTGAACGACAACTTCCTGACCTAAATCAAGAAGCACGTGTCTTTTTCTCTCGGAAGACTTTACTTCCTTTTAAATTTCATTTATATTACAATAAACTGGGTAAAACTGATTAATATAGTCCAAAACAAAAGTATCTTCAATTATTTGTACAAAAATATGTGATATATGTTCTAAATAACTTGGTAAATTTTTTCCACACTTGGCTTTTATTTTCCTTTCTTTACCTTTTTATTCTCCTCTATTCCATTTTAAATGAATTCAAGCGTTTTGGGTTGTTTCTCAATTTATGTCCTTTCCGAGGTAACAATAAGTTCGGTGTTAACACCTAGTTTTATCGTTAATAAATATGTATAAACATGATTTTGAGTTCATTTAGTTGAAAATTTTGAAAAATTTTACTAGAACTGGGTAGTCAGTATATAAGACTAGGGCTGTTCTTTATTATCAGAGAGCACTAGATTCTAATACAACTACTGCGTTACTAGTATTTTTTATGGTAAAGAATTTAATCTCTTCCCACACTTAAGATCTTGCAATGCCCTCATTTGCAAGAAATCAGTAACAATTTAAATTATTGAGGGTGATTAGCGTAGAAAAATGATTAAATTTTACCAAAGTTTCCAAACATATTGTTATTTATGTTGAATGATAAATGGTGCACATCGTTTGTTCATTCTGTCTGTTGTTACATCACACTTGTTTTTCGTTTTGTCGTCAAAATTAATAGCTTTTGCTGAACTTAGTGCCAGTCTTTGAAAGTGCATTGTTTTACCCTGTTTTGTACATGAGATAAACTACAAACATATATATACATATTTTTGAAGTTGGGTATATCTCCCCACATTCAAAAATTATTAAAATCTAATAATAAAAGTTAGAAAATTATAAAAACTATTATAGTATCAAAAGAAGTATTAAAAGTATAAAATTACAAGTTACCAAATAAATAAAAATAGGCATAAAAGAAAATTAGGGTTGATGAGGATGGTGCCAGTAGGGATTCCATTCATAGCCGTATGTGCTGTAGAATGCTTGAGCTGGGTCATATGTAAGGTACGGTGGTCAGGTCTGTATAGTCCAGGGAGGAAATACGGGCATTGGAGTAGGAATGTAGTTTGTATTTATGTATGTACAATGACTTATGATTTGGTTTTGATGATAATGCCAATCTTGAAATGCTCGTTGTCTAGCCATTTCATACTCATTTTGAGCCATAAAAATTTGCATTTCTGTCATCTGATTCCCCCCTCCCGCATTACCTTGCTGCTGATCTCTTTCGACCTGTGGATGATTGCCATCATATGGTGCTGCAGCGTTATATCATTTCTTTAAAACCTTAGCACCATGATATACTTTCAAATCAATTGTATCACGGGGTTCTGGTGCTGCAATTATTAATCCCCCCTGACTTCTATCGACACCGAGATACTCAGCAATTAAAGTAACAAAGATACCACCTCCTATTATACTATTAGGCCGTATACTCCTAACCATAGCCGTAAATAATAACCCACACAATAAGGTATACTCACAGCGCTCTGTGAGTCTCGAATACACATGAGATAAAATAAATCATTCTCATTTACCTTCTCTTTGTTCCTACCTCTTTGTGTAATCGAGTTTGCTAAGAACCTATGGACTACTCTTAGCTCAGCTCTATCAATATCAGTATAAGAGTTATTCCCCCCACGAAATCGGTTATGGCTAGTCATTCTACTCCATATTCCATTCATATCAAAATTTTCATCAACCCTCCTACCATTAACTATTAACCTTTGTCAATCAGTAGATGCTAGTTCCTCAGGCGTATATATACACAAAGCCTGAGCCATATCTAGTATAGACATATGGCGCATCACACCTCCTAATAAAAATCTAATAAAACTTCGATCGGTTAAGGTAGCTACCCGATCATTTATTTCAACACTACATAATAATTCCACACACCATTCTCTATATACACGCCTACGTATATTGAACAAACGTTCCCAATCATTAAAAGTAGAATTACCATACCTTTGTGTAAGTAATTCTCTGATTGGATCGGCTAATCCTACTGTTTCTAACGGTTCCCAATCTATTACCCTGGGTACTTCAACAACATTAGACTGAAGGGTGTGCAAATTCCCCTGATATTTTGGATAATCTATCTAATGTCTGTCAAACCTTAAATTAGGGTGTAAATCTGCCAATTCTATATTTGAATATGAAATGAATTGATGCGGTAGATTTTTTCTATATTGGTCGTTAATCTCCTGTTCTTCTGCATTCTCAGGAGGAGCATTGTGAGCCTGAGATGCGGATGAAGATTCACCCCTTTCAGTCTGCAAAACACATTAAACACAATTTTTGTGCATTCAAATATACATTAATGTTAGCAAAATCATAAATCAAAACAATCATAATGGAATGTTTAATCCATATTAAACTTTATACCCATTTTTACAATATTAACAATTCTACACTTTTACAAATAAACATATATCAAAATGTATACAATGTTCTTTAGCTTTTATCTCAAATAACATGTCAAAATAATCATTACTAGCAATTAAATAAGTTCCAAATGGCATTCATATCAATTAAATCGAGTTCATGCATTTTTGACTCAAAAATTCCACTTTAATACTTAAAAATCATGTTTAGGATCAAAGTTTTGATCATTTAGCAACCTAAACATGTTACACTACTAACAACAAAATTTGGCCATAACCCGTTTATATCAAAAAGCCCCAATTTTTTTCAAGAACACAAACCCTAGATTACTCAAAATTTGAAGTTTAAGGCTTCTAATCATGTTAAATAGCATCAATCTAGGTTATACAAGCATAATACACAAACAATTTAAGCATAATTAAACTAGAAATCATCAAAATTAAATTAGGTATAAATTTATTCAAGAACACTAAAAATCCGAATTAAAGAGTGTTTAGATGTAGAAATTACCGATCTCCTTGAGTAACTTCTTGGTAGGATCCTTCTCAACATGATTTTAGCAAAAAATTTGATGATTAATGGTGAAAAATCGCAATTTTTAGAGTGTTTTGTGTGTGTTTTTCGCAGAATTTTGTGTGTGGGTGTGTTGTGGACTGGTCTGTCTCGACCAGTTAAACTGGTCTGGAATTTTCAAACTCCGCGAGTGCGGATGTGGGTACCACAAAAACTCCGCGAGTGCGGATTTCTTTTTCTTTTTTTATATATAAAATCTTTAATAATAAAACAATTAATTAAATTTAAAATTTTGTTTTCCTTTTTATTTAGGACGAGGTTGTTTCGGTACGTTTACCTAGTCCGTCCCTCGACAAAATTTTAAAATTTGTCTTTTAAAGCGTTTATTTTAAAAGCAAAGATTTTTGGATTTTTTTAAATGTTTTTGGCATACTTTAAATCAATAAGATTAAAAATAATGATAATAAAATTTCTCGTCCCTCCCTTGGGTAAAGCAATTTCGGTTCAACGACCTAGTCTTCAACTCACGACGAATTTTAAATATCAAATATTTAACTTAATAAAATAAAGTAAATTTTTGTTTTTAAATTCACACCAAACTTAAATTTAAAATGCATAAAATTAAAAATTCATATTAATATTATTAATATTTTTATACATTAATTTTACAACCTTTATATTGAAAATATTATTTTTTTAAAATATATAAAAAACTTAAATATATTGATTTAAAAAGATTTACAATAATAATTTGATATTTATATATTAATTTTAAAAATATGGTAAAAATAAAATTAAAAATCTTTTTGGTCTTTTATCGCACTTTAATCAATCAAATATTATCAAAAATATACGCCCCTCTTTTGGGTAAAGTAATTTCGGCTATATTACCTAGTTTCACTCCTGACGAATTTCTGAAATATTTTGGATTGATTGATTAAAAATATATATACCTTAAGAATAAACGGTAAATTTCGCAGTGATGTAATAAATTTTTGTATGATATCAATAATTTCGGTTTCGCATACCTAATTTTATTGAATATCAATTTAATACTTTATAGCGAACGATTCAGCGTTTATTATAAAAAGGTTAAAAATAATAAATAAAAATAAATAAAAACTGTACATACTTACCTGTGAGGTAGAATTCTCAGAGACCTGCTTTAGCCGACTCATAGGAGAGTCGTGTGATTTGGTTTTCCATAGCTACATAAGCGTAACCTCGATTCTTCAATAACTTTTCTTCTAAACATATGAACGGCCCTTCTCTGCATAGAGTAACAAATTCGGTATTTGAATATGTTTGATTGTTCGGTATTTGACATCTTTCAAGGTGTCGTGCTCTTTTTTTTGTTGCAGATTTTGATTTTCCTTTATCAAAATGTATCTTATGATGATCTTTCCTGAGTTCTTTCCTTACTTCGTCCATTTTGCCTCTTATGAATGATACTAGTTCACTCGGGAAGATGTTATTATTACGTTTAGTAATCATAGCGTGTAGTAGTAGACCATGGTTTAGATCAAAGGAATTCTTCATCTCGTAAAACCTAAAAGAAATAAAAATTCAGAATGGAGGGAGAAGACTAGTTCTTTAGGGTCTGCTAGGGAAGACCATTCGGATTCCATTCTCGGAAACTACACGAAAACAGAATATCTAACTCTAACAGAAATACATATTACCCTTAAAAGATTCAAATCTTCCCACACTTAATTAGTTGTGGTGTCGAAATTGTGATTAACTTCATCTTCAACTTCCATTGGATTATCTATATAATGTTTAACTCTGTGACCATTAACTTTAAATTCAATCCCATTTGAATTTATTAACTCTATTGTTCCATATGGGAAAACTCTTTTTACTATGAATGGTCCAGACCATCTAGATTTCAATTTTCCAGGAAATAGCTTGAATCGTGAATTGAAAAGAAGGACTCTATCTCCTTCCTTAAATTCTTTTGAACTTTTGATTCTTTTATCATGCCATTTCTTCATTCTTTCCTTATAGATTAGCGAATTTTCGTATGCTTCATGTCTTAATTCTTCTAATTCGTTTAGTTGACTTAACCGTAGACGTCCGGCTTCATGTAAATCAAGATTACATGTCTTCAAAGCCCAAAATGCTTTATGCTCAATTTCTACTGGAAGGTGACATGCTTTTCCGTAAACGAGTCTAAAAGGTGTGGTTCCAATTAGAGTTTTGTAGGCTGTTCTAAAAGCCCAAAGTGCATCCTCCAATTTCATGGACCATTCCTTTGGATTCGATCCTACGGTTTTCTCTAGAATACATTTTAAAGCTCCGTTGGTATTTTCAACTTGTCCACTTGTTTGTGGATAATAATCGGTTGAGATTTTATGAGTTACTCCATATCTTTTGAGAACTTTCTCAAGTTGATTATTACAAAAATGAGTACCCCGATCACTTATTAAAGCTTTCGGTGTTCCGAACCTTGCAAAAAGACGTTTTAAGAAGTTGACTACAACTTGTGCATCGTTAGTTGGGAGAGCTTGTGCTTCTGCCCATTTAGATACATAATCAATAGCAACGAGAATGTAGAGATTATTATGAGATTTTGGAAATGGACCCATAAAGTCAATACCCCAAATGTCAAATACTTCACATACTTGAATGACATTTTGTGGCATTTCATCACGTTGTGTAACGACCCAACCCGTATTAAAACCGGCCCATAAAATTTTTTCCTTTTAATACGCGTTAAATAATACTTTAGGTCCCAATTGTGTTTCCATAAACATCTTTAATACAATAGAAGGTTTAATAAACTTTAAAACATTTAATACATTGATTAATTGTCCAAACGGACATACACGGCCCGACTAGTTTAGTTTCCAACCAAAACCGAGCATGCTGATTTGGGACTACTCTACCCAAATCCTAATCGAGTACAAAAGCAAGATCTTCTAAGCAACCTAGCCAGTATCTCAAATCCCCAAGCTTACCCGAGCCACCAAGCATGCGAACCTATAAAAATAGCAACAACGAGAGGGTAAGCTAACGCTTAGTGAATGATAATATACTACATACCTATATATGTATAAAATGGACACGCCACACAAATATCAAATACCGCATACCGAAGCATCCATGAATAAGGCAACTACACTAAGCATACCGTACTATCTCTAAGCAACAAGCTAAAGATATCAATAAGGTGTAAGTTCACCAACGACGATGTGAACAACGCCAATAAGCTACACCCGGAGGGTTAGCTACAACACAACATTACATTAATATACAAAGAACAATATAAAACGAATAAGGTTAACCCCTTAACCTATTACCGAATACCAAATCGCCACAATGAAGATTGGCCGAACTACACGAGCCTTAGTAATCCGAACCCACACGAGATTACTATCTTCACAACATCGAGGTTAGCCGAACTACACGAGCCTTAGTGATCCGAAACCACACGAGATTACTACCTCAATAAGATGACCGAACTACACGAGTCATCGTGAATCCAAACTACACGTGATTCACTTCTCAACATCAAAACCCACGGTCACGGGATTATAAAATCCACCACATCAGGGTCATCCACATCACAACCAAGTGTGATGACGTACACACATAGTGTTCACCTCGCCAAAGGTAGTCAACCAAAACACACAACCGTGCCAATTGGACCTATACACAAGTCCATCAAAACCACCTATATGTGAAGTGAGCTCTATAACCGAGAACCACTTTACCCGACCCGCACCCATCCTACACATACATATGCATATAGGATATTAACACTCACCCTGTCGCCTTGAAGAAATGCTTCCAAGTAATCCGCAACTCGTCAATGGAAAGTACCTAATCCATTATCACAAATTCAACAACACACTTAGATTGGATTTACAAACCAACTCAATTTGACACTTAGTGCAAATTCGACCCAAAAGCACTTCCAAGGACAAACCGCACCCAAACTAACCAATAATCACTAACACAAGTGATAATGGTCCTAAAATGCCAATTAAACCCGAACACAAGTGTTAAACACTTATCGTTCTCAAAATCGCCCATAAACCCTAATTTTGACCCATAAAGTCAAAGTCTCACCAATTACAAGTTTTGACACCAAAACATGTTTAACTCGGGTTTATACTTCAAATTAATCCATTTTAAGTTTATAAACCTTATTAAATCAACAATCGGGTCAAAATCATCATCAAACCCTAATTTTGGCTCTAGTCAAAATTAGTCAACCACGAAAACCCTAAAAGTCTCCAAAACAACAATAATCACTAATGCTAGTGATTGTACACCATTCTCAAGTCTTAAACATGGTTAAATCATTAACCAACCCAAAACCCACCTTTAACACTTATAAACCCGAATCTTGGTGTTAATCTTCAATTAACAACTAAATGGGTTTCACCTATGAATAAAACAATCAAAAGCCCCAAATTTGAATGATGAACACGAAAATGAAATTCGGAGTTAGAGCTTACCACTAGTATCATCGTGTAGCTAGGAACGAGGAGAACACACTTGTCAACTACGCCAAAGATCAACTCCCGTTTCTTCCTTTCCAAAATCCCACTTGAATCACTTGGGGTATTTGAGTTTCTTTGGAGAAAATGAAAGAAAAAGTAAAAGAAAATAAGAAATGAAATGAATGGATGAGGTTAAATCCTCAAATCTGGCTCAAATGTGAAAAGACTAAATTGCCCTTGAACTTCAATTAAAATTACAAGAATCTGGTGCCAGTTCGTGCAGTTTGCCGCGCCGCGGCATTAATGGTCATGCCGCGACCTTTGCCTGAGTCTGGTGCCTTCTTTACCACACTTTCTGATCTGAATTTATTCGAAACGCCGCGCCGCGGTTCCCTTTGTCGCGCCGCGACACTCAACGTGTCCTGACTCATTTTCTCGCATACAAGACTTTAACACCCGTAAATGTCCCGAACCCTTCATACGCCTATCGTGCATACCCAATTCACCTATAAATCATATACGGGGAAAACGGGGTGTTACAACTCTCCCCCACTTAGACTCGATCACGTCCTCGTGATCCTCGTCACTTAACCAAACGGACCACACTTCACGGTCCTCAAACATAAGTCCCAACCGACTTTTCTAGACAACTCTTCCCAGTGAATCGCCTTAACGACTAAAGTCGTCACTCATAAATTATCAAATCCACCAATCCGAGCACTAAAACCATGCTCATTCCCTAACATCGGGAAAACTCAACCAATCTCGTACCGAGATATCAACCCCTTAGCGTACCATTACCAAGTACAATGCTAAAAGCAACCAAGTCTCAACCTAAGGTCAACAATCCGAGACGATGAAGACCAAACCAAAAGAATCCTGACGGATAACAACAATCACTAAACATCCCTTGTAGTGCGCAATACGACCAATACGCAACTACCGTAACATCACAAGCAACGGCTAAAACCATTAGCGCCCAAAACGACTATGGAAACGAAAATCTCAAAGTGTACCAAATCGACTATTATCACACCCGTAACAACATGTGAGCGAAACACGGCTATCGCATCACTAATCAGACAACACGGTCCTCACGACCCCACCATCGGCGTATAAAACAACCGATAGTTCACACAACATGGTCCTTACGACCCCACCATTGGTGTATAAAACAACCAATAGATCAAACGACATGGTCCTCACGACCCCACCATCGGTGTATAAAACAACCGACATATCACACAACAAGAAGGCTGGCCGAAAACACACGCGCCTTAGTGAATCCGAACTACACGCGACTCACTACTTTCACTACAACAACAATCGGGATTGGCCGAACTACACGCGCCTTAGTAAATCCGAACTACACGAGAGTCACTATCCCGGAGGAATGACCGAACTACACGAGTCATTTGTGAATCCGAACTACACGAGACTCACTCCTCAATACAATGACAAAAACCACATGAGTCATTTGTGAATCCGAACTACACGCGACTCACTTCTACAATAAGATGACCGAAACCACACGCGTCATCGTGAATCCGAAACCACACGCGATCCACTACCATGATGAAGTCAGCGGACCCGAAGATCATGCTTTACCAATCTCAACACCGGATGAAGTCAGCAGACCCCGTCAACGGTCATGCTTCACCGATATAACACCTCGCTCATGATGAAGTCAGCGGACCCCGAAGGTCATGCTCCACCAATCGCATACTCCCATGATGAAGTCAGCGGACTCGAAAATCATGCTCTACCAATCAATAACCATGATGAAGTCAGCGGACTCGAAAGTCATGCTCCACCAATCAATAACCATGATGAAGTCAGCGGACCCCGAAGGTCATGCTTCACCAATCAACGCCCTTTTGGCCTCGAACAACGAGTAGCGTAACATCGCGCTCTGCTACACTATAGTGAATCCTAACGGATACCACTAACCATTCACACACTCGAGCAAGAACCACCTATATCAAACATAGGCACAAAACAATAATTCTCTAGAAGAGAATCCGACACACACACCCCCCTTAACCGAGGGATTTCACTTTGCTCACTAAACACGTCCATTATCTCTCAACGAGATTTACCACATTACCACCTCGGTGATAATTCAAATCCAAACCATAAGTACAATTTATCCAAAATTGTAATCTACCACAAATCGACCAAAACCAGGTCTCGACAACATTTTCCGGATCTACCAAAAGCATCATCCGAAATCTCACACTAAAACTTCCTCGTGCGGGAGTGTAACTCCCCTACTTGGAACTACGTTCCATATTCGCACCTCGTACAGCCGTACAATGCTACCAAAGGTAGACTTTACCAACAATTGGGTTCACACGACCCATCACCATCTCTTGCTCCAGCCTTGAGCACACGAAAGATTTCAATCAATCCTTAAACACTTCGAACAAAAAGTGTACCACGATTACACAAACCACACCCTCGCAATCATCCAATTGCTCTAGTTTGTCAATTTCCACCTAGTCACTCATGTACCTAAGGGTTTCACTCCGGTACCCTAAGTACAATGTAACCACAACACAATCGGAGTCGAACACCACGCTAGTAGGTATAAAAGAGGCACCTAATATCACGTCATATAAACTCCATTACCAACATACATCGAGATTCAAAACACTCGATCTCAAGGGTTCCAACCACCCGACGAACCTCACGGTCCATCAGTCTCAACACAAAAGCGAACACACGCTTAACAACCGATCACCAAAACCCATTTCCATGGCTTGGTAGAACATTCCCCAAATACTAAGGAATGCTTGGTTGCACCAAGTCTGACGCCCTTCGCCAGACAATCAACATCACCATAGGGTACTTCCATTAGGAACGTCACCCATAACAACAATATGCACAACACAATGCATTTTATAAACTCAAACTCAAACGGCACTTAATAAATAATCAAAGGACATATTTATTAAAATGAAACGTACCTTAACGTCTCCTTGTCGCACCCGTCCCCGCTAACTTGGGACATTCCGACTTACGATGTCCTTCTTCTTGGCAATTGAAACACACCATACAATCACCCTTTGGTACCGAACATTCCCAAGACTTGTGACCCCTCATGCCACAATTGTAACATCTAGATGCACTAGAATCCGGTATACCCGTCCGCGTACCACCCGTGCTCACACTCGGACCCTTAGTCCTCTTACTCGGAGCACCATACGAAACAACCCTTCTCTCACTTGAAGGTTCACCAATTTTTTGATCGCGTATACGACTCGAAACCTCTAGCCACGGCGAATAATTCCGCAAACGATTTCGCGTGACCCCGACTAATCTTATTCTTCAAGTCATCATTCAAGGTTAGATAGAAATCTTGCATCAACAAATTATCATTCCCCAAATACTCCGGGCAAAAACGAGCCTTCGCCATAAAGGTCGTCTTGAGAGTATTCAAATCCATAGAACCCTGTTGCAAATTTCGCAACTCATTACGCATTTCTGACAAATCGGCTGAAGTCCGGAACTCCTCGAAGAATTCCTTCTTAAACCCGTCCCATGATAATGCCATAAACGGTTCACCACCGACAAGATCAATCTTACCATCCAACCAATCCTTTGCCCTACCCCGCAACAAACTAGTAGCGAGTCTCGTCTTCTTCTCAGGAGGGCATTCAATAGTACGAAAACACCCTTCGACATCCGAGATCCAAGTTGTGCTTACAAAAGGATCCGGTTTCCCGTCATACATCGGGGGTTTAGTCCTCATGAAGCTCTTAAGACAATACTCCATTTCACTACTACCCTGAAATTCGGAATACTTCCTATCCATTTCTTCTCGAAACGTACTCATTTGCTCCGCAATGGCGGCCGCAACTCTAGAGTTAAACTCCTCGTCATTCGTCTCAATCTCGTTTCGCGTCGTCACTCTAAAGAATGCAAAACGATTAGTCCACGAACGTATAAAACAACACGCATAACACCGCCCCATGTTGCTCAACACTCGTCGTACATCACTTGTTAGACACGATTTGCACCCGTAATAAGGTTTGCAAGTCCTTATTACGCACACACGTCGTCTCAACTCGTTAGTACAACGACCGCCTCGCTCGATGATATAACCAACACAAACAAAATTCTACGCGATATAAACACACGCGAGAATTATCATCACTAGACAATCATATATTAATAATATCCGCATTACTAATATAAACGTTAGTCAACCTATAAACAAGGCACTAACTAAACCCATTTCTGACCCGTTCACCTACAAGTCCCGCAACAAATAAGCACACACAAAAGTCTAAGTCTAGGCACCTATCTCAAGTCGCCTAAATCCCTTAGACCATGCTCTGATACCACTTGTAACGACCCAACCCGTATTAAAACCGGCCCATAAAATTTTTTCCTTTTAATACGCGTTAAATAATACTTTAGGTCCCAATTGTGTTTCCATAAACATCTTTAATACAATAGAAGGTTTAATAAACCTTAAAACATTTAATACATTGATTAATTGTCCAAACGGACATACACGACCCGACTAGTTTAGTTTCTAACCAAAACCGAGCATGGTGATTTGGGACTACGCTACCCAAATCCTAATCGAGTACAAAAGCAAGATCTTCTAAGCAACCTAGCCAAGATCTCAAATCCCCAAGCTTACCCGATCCGCCAAGCATGCGAACCTATAAAAATAGCAACAACGAGAGGGTAAGCTAACGCTTAGTGAATGATAATATACTACATACATATATATGTATAAAATGGACACGCCACACAAATATCAAATACCGCATACCGAAGCATCCATGAATAAGGCAACTACACTAAGCATACCGTACTATCTCTAAGCAACAAGCTAAAGATATCAACAAGGTGTAAGTTCACCAACGACGATGTGAACAACGCCAATAAGCTACACCTGGAGTGTTAGCTACAACACAACATTACATTAATATATAAAGAACAATATAAAACGAATAAGGTTAACCCCTTAACCCATTACCGAATACCAAAACGCCACAATGAAGATTGGCCGAACTACACGAGCCTTAGTAATCCGAACCCACACGAGATTACTATCTTTACAACATCGAGGTTGGCCGAACTACACGAGCCTTTGTAATCCGAAACCACACGAGATTACTACCTCAATAAGATGACCGAACTACACGAGTCATCGTGAATCCGAACTACACGCGATTCACTTCTCAACATCAAAACCCACGGTCACGGGATTATCAAATCCACCACATCGGGGTCATCCACATCACAACCAAGTGTGATGACGTACACACATAGTGTGCACCTCGCCAAAGGTAGTCAACCAAAATGCACAACTGTGCCAATTGGACCTATACACAAGTCCATCAAAACCACCTATATGTGAAGTGAGCTCTATAACCGAGAACCACTTCACCCGACCCGCACCCATCCTACGCATACATATGCATATAGGATATTAACACTCACCTTGTCGCCTTGAAGAAATGCTTCCAAGTAATCTGTAACTTTTCAATGGAAAGTACCTAATCCATTATCACAAGTTCAACAACACACTTAGATTGGATTTACAAACCAACCCAATTTGACACTTAGTGCAAATTCGACCCAAAAGCACTTCCAAGGACAAACCGCGCCCAAACTGACCAATAATCACTAACACAAGTGATAATGGTCCTAATATACCAATTAAACCCGAACACAAGTGTTAAACACTTATCGTTCTCAAAATCGCCCCTAAACCCTAATTTTGACCCATAAAGTCAAAGTCTCACCAATTACAAGTTTTGACACCAAAACATGTTTAACTCGGGTTTATACTTCAACTTAATCCATTTTAAGTTTATAAACCTTATTAAATCAACAATCGGGTCAAAATCATCATCAAACCCTTATTTTGGACCTAGTTAAAATTAGTCAACCACGAAAACCCTAAAAGTCTCCAATACAACAATAATCACTAATGCTAGTGATTGTACACCATTCTCAAGTCTTAAACATGGTTAAATCATTAACCAACCCAAAACCCGCCTTTAACACTTATAAACCCGAATCTTGGTGTTAATCTTCAATTAACAACTAAATGGGTTTCACCTATGAATAAAACAATCAAAAGCCCCAAATTTGAATGATGAACACGAAAATGAAATTCGGAGTTAGAGCTTACCACTAGTATCACCGTGTAGCTAGGAACGAGGAGAACACACTTGTCAACTACGCCAAAGATCAACTCCCGTTTCTTCCTTTCCAAAATCCCACTTGAATCACTTGGGGTATTTGAGTTTCATGGGAGAAAATGAAAGAAAAAGGAAAAGAAAATAAGAAATGAAATGAATGGATGAGGTTAAATCCTCAAATTTGGCTCAAACGTGAAAAGACTAAATTGTCCTTGAACTTCATTTAAAATTACAAGAATCTGGTGCCAGTTCGTGCAGTTTACCGCGCCGCGGCATTAATGGTCGCGCCGCGACCTTTGCCTGAGTCTGGTGCCTTCTTTACCACACTTTCTGATCTGGATTTATTCGAAACACCGCGCCGCGGCTCCCTTTGTCGCGCCGCGACACTCAACGTGTCCTGACTCATTTTCTCGCATACAAGACTTTAACACCCGTAAATGTCCCGAACCCTTCATACGCCTATCGTGCATACCCAATTCACCTATACATCATATACAGGGAAAACGGGGTGTTACACGTTGACTTATTTTTCCGGCCCTTTGACAAGCATCACAGGATTTATAAAGAAGGTGTGCATCTTTGAAAATTGTAGGCCAATAGAATCCAGCGTCATAGACTTTTCTTGCTGTTAGTTGAGTCCCATAATGCCCTCCTGTTGGTCCTGTGTGACAATGGTTTAAGATTTGACTATCTTCATCTTCGAATACGCATCGGCGTATTATTCCATCTGGACAACTTTTAAACAAATGTGGATCTTCCCAAAAATAGTATTTTATGTCACTAAACAATTTCTTTCATTTTTGGTACGACAACCCTTTTTCAAGGAATCCACATACTAAATAGTTTGCATAGTCTGCAAACCATGTAATTTCATTATAATCGATTCTCAATAGATATTCATCAGAAAAGTTATCTTGTATGGCTGATTCATTTAGAACTTCTAATTCGGGATTTTCAAGACGAGAAATATGATCAGCGGCGAGATTCTCTGCTCCCTTTTTGTCTCGGATTTCAATATCGAACTCTTGTAAGAGTAAGATCCAACGAATTAATCGTGGTTTGGCATCTTGTTTTGAAAATAGGTATCTAAGAGCAGAATGGTCGGTATAGACCACCGTTTTAGCTAGAACGAGATATGAACGAAATTTATCAAAAGCAAAGACAATAGCAAAGAGTTCATTTTCAGTAGTTGTGTAATTTGTTTGTGCTCCTTGTAATGTCTTGATAGCGTAATAAATAGGATGAAATCGTTTTTCAATCATTTGTCCTAAAACGGCTCCCATTGCAAAATCACTTGCATCGTACATGAGTTCAAATGGAAGATTCCAATTTGGAGTTATCATGATCGGCGCATTAGTGAGTTTTTCTTTAAGAATATTAAAAGATTTGATGCACTCATCCGAAAAGATCAATGGAGCATCCTTTTCTAAGAGTTTATTCATAGGAAAGGCAATTTTAGAAAAATCTTTTATGAAACGTCGGTAAAAACGTGCATGCCCTAGAAAACTCCTAACTCCCCTAACATTGGTGGGATGTGGAAGTTTAGCAATTACATCTACTTTAGCTCTATCCACTTCAATTCCTTCCTTTGAAATTTTGTGACTAAGAACGATGCCTTCTTTGACCATGAAATGGAATTTCTCCCAATTAAGAACTAGATTTGATTGCTCGCATCTAATAAGCATTCGTCCAAGATTAACTAGACATGATTCAAATGTATCATCGAAGACTGAAAAGTCATCCATGAAAACTTTCATGCATTCTTCTATCATGTCGTGAAAAATCGCCATCATGCACCTTTGAAAGGTTGCAGGGGCGTTGCAAAGTCCAAATGGCATGCGTTTATAATTAAAAGTACCATACAGGCACGTGAATGTGGTTTTCTCTTGGTCCTCGGGTGCTATTGGAATTTGAAAGTATCTGGAAAAACCGTCAAGAAAACAATAGTAACTATTCCCGACTAATCTTTCCAACATTTAATCAATGAAAGGTAAGGGAAAGTGATCTTTTCTGGTGGCGTCATTTAGTTTTCTATAATCAATACAGACACGCCATCCTGTTACAGTCCTAGTAGGAATAAGCTCATTTTTTCATTTGTGATGACAGTCATGCCACCCTTCTAAGGTACGCATTGAACTGGGCTTACCCATGGACGATCAGAGATTGGATAAATTAAACCTGCATCTAGCAGTTTAATAATTTCATCTTAACAACATCTTGCATATTAGGATTTAGTCTTCGTTAGCGTTGCACATAGGTTTTATGACCTTCTTCCATAAGGATTTTATGTGTGCAATACGAAGGACTTATGCCTTTAACGTCATGAATCTTCCATGCAATAGCTGGTTTATGAGCTTTTAGCACAGAAATGAGTTGAGATTTTTCATTTTCAGTAAGAGAAGACGATATTATTACAGGTAATTCAGATTTACCATGTAAATAAGCGCATTCCAAATGGTTTGGAAGTGGCTTTAACTCTAATGTCGGTGGTTCTTCTATCGATGATTTGTATCGATATCTGTCTTCCTTTTTTAACATTTGAAGTTCTTCTGTTATTGGTTCGTATTCATTAGCCATGAGTGCGGCTAACATTTCAGCTTCATCAATTGGTTCATTTCCTTCTCCTAAAGAACATTCTCCTGTTCCTTGTAATTCTGGAAATTCTTCTAACAATTCTGCATGTGAATCTATAGTTTGAATATAATAATATGTATCATCTGCAGATTACGTTTGTTGCATGGCTCAATCCACAGAAAAGGTAACACTCTCGTCCTCTATACTTAGGGTCAGTTTCTTACCAAACACGTCTATTATTGCTTTAGCCGTGTTTAAGAATGGTCTTCCTAATATGAGAGGAACTCGAGAATCTTCTTCCATGTCCAGAATAACAAAATCTACTGGAAATACTAAAAACCAACTTTAACTAGCATGTTCTCCAATATCCCTCTAGGATATTTTACTGATCGATCGGCTGGTTGTATGCTTATTCGTGTTGGTTTCAATTCTCCAAGGTCTAGTTTAGCGTATAGTGAATATGGCATTAAATTTATACTAGCACCTAAGTCTGCCAATGCTTCTATTAAACTAAGTGAAAGGACCCGTTCATATACATTATAAACGATTCACAATAGTTGATTACATTGCAAGGTATTTGACCTCTATATGATACATTTTACAAACATTGCATTCATTTTTAAAAGATAATCTTTCTTTATATCGAAAATTGACAGGCACGCATACCATTTCATAATATCCACTATCCAACTATAAATTGATTTAATAATAATCTTTGATGAACTCAATGACTCGCATGCAACGTTCTTCGAAATATGCTATGAAAGACTCCAATAAATATCTTTAAAATGAGTAAATGCACAGCGGAAGATTTCTTTAACACCTGAGAATAAACATGCTTTAAAGTGTCAACCAAAAGGTTGGTGAGTTCATTAATTTATCATAATCATTTATTTCCATCATTTTAATAGACCACAAGAATTTCATATTTCCATTTCTCATAAACATACGTCCCATGCATAGAGACAAAAATATCATTCATATGGATTGAACACCTGGTAACCGACATTCACAATATGCATATAAGAATATCCCCATAATTCCGGGATCCTCCTTCGGACATGATATAAATTTCGAAGTACTAAAGCATCCGGTACTTTGGATGGGGCTTGTTGGGCCCGATAGATCTATCTTTAGAGTTCGCGTCAATTAGAGTGTTTGTTCCCTAATTCTTAGATTACCAGACTTAATAAAAAGGGCGATATTCGGTTTAATAATCCAACCATAGAATGTAATTTTAAGTACTTGTGTCTTTTCCGTAAAACAGTTATAAAAGTTGCGCATGTATTCTCAGCTCAAAAATATAAAGGGTAAAAAGGCAAATGAAACTCACCATACTGTATTTCGTAGTAAAAATACATATAACGTCATTGAACAAGTGCAAGGTTGGCCTCGGATTCACGAACCTAAATTAATTATATATATTTATATGTTGGTCAATATTTGTCTAACAAATTAAGTCAAGTCATAGCGTACCACAATCCTAATGCTCGAGTCTAATATGCAAAAGTCAACAAAAGTCTATTTGACTCATAATGATTTTCCAAAATTTATACATGATTATTATATAATTTAAATATCGTCGTTTTATAATTTTAAATATATATATATATTTTTTTTTAAATTTATGAGAGTAAATAATATAATTCATTTATTAATAACTAAAACTTTATATTAATATTTATATAATAAAATATACTTTTATATATATTAAGTATTAAAATTTATAAAATTTATTTAATATCATAAAGATAGGATGATAGGTATTATTACTGAAATTTTATTACACAAAGTAAAATATGTTTGTATCACATATTTATTTGGTAAAATAATATCTATAATAATAGTAAGTAGAAGTTGTATTATTTTGTAATTATAATTATTATTATTCTATTAATAAAGATATCAATATTTATATTTACTAACAAAGATATTATGATAATTCTAATTATGATAACTTTAATATTTACAATACTATTTAATATTAACATTAAAATAATAATTTTATTTAAAATGATAATAAAAAAAATATTTTGTAATAACAATAACATCTCCTTTAAAATGATAATTTTTGTTAAAATGATAGTTTTAGTACTAACGATTCCTTTAATAATAATAGTAATGATAAAAATAATAAGAACGATAATTTTATCTAAATTATTATCTTACAATATTTAAATTTCATCATGATACTCATACTCATTATTTTCTAATCAATTTGCTAATAGTTTTTAAATCGTCTTTTATATCGCGTTCATTTTTAGTGATAATAGTAATCATAATAATTAAGTGTTACAAATTTTAATTTTTAATTATAATAATACTAATAATAATAAATATTATGATAAGGATAATAATTATTTTAATGATAATCATAATAATACTAATTATACTTTTAACGATAATAACTATAGTAATAATAATAAAAATAACAATTTTAACGATAATACTTTTTATAGATAATGTTAATAATAATAATAATAATAATAATAGTAATAATAAAAATAATAATAGTAATAATAGTAATTGGATAAAAATTAGAACGACGATAATGACGATAATAGTAATCATTTTTACAAAACTTCAATTGGCTATAACTTCTAATCCGTTCATCGAAACCATTCGATATCTAAAGGAAAAGTTCTTAATTTTTCGCTAGCTTTCCAAGGACATGCATATCTTATATCTTACCTCAACCGTAGGTGTAACTAATTCAAGATTCAACATAACCTATTTAAGGGCAATATCAAAAGTACAAACATGCATAATCCTATTTTCTTGAGCACTAGTCAGGGATACACTATTAATATGTAAAAATTAATTTACGAGTACTCACGTATCAATATTGAGATTCAATATTGCAGGAAATGTACGTAGACGCAACGGAGATGATGAACACTAAATTGGCCTCGCGAGCATACCCTTGATCCATACCCATAACCTCCATAGCTATAACCCATAATTTCCTTAGCCCTATCCTACTCCATAACCAGTTTTGAAAGTGACCCGCCCATGACCTCGTCGTAATATTTTATGTATGATACTAATAATAATACTACCAATACTAATAATAATAAGTTTAATAATAATATTAATCTTAATAATAATAATAATATTAATATGTATATAGAGAGAGCAGAGATATAGGGATAAGGTAAAATGAATTCGGAGCAAATAAAATGCGAGCTTTATAGAATTTCCCTGGAATCTTTTGCAATCACATGAGCTTTCCTTACAGCTCATATACTTTTGTCACATTATACCGACACTCATTCTTCATTGTAATTTGGTTACATAAATAATATTAATTTAATATATAATATATTAAATCTTTAGAATTAATTAAATATTATATTATATTTACGCTCATGGTAAAAATATAATTTTTACAAAAATGACACGGTCGTGGTCTCACGACTCATGTACCACTTTCGGTTTTTCGAGCGCACTTTCGTACGTTTAGAAAACTAGCCTTTTACGTTTAATGACTCGTACCATTATAAAACTTTAGTTTTAGTTATTGAAAAATTACTTTATGACAAATGTATCTTACATAATTGAGTGTTGTGGTCATTTCCTTCTATAAATCAGTGGCTCGTTATTTGTCAAGATATATTATTTTAAGTCAGGACATTTTATGACTAAGTTAAAAATATATATTTTCATTTAAAATTGTAAATTTGTTCAATATATATATTTGAAATATTTGTCAAATGATATAATATTTTGTCTTTCAAAAGCGATTACATTTCAAGTTTATTTTATATAATTTACTTATTTTAAATAATAGTAGTTATTTTACTAACTACTGTGTTTAATATAAAACTAAAGAGTTGATTTTTCGAGGGAGGCGAGTTAATCAATTAAAGTACATTTTTGAATTTTAAACGGAAATGATTACTAACTTTTTACTAACTCTTGCTAATGACATTTTTGTAAATCACCCTTATCAGATATTCCAGATACCGTTAAAAAGAAAAGGTTTTCTAAATAAAAGTGGACCTCTTAATAGAGACTCGTAATCATAATTCAATGCATCTGATAATTCAATCACTTGAATATTATCTTTTAATTCCATTGATAATTATTTGAATATATTTTGCAGTCGATACGTTTATGTAAAGTATTATACGTCTAATACTTTGTTAAAGTTTCCAAGCTATAATTATATATACACATATACATACATAATCATATCCGTTCATATAATGGTTCGTGAATCGTCGAAATTTGGTCAAAGGGTAATTGATTAAATGAATATAGTTTCAAAACTTTCGAGACTCAACATTACAGACTTTGCTTAACGTGTCAGAATCATAGAAAGATTAAGTTTAAATTTGATCGGAAATTTCCGGGTCATCACAGTACCTACCCGTTAAAAGAAATTTCGTCCCGAAATTTGGTCGAGGTCGTCATGGCTAACTATAAGAATGTTTTCATGACGAGTTAGAGTTCTATTATCATTGAGTAATATGGATAAAACAATTCGTTTTTGTGAGGAACACGAATGAAGCTATTACTTAAGAGTGAAAATGAATAAATGCAGGTTTGACTTAACCGGTGACGTAGTCAAGATTGATTTTCCGAAATTTAAGGAATTTGGAAGAAATCTTCATAATAAGATTTGATTCTTCGATAATTAAGGAGATTCAGATCTTCTTTGGTTAAACGCGATAATCTGCTTCAATTTTTCTGTCAGATATTTCCCTATAAATTCACCTTCTCCATTTCCTTACGACTCACACCTTCTATTCTTTCTTCCTCAATTCATACCTTAAAGCATTCGTTAATATGCTCCATCCCATCCTGATCCTTGATATCCTCTTAACGTTCATATTTGTCATTCTTCTTTTTAATCTGTCACTGGAAGAATCTATTTACTTTTACTATACCCTAGGGTTTATAGTGTTTTTAGTTCTCCCGTGTCTTTACGTTGCTATATGCATTGACATATACGGTTTATAATTTCTGGGTGGTTGTTAGGTTTTACATCTTCCCTTATACTTCGATGCCCCTGCTTCTGTCTTCTATAATCATTGTCATCCACAGTTAATGCTCTCTTCTATTTGTTGTGATTTATACTCCAATTTCTATGTCGGAGTTTTCATTCTTTCGTTTCCTCTTCTTGTGATTAAGCACTACTTGTAATGGTCCAGAATTCGCAGATATGAATTTCGGAATGAACATTGTTAATGTTCTAAGAAGGGAATCGTAATGGTACGATCTTGCTTTGTCAAATTACCAGAATACCCTGGAAAAGACTGAATCATCAAGTAAAATATTTTCTTGATATGTTTAGAGATTAGATAGAATGTAAGAGTCGTGTAAATGGCACATGATGACGGTATGTTCTGTGAATCATCACGTTCCATTAGAAACTCAGCATGAATTACTGTAATATAATTACGTTGATCAAGTGTAATTATATTATACTAACTCATGCATCAGTTCCCAACACTACTTCAAAACATTCATATTTGAATTTTTTCAGAAATTAGAAACTAACACAGTTTCTTTTATATTGCAGATATTGCAGAGAGATAAATGATTTCAGATAAGAATAGTTGTGGAAATATCTCCAGAGATATGGAGAATATGTATAATGGGAGATACGAAGATACCTTATAATATTTAAGGTAAGATGATGATGAAGAATATCTGTCTGTGAAGGTTTAGAATAAGGGGTAACGTGTTTGCTAACAATTTTAGCAGACACTGAATCATTTGGATCCTTTGAAGGCAGATTCAGTCTCTGTGGTTTGTCCACGGCTTCCTTCATACTTTGCTCAATCCGTTTTTTTCCAGTACCAAATCCTTTCTTTTTCTGAGCTTTACCAACTCACTATCTTTTATCATCAAACTTTTGGCCATTTAGATCATCTGCCATTTTTATGTTTCCTCTGCATTTAATGCTATAATATCTGAATCACTGGTTATCAATCCGAGGTGGGTTCAGAAGAATCATGTTTTCAATGATTACACGCTGGTGGTAATATGGTGGAATATGAAAGGTTCCTCAGTAACAATGACGAATGGGCAACGTATTTATCGGGGTTATAATAAGACTGGTCCGACTGAAAAGTCGAAGTTGACTTGCTGAAGCTGTGACAAAATTGGCTACTTTGAAAAGGAATCGAAATGTTGTTTTTGCTAATAAATGATTAAGGATTCGACGCGGGTACATGTTAGATTATGACTTTGGTTTCGAGAGTTTTTCAGGTACAAAACTTCGGGTAACGTGTGGCTGGATCATCATCCCAATTGTTTATTATTTGAAGTGTCTTTCGAAATTTCGAAGAGTTTTAAATGCAGATTGTCATAGTCAATATCCAAATGATGAAATCGTCCTGAATCTCGAATAATTTTCATATACTTCTGAGTGTTACGAATAAAAGTGATGTTCTGTCACAGTTTTGAAGTCAAAGTATAGCTTTGAAAAATGTAAGGATCTAAGAGTGATGATTTTGGTTGTATCTCGAGTTGACTTCTGAAATTCCAGAAATCAGAATATGTAATTTGATTCGAATGAGTATGGTTGTTTTGATTTCTATAGAAGAATATATATTAATATAGTTGATGATTGTTGAATCAGAATTGAAGAGTGTAACATATTAATTGTGAATTTAAATATCACTCGGGTATTACCTACCCGTTAAAAAAAATTTTCACAAATAATATTTTAAACAAAAATTTTCATTAAAGTCTTTATGAAAAATATATGCGGGTATATTTTCTTCAGATGTAATACAGATTCAATGAGTTAATACCATACTAAGCTCATTTGATTTTTAGTTTGAATTAGAAATGAATTTTCTCTAAAACATTAGAGATTACATAATCTTTGCGGAGTATTTCACTAATGTTATCAATACTTCAATATTTATAGGTATTTTCTTAGTGAATCATACTGATGTTCATAGAACTCTTACTAACTTCGCAAGATACGAATGTTGTTTTCCAGTAAGTTTCGAGTGCATCGAAGATGAAAGTGTAAAATCAAACATGTTATTGAATGATACACTTGATTTATTATGAAACTGAATTCATTGATTTGAACCAGAGATTGTAGTGAACGATGGTTGAGTTGTTAACGAATAATGTACCTTATAACATATTAGTACTATGAATTAACCGAGTAGTATCTACTCT
Source organism: Rutidosis leptorrhynchoides (assembly GCF_046630445.1). Lineage (NCBI taxonomy): Eukaryota > Viridiplantae > Streptophyta > Magnoliopsida > Asterales > Asteraceae > Rutidosis > Rutidosis leptorrhynchoides. The sequence continues at coordinate 564,903,539 of NC_092333.1, forward strand.
TCTTAAATTCATACATAATAGCTTAGTACGAAAAGGTGCCTTATAACTTCAAGATTCATATATATAAAATATATGTATATATTCTTCATAAAGAAATAATGAATTACTACTTCATCAATCGTTGATATAATAGACGCGTTGTATGATTCATAATTATTTCCACAGTGTTTCTTGAACTGGCGGAGCTTGTGATGTTATCGGTGTTGTTGATTCGGATGTTGACTGTACTGACGATGCTGGTAACGCTGACGGTACTGTTGATGCTGTTGGTAAAGCAAGTTTAGCTTGTTAATCACACACCATTTTTGTCAGGGTTTCTACTCTTCCTTCTATCATTTTGGTTCGCTTAACTGGTTTATGGTTAGGGCTAGATTCGATAATCTCTAAGACTTTAGAGATTACATAATCGCCGCTGAATGTTTCAACAATGAAGTTATGAATTAATACTTCGTCAATTATTGTTGTTGGTACTCCGTGGTATCTATGATACGTATGACGTTGATGCTCGTGGGACAGATTGTGAAGTTGAGGTTTACGACGCGGTTGTGGTTAGAGGTGGTAATGGTACAGTTGGCGTTGATGATGGTGGTACTGGTTATGCTGCTGATGCTGCTGCTGGTGTTTGTAATCTCTGCACCATATTCTCCAAAGCCACTACCCGAGCGCGAAGCTCGTTGACTTCTTCTATTACACCGGGGTGATTATCGGTTCGGACGAGCGGATAAATAAAATCTAAAATTTGATGTAATATATAATCGTGACGAGATACTCTGGAAACGAGCGAGAACATGGTATTTCGGACAGTTTCGCCGGTAAGTGATTCAGGTTCTTCGTCAAGAAGGCAATGTGGTGGATGGAAGGGATCACCTTCTTCTTGTCTCCAATGATTGAGGAGGCTGCGAACCCATCCCCAATTCATCCAGAATAGGTGATGACTAATTGGTTGATCTATTCCGGTCACACTGCTTTCGGAGCTTGAATGGGATTCCATTTCGGAATCTGAGTGACTTGAACTGATGACGAATTCCATTTCGTACGATTGGATAAAGGAATTTTTTTTCCCGATATGAAATGATTTTGGCTAACGGATGGTATTCTAATTACATAGAATATATATATATAGATCAAAAGATTTCGTAGATTACGGAGGACTTTGCGGGATATGTCAGGCAAAGTTTAAAGTAACAGATATGATAAGATATGATTTAGCAGATTTGCTAAGATATGAAGTTTTGTCTATACACTATTCATGCAATCAATGCAGCAAGACGTGTCTTAGACTAAAAATGATAAGCAGGTAATTTTCTGAGGATGATAAGTAGTTAATTTTTGACACAAAATGATAAGCAAAACTTTTGACATGCAGACACGGTCGAAGTCCAGACTCACTAATGCATCCTATCGACTTATAAGTTAGACACACTAATGCAGACCTGGTTCGCTAAGACCACCGCTCTGATACCAACTGAAAGGATCCGTTCATATACATTATAAATGATTCACAATAGTTGATTACATTGCAAGGTATTTGACCTCTATATGATACATTTTACAAACATTGCATTCATTTTTAAAAGATAATCTTTCTTTATATCGAAAATTGAGAGGCACGCATACCATTTCATAATATCCACTATCCAACTATAAATTAATTTAATAATAATCTTTGATGAACTCAATGACTCAAATGCAACATTCTTCGAAATATGCTATGAAAGACTCCAATAAATATCTTTAAAATGAGCAAATGCACAGCGGAAGATTTCTTTAACACCTGAGAATAAACATGCTTTAAAGTGTCAACCAAAAGGTTGGTGAGTTCATTAGTTTATCATAATCATTTATTTCCATCATTTTAATAGACCACAAGAATTTCATATTTCCATTTCTCATAAACATACGTCTCATGCATAGAGACAAAAATATCATTCATATGGATTGAACACCTGGTAACCGACATTCACAATATGCATATAAGAATATCCCCATCATTCCGGGATCCTCCTTCGGACATGATATAAATTTCGAAGTACTAAAGCATCCGGTACTTTGGATGGGGCTTGTTGGGCCCGATAGAACTATCTTTAGAGTTCGCGTCAATTAGAGTGTCTGTTCCCTAATTCTTAGATTACCAGACTTAATAAAAAGGGCGATATTCGGTTTAAAAATCCAACCATAGAATGTAATTTTAAGTACTTGTGTCTATTCCGTAAAACAGTTATAAAAGTTGCGCATGTATTCTCAGCCCAAAAATATAAAGGGTAAAAAGGCAAATGAAACTCACCATACTGTATTTCGTAGTAAATATACATATAACGTCATTGAACAAGTGCAAGGTTGGCCTCGGATTCACGAACCTAAATTAATTATATATATTTATATGTTGGTCAATATTTGTCTAACAAATTAAGTCAAGTCATAGCGTACCATAATCCTAAAGCTCGAGTCTAATATGCAAAAGTCAACAAAAGTCTATTTGACTCATAATGATTTTCCAAAATTTATACATGATTATTATATAATTTAAATATCGTCGTTTTATATTTTTAAATATATATATATTTTTTAAAATTTATTAGAGTAAATAATATAATTCATTTATTAATAATTAAAACTTTATATTAATATTTATATAATAAAATATACTTTTATATATATTAAGTAATAAAATTTATAAAATTTATTTAATATCATAAAGATAGGATGATAGGTATTATTAATGAAATTTTATTACACAAAGTAAAATATGTTTGTATCACATATTTATTTGATAAAATAATATCTATAATAATAGTAAGTAGAAGTTGTATTATTTTGTAATTATAATTATTATTATTCTATTAATAAAGATATCAATATTTATATTTACTAACAAAGATATTATGATAATTCTAATTATGATAACTTTAATATTTACAATACTATTTAATATTAACATTAAAATAATAATTTTATTTAAAATGATAATAAAAAAATATATTTTGTAATAACAATAACATCTCCTTTAAAATGATAATTTTTGTTAAAATGATAGTTTTAGTACTAACGATTCCTTTAATAATAATAGTAATGATAAAAATAATAAGAACGATAATTTTATCTAAATTATTATCTTACAATATTTAAATTTCATCATGATACTCATACTCATTATTTCTTAATCAATTTGCTAATAGTTTTTAAATCGTCTTTTATATCGCGTTCATTTTTAGTGATAATAGTAATCATAATAATTAAGTGTTACAAATTTTAATTTTTAATTATAATAATACTAATAATAATAAATATTATGATAAGGATAATAATTATTTTAATGATAATCATAATAATACTAATTATACTTTTAACGATAATAACAATAGTAATAATAATAAAAATAACAATTTTAACGATAATACTTTTTATAGATAATGTTAATAATAATAATAATAGTAATAATAAAAATAATAATAGTAATAATAGTAATTGGATAAAAATTAGAACGACGATAATGACGATAATAGTAATCATTTTTACAAAACTTCAATTGGCTATAACTTCTAATCCGTTCATCGAAACCATTCGATATCTAAAGGAAAAGTTCTTAATTTTTCGCTAGCTTTCCAAGGACATGCATATCTTATATCTTACCTCAACCGCAGGTGTAACTAATTCAAGATTCAACATAACCTATTTAAGGGCAATATCAAAAGTACAAACATACATAATCCTATTTTCTCGAGCACTAGTCAGGGATACACTATTAATATGTAAAAATTAATTTACGAGTACTCACGTATCAATATTGAGATTCAATATTGCAGGAAATGTACGTAGACGCAACGGAGATGATGAACACTAAATTGGCCTCGCGAGCATACCCATGATCCATACCCATAACCTCCATAGCTATAACTCATAATTTCCTTAGCCCTATCCTACTCCATAACCAGTTTTGAAAGTGACCCGCCCATGACCTCGTCGTAATATTTTATGTATCATACTAATAATAATACTACCAATACTAATAATAATAAGTTTAATAATAATATTAATCTTAATAATAATAATAATATTAATATGTATATAGAGAGAGCAGAGATATAGGGATAAGGTAAAATGAATTCGGAGCAAATAAAATGCGAGCTTTATAGAATTTCCCTGGAATCTTTTGAGATCACATGAGCTTTCCTTACAGCTCATATACTTTTGTCACATTATACCGACACTCATTCTTCATTGTAATTTGGTTACATAAATAATATTAATTTAATATATAATATATTAAATCTTTAGAATTAATTAAATATTATATTATATTTACGCTCATGGTAAAAATATAATTTTTACAAAAATGACACGGTCGTGGTCTCACTACTCATGTACCACTTTCGGTTTTTCGAGCGCACTTTCGTACGTTTAGAAAACTAGCCTTTTACGTTTAATTACTCGTACCATTATAAAACTTTAGTTTTAGTTATTGAAAAATTACTTTATGACAAATGTATCTTACATAATTGAGTGTTGTGGTCATTTCCTTCTATAAATCAGTGGCTCGTTATTTGTCAAAATATATTATTTTAAGTCAGGACATTTTATGACTAAGTTAAAAATATGTATTTTCATTTAAAATTGTAAATTTGTTCAATATATATATTTGAAATATTTGTCAAATGATATAATATTTTGTCTTTCAAAAGCGATTACATTTCAAGTTTATTTTATATAATTTACTTATTTTAAATAATAGTAGTTATTTTACTAACTACTGTGTTTAATATAAAACTAAAGAGTTGATTTTTCGAGGGAGGCGAGTTAATCAATTAAAGTACATTTTTGAATTTTAAACGGAAATGATTACTAACTTTTTACTAACTCTTGCTAATGACATTTTTGTAAATCACCCTTATCAGATATTCCAGATACCGTTAAAAAGAAAAGGTTTTCTAAATAAAAGTGGACCTCTTAATAGAGACTCGTAATCATAATTCAATGCATCTGATAATTCAATCACTTGAATATTATCTTTTAATTCCATTGATAATTATTTGAATATATTTTGCAGTCGATACGTTTATGTAAAGTATTATACGTCTAATACTTTGTTAAAGTTTCCATGCTATAATTATATATACATATATACATACATATTCATATCCGTTCATATAATGGTTCGTGAATCGTCGAAACTTGGTCAAAGGGTAATTGATTAAATGAATATAGTTTCAAAACTTTCGAGACTCAACATTACAGACTTTGCTTAACGTGTCAGAATCATAGAAAGATTAAGTTTAAATTTGATCGGAAATTTCCGGGTCATCACACTAAGACTACCCAGAAAACATGGAATTGTGAAACTTCCTGGATCTGATAATTTTTCTGGTATCTTATTCAACAGCACTGCAGAACAATTAGCATTCATTATAACAGCCGAGAGTTCTTCCATTTTCTTTCTATTTGTGATTAGATCTTTCAAGAATTTAGCATATCTTGGCATTCCTGATATCACATCAATGAAAGGAAGATTTACATTTATTTGTTTAAACATATCCAAGAATATGGATTGCTCGACTTCAAGTCTTTCTTTTCTCATTTTACTTGGGTAAGGAAGTGGTGGTTGGTATGGTTTAACATAAGGTTTAGCCTTAACTGTGTTATCTTCATTAACCTTTTCAACTACCGGTTCTAATTCCTTCTCTTGTTTAGGTTGTGGTTCCTGTGTAGTAGGAATAGCGTCATCAGAAATTACAGGCATTTCAGGTGGTTTAAGTGTAATACCACTTCTCGTGGTAATGACTTTAGCTGTTTCATTTTAGGGGTTAGCATTTGTATCGCTAGGTAGACTCCCCGGTTTTCTTTCACCTATCAACCTTGCTAGGTTGCTCACTTCTTGTTCCAGATTTTGAATAGAAGCTTGTTGATTTCTAAATGCTTGAGCATTTTGTTCATTGGTTTGTTTCTAAGATGTGAAAAATTGAGTTTGAGATTCAACTAGCTTCGACATCATGTCTTCTAAATTTGGCTTTTTATCATCGATTTGTGGTGGTTTATTTTGAAAAATAGGTCTTTGCTGATTGTAAGTATTATTGGATACTTGTTGATTGCTAGGACCTTGATGGTTGTTGTATGGAACATTTCGGTTATAATTCTGATTTTGATTGTAATTTGGTCTTGGCATTTGATAATTACTTTTTATAATTATTTCCAGGCCTTTGGTTCATGTATGAAACATTCTCTCTTTGTTCCATTCTTTGTTCAATACTGAGACAATCTTTTGTCAAATGTGGTCCTCCACACTGCTCACAACTAATTTGTATAGCGTGAATATCTTTAGTCATCTTTTCCATTCGTCTCTCAAAAGCATCTATCTTTGCAGACATGGAATCAAAGTCATGGCTAGAATCGGCTCTAGCCGCTTTAGATGATCTAACAATATCTTTTTCTTGATGCTACTCATGTGAGTGGGAAGCAGTGTTATCAATAATTTTGTAAGCTTCAGTTGCGGTTTTCTTCATAATGGAACCACCAGCTGCTATGTTGATGTCTTTTCGTGTAGTGATGTCGCATCCTTGATAGAATATTTGTACTATTTGATAAGTGTCTAAACCATGTTGAGGACATCCTCTTAACAATTTTTCAAATCTTGTCCATGCCTCATATAGAGTTTCATTTGGCTTTTGTGTGAATTTAACAATTTCTCCTTGAAGTCTCACGGCTTTAGATGCTTGAAAGAATTGTTTAAGAAATTTTTCAACTAAAACATCCCATGTATCTATCGCCCCTTCAGGTAACGATTCTAACCAATCTTTGGCTTCTCCCTTTAAAGTCCAGGGAAATAACATGAGATAAATATGTTCATCCTCTACTTCTCTGATTTTGAATAGAGTACAAATCCTATTAAAAGTTCGAAGATGTTCGTTTGGATCTTCCTTCGGCGCACCAATAAATTGGCATTGATTAGTTACCATGTGTAGGATTTGTCCTTTGATTTCATAATTTATTGCATTAATGTCTGGTTGAGTAATTGCGTGACCTTGGCCAGTGCGTTTAGCCTTCATTCGGTCTTCCATACTTAGAGGTTCCAGATTTTCCATGATTGAATTTGTTGAATCTGAATCACTAGAAGATTCTGACTTAATCGTTTCCTCCTTGACAATCTCCGAATGAGTAATTTGTGGTTCAGGAGGAATGATTAGTGGTTCAGGATCTCTGAATTGTCCCTGAATATCCTCCGAATTCTCAATTGTGAGGTCGGGTTCAAAAAATGGATTATCGGAAATTTGAATTGGAGTACTTGGTTGACTAGATGAAGATTTTAAAGAAAAATCAATGGCGACAATGTTGGCTAGATGTCTTGATCGAGTTACAGGTGGTGAACGTATGAAAGGTGGTGAACGTTTTGCTCGGTGCATTCACTGAATATCCTATTAGTTATAAAAGATAAAAATTATATAAGCTATCAAATTAATAGACTTTTCTGATTTTGCCCACGTTTTGAATAGCCAATAGATGCAGCAGGTAGCCAGGACCCTTTAAATTGGAAGCCCATAACTCGCCACTAACAAATCCAACTATTACTACAAACCAGAAAATTTTGGATGTCTATCAATTTAACCGCTTAAAATAATTTTTCGTCGAAATTTTGAAATAAAAATCTATGTCCTAAAAACAAGAGCGTCGAGAAATAAGAAAGAAAAAGAGTGCGTCGGAAAACGTCGAAAAATAAAAGGTCGAAAAATAATAATAAGAAAGTAAAGCGTTGAAACTTAAAATTCTAAAAAAAAACTTAAGACTAAAAGTTGCGTCTAAAGGTATTACAGCTTAAAAGGAATTCTATATCCAAAACGGCAATAACTTAATTAGGCACTAAAATCTATAAAATATTAAAGCGATAAGCGACATCGTAAAATTCTAAGGCGTCTAAATCTTAATCTAAAGGAAAAGCACTTAAGGGATTTTACGGCAAATCTTAGAAATCTAACAATAAAAATAAACTACGGCAAAAACTAACTTAAAACTAATTACGAACGATAAAAATACAAATTACAATTAAACGATTAAAAAGATACAAAATTTAAAAATAAAACTAAAGTTATAAAAAAATATAATTTTTATAAAATATAATTTTTATATTATTATTTAATAAAAGTATTAATTTTATATATTAATTAAACTTATTTAAAACTTAAATATACAAATTTAATTAAAACTAAAATTAATTATTAAACAACTAAACCCTAATTATTATTAATTAATTATAATTAAAATTATATAAACCCTAACTGTGTAATTAATGCGTACCAGGTCAGGCGTGTCAGAATACTCTACGAGTGCGGATTTCTGCAGCCCAATAACTCCGCGAGTGCGGAGGATGCAGATTCAGCTGATGTGCAGGTTCAAATTACGCAGGTTCAGTTTTTTTTTTTAATTTTAATTTTCTGTTTTGTTTTTTTTATAAAATATAACTTAAATAAAACTTATATTTTAACGATTACTTATTAGATTTTTATAATTCTAAAAAAAATAAACTTTTTAATTAAAACACCTAAATAGATATATATATTTTTTTATGTTTTTATATTTTTGTTTTTAATATTTAAAACTTATATTTTTATAAAAATAGATTAAAACTTAATAAAAATCTTTTTTTTATAGCGTTTCGCTTCGGCGTTGAATTTTCCCCGGCAGTGGCGCCAAAAATACTTGATGTTATGCGAGGTGTATACGAAATAGTTATATTTTTACTATTAAATACTGTTAAATACGATACAATTTTACACAAGTTATTTATTTATTTATAGAATGGATATACCTAAATCTTGCTACAACACTATAGGCAGTGTACCTAATCGTACAGTAGTGTAGTTTTTAGTAAGTCCGATTCGTTCCGCAGAGAGCTAGCCAAGTTTAACTCTATATTTTTAAAACTATATTTGTATATATATATATATATATATATATATATATATATATATATATATATATAAGGGGGTTTTTACCGTTTAATGACCGGTTTGTCGATTTTATGTCTTAAGTCGCAATTAAAACCTAATATAAAATATTAAATATAAATACAACTTAATTTAAAGCGTAAAGTAAATGATGATAAATAAAAATGTGATAATTAAAAGTGCGATAATTAAAATGACGGTAAATAAATTTGCGATAATTAAAAGTACGATAATTAAATATGCGATAAGATACAAAATAAAGGAATTATGCTTATTTAAACTTCCGTAATCATGATGTTCGACGTGTTGATTTTAGTTTATTACCATGGGTTAATTGTCCTTTGTCCTGGATTATTCAATATGTCCATACGGTTTTTGTCCATAACAGTCCATCAGTCATAAATATAAAGTGCGAGTGTCCTCGTCAAATTATCCTTATACCCGAAATCAAATATTCCAACTAATTGGGGACTTAAACTGTAACAAGGTCTTAATACATTGTTAATGATTACACCAGGTTATCGACTGTGTGTAATCCAAGGTTTTAATACTTTATTATCAATTACACCAAGTATCCTTGTATGTAATCCACCCCTATTTTAATGAGTCGATTGACTATTTATCCATTCCCGTGTCCAGTTAAATGAACGATATTTAGTACTTATAAATATCCCACCCATCGTGTCCGATCGAGTGTAAATAGTTATTTATAGATACGTCAAATTGTAAATCTCTATATTAAATTAACGAACTATCATTCAGTTAAACAAATATAAAGCCCATTAATAGTCCATAGTACAATTTCCACAAGTGTCGGTCTTTTGTCCAAACCCCAATTATGGTATAAAGCCCAATTACCCCGTCTTTAATATTTAGCCCAACATCATGATTACTTCGATTTAAATAAGCATAATAATAACTTATCTACGAGACATTAATTTAAAAGGATTGAACATAACTTACAATGAGTATTAATCGCGTAGTGTTACACGGACAGAATTTCGACTTACAAACTTAAAACATTCGCCACTATAACCTTATTATTATTAAACTTAAATTAAAATTATAAAATATAAATATAAATATATCATAGATAGATAGATAGAAAAAGGTGTGTTTAATCGATCAGAATGCGCGGCCTTTTTATAGGCCCACGTTTCACTGTACAGCTCCACGAGTGCGGAGCTTTTGTGCTTCACAGCTCCGCGAGTGCGGGGGTTCCATTTCCAGCTCACATACTTTGAATCCTAGCTTACCGACGGTTTTTAATATATAAATATAATATATATAATTTTATAGAATTAATTATATATTATATTATATTTATGTGCATAGTTAATTTGTAATTTTAGGTCCGTTGCGTCGTGCATTGATAGTTGACTCAGGTCCCATTTTTGGATTTTTGAACGCCTTTTTGTACGCTTAGATATCTTGTACTTTGCATTTTGCGACTTGTACCCTTGTCATTTTTAGACGTTTCTTATCAATAAATTGAACCACTTGGATTGTACTTTGTACTTTGAGCTTTTTGGTCATTTGCGTCTTCAAATCATCGAATCTGTCTTTTGTCATCACCTTTTATTATTTAAACGAATATCACTTGTAAATAGAACAATTGAAACTAAAAGCTTGTCTTTCTTGAAGGATAATGCTATGAATATATGTTCGTTTTTAGCATTATCAGTGACATTAGATTCAAAAATATGTGCGTTATACATAATTACATTGCGAGTGAAATAATAGGCCTTAAAACTATATATACCATGCTAAGTCATGCATACAAAAAGTAATAATACGATATAAAATGAAAACGTTCAAAGAGAACATAAAGAATAAGTAAACTGTCTTTTTCAGTATCCTGAGGACCTCGAATGGCAAGAAACTTTCCGAGAGTCTTGATGTTAGGTTCGTTTTAGGGTGATCTTGAGAATTTCAGCACAATCTGAAACCAAAGTTTATGCGCCGCCAAATGGTACTCCATTTGGCTGCGCGTATTAGTGATTTAAAATGTATATTTAATGAAATGACACTAGATTCAAAATTATATGCGTTATACATAATTACGGTGTGAGTGAAATAATAGGCCTTAAAACAATATGTACTATGCTAAGTCATGCATACACAAAAGGAATAATATGAAAGAAATTCAAAACGGTCAAAAGTAGAAAAAAGGCAAAACTGAAGGCTTTCGAGGTCCCGTTTCGAAAAATATTTGGGACAAACAGCCTACGGCAGTTTATCAACAGATAGATCTCGAAAAAATACACCATTTGAAACAAATGGTGACTAAATCGGAGCTACGAGTCAAAAGATACGATAGATCTATCATTTTGGTCAAACACACAAAACACCAAGCACAACGAACCGTCGGTGGTGTTTGGTGAAATGTCCCGTTCTTATTGATTAAAAACGTTCCATATTAATTGATTTCGTTGCGAGGTTTTGACCTCTATATGAGACGTTTTTCAAAGACTGCATTCATTTTTAAAACAAACCATAACCTTTATTTCATAAATAAAGGTTTAAAAAGCTTTACGTAGATTATCAAATAATGATAATCTAAAATATCCTGTTTACACACGACCATTACATAATGGTTTACAATACAAATATGTTACATCGAAATCAGTTTCTTGAATGCAGTTTTTACACAATATCATATAAACATGGACTCCAAATCTTGTCCTTATTTTAGTATGCAACAGCGAAAGCTCTTAATATTCACCTGAGAATAAACATGCTTTAAACGTCAACAAAAATGTTGGTGAGTTATAGGTTTAACCTATATATATCAAATCGTAACAATAGACCACAAGATTTCATATTTCAATACACATCCCATACATAGAGATAAAAATCATTCATATGGTGAACACCTGGTAACCGACATTAACAAGATGCATATATATAAGAATATCCCCATCATTCCGGGACACCCTTCGGATATGATATAAATTTCGAAGTACTAAAGCATCCGGTACTTTGGATGGGGTTTGTTAGGCCCAATAGATCTATCTTTAGGATTCGCGTCAATTAGGGTGTCTGTTCCCTAATTCTTAGATTACCAGACTTAATAAAAAGGGGCATATTCGATTTCGATAATTCAACCATAGAATGTAGTTTCACGTACTTGTGTCTATTTTGTAAATCATTTATAAAACCTGCATGTATTCTCATCCCAAAAATATTAGATTTTAAAAGTGGGACTATAACTCACTTTCACAGATTTTTACTTCGTCGGGAAGTAAGACTTGGCCACTGGTTGATTCACGAACCTATAACAATATATACATATATATCAAAGTATGTTCAAAATATATTTACAACACTTTTAATATATTTTGATGTTTTAAGTTTATTAAGTCAGCTGTCCTCGTTAGTAACCTACAACTAGTTGTCCACAGTTAGATGTATAGGAATAAATCGATAAATATTATCTTGAATCAATCCACGACCCAGTGTATACGTATCTCAGTATTGATCACAACTCAAACTATATATATTTTGGAATCAACCTCAACCCTGTATAGCTAACTCCAACATTCACATATAGAGTGTCTATGGTTGTTCCGAAATATATATAGATGTGTCGACATGATAGGTCGAAACATTGTATACGTGTCTATGGTATCTCAAGATTACATAATATACAATACAAGTTGATTAAGTTATGGTTGGAATAGATTTGTTACCAATTTTCACGTAGCTAAAATGAGAAAAATTATCCAATCTTGTTTTACCCATAACTTCTTCATTTTAAATCCGTTTTGAGTGAATCAAATTGCTATGGTTTCATATTGAACTCTATTTTATGAATCTAAACAGAAAAGTATAGGTTTATAGCCGGAAAAATAAGTTACAAGTCTTTTTTGTAAAGGTAGTCATTTCAGTCGAAAGAACGACGTCTAGATGACCATTTTAGAAAACATACTTCCACTTTGAGTTTAATCATAATTTTTGGATATAGTTTCAGGTTCATAATAAAAATCATTTTCTCAGAATAACAACTTTAAAATCAAAGTTTATCATAGTTTTTAATTAACTAACCCAAAACAGCCCGCGGTGTTACTACGACGGCGTAAATCCGGTTTTACGGTGTTTTTCGTGTTTCCAGGTTTTAAATCATTAAGTTAGCATATCATATAGATATAGAACATGTGTTTAGTTGATTTTAAAAGTCAATTTAGAAGGATTAACTTTTGTTTGCGAACAAGTTTAGAATTAACTAAACTATGTTCTAGTGATTACAAGTTTAAACCTTCGAATAAGATAGCTTTATATGTATGAATCGAATGATGTTATGAACATCATTACTACCTTAAGTTCCTTGGATAAACCTACTGGAAAAGAGAAAAATGGATCTAGCTTCAATGGATCCTTGGATGGCTCGAAGTTCTTGAAGCAGAATCATGACACGAAAACAAGTTCAAGTAAGATCATCACTTAAAATAAGATTGTTATAGTTATAGAAATTGAACCAAAGTTTGAATATGATTATTACCTTGTATTAGAATGATAACCTACTGTAAGAAACAAAGATTTCTTGAGGTTGGATGATCACCTTACAAGATTGGAAGTGAGCTAGCAAACTTGAAAGTATTCTTGATTTTATGAAACTAGAACTTTTGGAATTTATGAAGAACACTTAGAACTTGAAGATAGAACTTGAGAGAGATCAATTAGATGAAGAAAATTGAAGAATGAAAGTGTTTGTAGGTGTTTTTGGTCGTTGGTGTATGGATTAGATATAAAGGATATGTTATTTTGTTTTCATGTAAATAAGTCATGAATGATTACTCATATTTTTGTAATTTTATGAGATATTTCATGCTAGTTTCCAAATGATGGTTCCCACATGTGTTAGGTGACTCACATGGGCTGCTAAGAGCTGATCATTGGAGTGTATATACCAATAGTACATACATCTAAAAGCTGTGTATTGTACGAGTACGAATACGGGTGCATACGAGTAGAATTGTTGATGAAACTGAACGAGGATGTAATTGTAAGCATTTTTATTAAGTAGAAGTATTTTGATAAATGTATTGAAGTCTTTCAAAAGTGTATAAATACATATTAAAACACTACATGTATATACATTTTAACTGAGTCGTTAAGTCATCGTTAGTCGTTACATGTAAGTGTTGTTTTGAAACTTTTAGGTTAACGATCTTGTTAAATGTTGTTAACCCCATGTTTATAATATCAAATGAGATTTTAAATTATTATATTATCATGATATTATCATGTATGAATATCTCTTAATATGATATATATACATTAAATGTCTTTACAACGATACTCGTTACATATATGTCTCGTTTAAAAATCATTAAGTTAGTAGTCTTGTTTTTACATATGTAGTTCATTGTTAATATACTTAATGATATGTTTACTTATCATAGTATCATGTTAACTATATATATATCCATATATATGTCATCATATAGTTTTTACAAGTTTTAACGTTCGTGAATCACCGGTCAACTTGGGTGGTCAATTGTCTATATGAAACATATTTCAATTAATCAAGTCTTAACAAGTTTGATTGCTTAACATGTTGGAAACATTTAATCATGTAAATATCAATCTCAATTAATATATATAAACATGGAAAAGTTCGGGTCACTACAGTACCTACCCGTTAAATAAATTTCGTCCCGAAATTTTAAGCTGTTGAAGGTGTTGATGAATCTTCTGGAAATAGATGCGGGTATTTCTTCTTCATCTGATCTTCACGCTCCCAGGTGAACTCGGGTCCTCTACGAGCATTCCATCGAACCTTAACAATTGGTATCTTGTTTTGCTTAAGTCTTTTAACCTCACGATCCATTATTTCGACGGGTTCTTCGATGAATTGAAGTTTTTCGTTGATTTGGATTTCATCTAACGGAATAGTGAGATCTTCTTTAGCAAAACATTTCTTCAAATTCGAGACGTGGAAAGTGTTATGTACAGCCGCGAGTTGTTGAGGTAACTCAAGTCGGTAAGCTACTGGTCCGACACGATCAATAATCTTGAATGGTCCAATATACCTTGGATTTAATTTCCCTCGTTTACCAAATCGAACAACGCCTTTCCAAGGTGCAACTTTAAGCATGACCATCTCTCCAATTTCAAATTCTATATCTTTTCTTTTAATGTCAGCGTAGCTCTTTTGTCGACTTTGGGCAGTTTTCAACCGTTGTTGAATTTGGATGATCTTCTCGGTAGTTTCTTGTATAATCTCCGGACCCGTAATCTGTCTATCCCCCACCTCACTCCAACAAATCGGAGACCTGCACTTTCTACCATAAAGTGCTTCAAACGGCGCCATCTCAATGCTTGAATGGTAGCTGTTGTTGTAGGAAAATTCTGCTAACGGTAGATGTTGATCCCAACTGTTTCTGAAATCAATAACACATGCTCGTAGCATGTCTTCAAGCGTTTGTATCGTCCTTTCACTCTGCCCATCAGTTTGTGGATGATAGGCAGTACTCATGTCTAGACGAGTTCCTAATGCTTGCTGTAATGTCTGCCAGAATCTTGAAATAAATCTGCCATCCCTATCAGAGATAATAGAGATTGGTATTCCATATCTGGAGATGACTTCCTTCAAATACAGTCGTGCTAACTTCTCCATCTTGTCATCTTCTCTTATTGGTAGGAAGTGTGCGGATTTGGTGAGACGATCAACTATTACCCAAATAGTATCAAAACCACTTGCAGTCCTTGGCAATTTAGTGATGAAATCCATGGTAATGTTTTCCCATTTCCATTCCGGGATTTCGGGTTGTTGAAGTAGACCCGATGGTTTCTGATGCTCAGCTTTGACCTTAGAACACGTCAAACATTCTCCTACGTATTTAGCAACATCGGCTTTCATACCCGGCCACCAAAAATGTTTCTTGAGATCCTTGTACATCTTCCCCGTTCCAGGATGTATTGAGTATCTGGTTTTATGAGCTTCTCTAAGTACCATTTCTCTCATATCTCCAAATTTTGGTACCCAAATCCTTTCAGCCCTATACCGGGTTCCGTCTTCCCGAATATTAAGATGCTTCTCCGATCCTTTGGGTATTTCATCCTTTAAATTTCTCTCTTTTAAAACTCCTTGTTGTGCCTCCTTTATTTGAGTAGTAATGTTATTATGAATCATTATATTCATAGATTTTACTCGAATGGGTTCTCTGTCCTTCCTGCTCAAGGCATCGGCTACCACATTTGCCTTCCCCGGGTGGTAACGAATCTCAAAGTCGTAATCATTCAATAATTCAATCCACCTACGCTGCCTCATATTCAGTTGTTTCTGATTAAATATGTGTTGAAGACTTTTGTGGTCGGTATATATAATACTTTTGACCCCATATAAGTAGTGCCTCCAAGTCTTTAATGCAAAAACAACCGCGCCTAATTCCAAATCATGCGTCGTATAATTTTGTTCGTGAATCTTCAATTGTCTAGACGCATAAGCAATCACCTTCGTTCGTTGCATTAATACACAACCGAGACCTTGCTTTGATGCATCACAATAAATCACAAAATCATCATTCCCTTCAGGCAATGACAATATAGGTGCCGTAGTTAGCTTTTTCTTCAATAACTGAAACGCTTTCTCTTGTTCATCATTCCATTCAAATTTCTTCCCTTTATGCATTAATGCAGTCAAGGGTTTTGCTATTCTGGAAAAGTCTTGGATGAACCTTCTGTAGTAACCAGCTAGTCCTAAAAACTGGCGTATGTGTTTCGGAGTTTTCGGGGTTTCCCACTTTTCAACAGTTTCTATCTTTGCCGGATCCACCTTAATACCTTCTTTGTTCACTATGTGACCGAGGAATTGAACTTCTTCCAACCAAAATGCACACTTTGAAAACTTAGCGTACAATTCTTCCTTCCTCAATACTTCTAACACCTTTCTCAAATGTTCACCGTGTTCTTGGTCATTCTTTGAGTAAATAAGTATGTCATCAATGAAAACAATGACAAACTTGTCAAGGTATGGTCCACACACTCGGTTCATAAGGTCCATGAACACAGCTGGTGCATTAGTTAAACCAAACGGCATGACCATAAACTCATAATGACCGTAACGTGTTCTGAAAGCATTCTTTGGAATATCATCTTCTTTCACCCGCATTTGATGATACCCGGAACGTAAGTCAATCTTTGAATAAACAGACGAGCCTTGTAGTTGATCAAATAAGTCATCGATTCTCGGTAGTGGGTAGCGGTTCTTGATGGTAAGTTTGTTCAACTCTCGATAGTCGATACACAACCTGAATGTACCATCTTTCTTCTTGACAAACAAAACAGGAGCTCCCCACGGTGATGTGCTTGGTCGAATGAAACCACGCTCTAAAAGTTCTTGTAATTGGCTTTGTAGTTCTTTCATCTCGCTGGGTGCGAGTCTGTAAGGAGCACGAGCTATTGGTGCAGCTCCTGGTACAAGATCTATTTGAAATTCAACGGATCGATGTGGGGGTAATCCCGGTAATTCTTTCGGAAATACATCAGGAAATTCTTTTGCGACGGGAACATCATTGATGCTCTTTTCTTCAGTTTGTACTTTCTCGACGTGTGCTAGAACAGCATAGCAACCTTTTCTTATTAGTTTTTGTGCCTTCAAATTACTAATAAGATGTAGCTTCGTGTTGCCCTTTTCTCCATACACCATTAAGGGTTTTCCTTTTTCTCGTATAATGCGAATTACATTTTTGTAACAAACGATCTCCGCTTTCACTTCTTTCAACCAGTCCATACCGATTATCACATCAAAACTCCCTAACTCTACTGGTATCAAATCAATCTTAAATGTTTCGCTAACCAGTTTAATTTCTCGATTCCGACATATATTATCTGCTGAAATTAATTTACCATTTGCTAATTCGAGTAAAAATTTACTATCCAAACGCGTCAATGGACAACTTAATTTAGCACAAAAATCTCTACTCATATAGATTCTATCCGCACCCGAATCAAATAAAACGTAAGCAGATTTATTGTCAATAAGAAACGTACCCGTAACAAGCTCCGGGTCTTCCTGTGCCTCTGCCGCATTAATATTGAAAACTCTTCCACGGCCTTGTCCATTCGTGTTCTCCTGGTTCGGGCAATTTCTAATAATGTGGCCCGGTTTTCCACATTTATAACAAACTACATTGGCATAGCTTGCTCCGACACTACTTGCTCCGCCATTACTCGTTCCGACACCATTTGTTCCTTTCGTTCTATTATCCCCTGGTCCGTAGACCTCACACTTCGCCGCGCTATGACCATTTCTTTTACACTTGTTGCATAATTTGGTGCAGAACCCCGAGTGATACTTTTCACACCTTTGGCATAGCTGCTTCTGATTGTTGTTGTTGTTGCGGTTATTATTGTTGTTGGGATGATTGTTGTAGTTGCTGTTGTTGTTGTTGTTGTTGTTGTTGTTGTTGTTGTTGTTGGGCCGTTTGTTGTAGTTGCGATTGATGTTGCGATTGTTGGGATAATTGTTGCGATTGCTGTTGTTGTTGTATTGGTGATTTTTATCACCATTTTCCTCCCACTTTCTTTTGACTTGCTTCACATTGGCCTCTTCAGCAGTCTGTTCTTTAATTCTTTCTTCAATCTGGTTCACTAGTTTGTGAGCCATTCTACATGCCTGTTGTATGGAGACGGGCTCGTGTGAACTTATATCTTCTTGGATTCTTTCCGGTAATCCTTTCACAAACGCGTCGATCTTCTCTTCCTCATCTTCGAATGCTCCCGGACACAATAGGCACAATTCTGTGAATCGTCTTTCATACGTGGTAATATCAAATCCTTGGGTTCGTAACCCTCTAAGTTTTGTCTTGAGCTTATTGACCTCGGTTCTGGGACGGTACTTCTCGTTCATCAAGTGCTTGAATGCTGACCACGGTAGTGCGTACGCATCGTCTTGTCCCACTTGCTCTAGATAGGTATTCCACCATGTTAACGCAGAACCTGTGAAGGTATGCGTAGCGTACTTCACTTTGTCCTCTTCAGTACACTTACTTATGGCAAACACCGATTCGACTTTCTCGGTCCACCGTTTCAATCCGATCGGTCCTTCGGTTCCATCAAATTCCAAAGGTTTGCAGGCAGTGAATTCTTTGTAGGTGCATCCTACACGATTTCCTGTACTGCTAGATCCAAGGTTATTGTTGGTATATAGCGCAGCCTGTACTGCGGCTATGTTTGAAGCTAGAAAAGTACGGAATTCCTCTTCATTCATATTCACTGTGTGTCGAGTAGTCGGTGCCATTTCCTTCAAAATAGTCAAATGGAACAAGTTAATCATACAGAATATTAAGAGTAGTTAATAGTATTTCGTAGCATAATATGAACTCATTTATAAAAGCTTTTTCTTCATATTAGCGTTTTATAAGTTTAAATTCGGGTAGTACCTACCCGTTAAGTTCATACTTAGTAGCTAATATACAATTCAACTACTACAATTCTATATGAAAAACTGATTATAATAATATTTCGCGTTCAAACTTTTATACAATATTTTACAAACTTACAATACCGCTTATTTTACATAAAGCATGAAATATAGCACACAATAACTTTGATACAAGATAGTTGTGAAGATAATTCTAGCTAGTACACAAGTCGTTCAGCAAAGGCAATAAAGACACGTAATTCATACGTCCAGAAACAAGTCATGCATTCTGGTTTTACTAGGACTACTTCCCATCCTTGGTCTTGTGCAACATAACCGTTATGGCCGTTGATAAGACAGCGTGTTGTAACGTCGTCAAAGGGACGAGGGTTACGTAATGTCCAACAGTCCCGTAACAATCTAAAAACCTCATTTCTTACCCCAATTACCGACTCCGTCACTTGTGGAAACGTTTTGTTTAATAGTTGTAGCCCGATGTTCTTGTTCTCACTTTGGTGAGAAGCGAACATTACTAATCCGTAAGCATAACATGCTTCTTTATGTTGCATGTTAGCCGCTTTTTCTAAATCACGAAGTCCAATATTCGGATATATTGAGTCAAAATAATTTCTTAACCCGTTCCGTAAAATAGCATTTGGGTTCCCCGCAATATATGCGTCTAAGTAAACACATCGTAACTTATGGGTTTCCCAATGTGATATCCCCCATCTTTCAAACGAAAGTCTCTTATAAACCAAGACATTCTTGGAACATTCTTCGAATGTCTTACAAACTGATCTCGCCTTAAATAGTTGTGCCGAGGAATTCTGACCAACTCTAGACAAGATTTCATCAATCATGTCTCCGGGTAGGTCTCTTAAAATATTGGGTTGTCTATCCATTTTGTGTTTTTAAACTGTAAAATAGACAAGAGTTAGATTCATAAAAAAAATACTTATTAATACAAGCAATTTTTACATATGTCATAAAGCATAAGCACACTATATTACATATATTACACCACACGAATACAACTATCTTATTCCGACTCGCTCGTTTCTTCTTCTTCGGTTTTGGTTCGTTTTGCCAAGTTTCTAGGGATATATGATGTTCCCCTAATACGAGCCGTAATTTTCCACATTGGTTTAGAAAAACCTGGTGGTTTAGAGGTTCCCGGGTCATTGTCACAACTTAAGGACTTCGGGGGTTGACGATACATATAAAGTTCATCGGGGTTGGAATTAGATTTCTCTATTTTTATGCCCTTTCCCTTATTATTTTCTTTTGCCTTTTTAAATTCAGTTGGGGTAATTTCTATAACATCATCGGAATTCTCGTCGGAATCCGATTCATCGGAGAATTGGTAATCCTCCCAATATTTTGCTTCCTTGGCGGAAACACCATTGACCATAATTAACCTTGGTCGGTTGGTTGAGGATTTTCTTTTACTTAACCGTTTTATTATTTCCCCCACCGGTTCTATTTCTTCATCCGGTTCCGATTCTTCTTCCGGTTCCGACTCTTCTTCCGGTTCCTCTTCGGGAACTTGTGAATCAGTCCACGAATCATTCCAATTTACATTTGACTCTTCATTATTATTAGGTGAGTCAATGGGACTTGTTCTAGAGGTAGACATCTATCACATAATATCAAACACGTTAAGAGATTAATATATCACATAATATTCACATGTTAAAAATATATAGTTTCCAACAAAATTTGTTAAGCAATCATTTTTCAAGTAAACACGGTCGAAGTCCAGACTCACTAATGCATCCTAACAAACTCGATAAGACACACTAATGCAAAATTCTGGTTCTCTAAGACCAACGCTCGGATACCAACTGAAATGTCCCGTTCTTATTGATTAAAAACGTTCCATATTAATTGATTTCGTTGCGAGGTTTTGACCTCTATATGAGACGTTTTTCAAAGACTGCATTCATTTTTAAAACAAACCATAACCTTTATTTCATAAATAAAGGTTTAAAAAGCTTTACGTAGATTATCAAATAATGATAATCTAAAATATCCTGTTTACACACGACCATTACATAATGGTTTACAATACAAATATGTTACATCGAAATCAGTTTCTTGAATGCAGTTTTTACACAATATCATATAAACATGGACTCCAAATCTTGTCCTTATTTTAGTATGCAACAGCGGAAGCTCTTAATATTCACCTGAGAATAAACATGCTTTAAACGTCAACAAAAATGTTGGTGAGTTATAGGTTTAACCTATATATATCAAATCGTAACAATAGACCACAAGATTTCATATTTCAATACACATCCCATACATAGAGATAAAAATCATTCATATGGTGAACACCTGGTAACTGACATTAACAAGATGCATATATATAAGAATATCCCCATCATTCCGGGACACCCTTCGGATATGATATAAATTTCGAAGTACTAAAGCATCCGGTACTTTGGATGGGGTTTGTTAGGCCCAATAGATCTATCTTTAGGATTCGCGTCAATTAGGGTGTCTGTTCCCTAATTCTTAGATTACCAGACTTAATAAAAAGGGGCATATTCGATTTCGATAATTCAACCATAGAATGTAGTTTCACGTACTTGTGTCTATTTTGTAAATCATTTATAAAACCTGCATGTATTCTCATCCCAAAAATATTAGATTTTAAAAGTGGGACTATAACTCACTTTCACAGATTTTTACTTCGTCGGGAAGTAAGACTTGGCCACTGGTTGATTCACGAACCTATAACAATATATACATATATATCAAAGTATGTTCAAAATATATTTACAACACTTTTAATATATTTTGATGTTTTAAGTTTATTAAGTCAGCTGTCCTCGTTAGTAACCTACAACTAGTTGTCCACAGTTAGATGTATAGGAATAAATTGATAAATATTATCTTGAATCAATCCACGACCCAGTGTATACGTATCTCAGTATTGATCACAACTCAAACTATATATATTTTGGAATCAACCTCAACCCTGTATAGCTAACTCCAACATTCACATATAGAGTGTCTATGGTTGTTCCGAAATATATATAGATGTGTCGACATGATAGGTCGAAACATTGTATACGTGTCTATGGTATCTCAAGATTACATAATATACAATACAAGTTGATTAAGTTATGGTTGGAATAGATTTGTTACCAATTTTCACGTAGCTAAAATGAGAAAAATTATCCAATCTTGTTTTACCCATAACTTCTTCATTTTAAATCCGTTTTGAGTGAATCAAATTGCTATGGTTTCATATTGAACTCTATTTTATGAATCTAAACAGAAAAGTATAGGTTTATAGCCGGAAAAATAAGTTACAAGTCTTTTTTGTAAAGGTAGTCATTTCAGTCGAAAGAACGACGTCTAGATGACCATTTTAGAAAACATACTTCCACTTTGAGTTTAATCATAATTTTTGGATATAGTTTCATGTTCATAATAAAAATCATTTTCTCAGAATAACAACTTTAAAATCAAAGTTTATCATAGTTTTTAATTAACTAACCCAAAACAGCCCGCGGTGTTACTACGACGGCGTAAATCCGGTTTTACGGTGTTTTTCGTGTTTCCAGGTTTTAAATCATTAAGTTAGCATATCATATAGATATAGAACATGTGTTTAGTTGATTTTAAAAGTCAAGTTAGAAGGATTAACTTTTGTTTGCGAACAAGTTTAGAATTAACTAAACTATGTTCTAGTGATTACAAGTTTAAACCTTCGAATAAGATAGCTTTATATGTATGAATCGAATGATGTTATGAACATCATTACTACCTTAAGTTCCTTGGATAAACCTACTGGAAAAGAGAAAAATGGATCTAGCTTCAATGGATCCTTGGATGGCTCGAAGTTCTTGAAGCAGAATCATGACACGAAAACAAGTTCAAGTAAGATCATCACTTAAAATAAGATTGTTATAGTTATAGAAATTGAACCAAAGTTTGAATATGATTATTACCTTGTATTAGAATGATAACCTACTGTACGAAACAAAGATTTCTTGAGGTTGGATGATCACCTTACAAGATTGGAAGTGAGCTAGCAAACTTGAAAGTATTCTTGATTTTATGAAACTAGAACTTTTGGAATTTATGAAGAACACTTAGAACTTGAAGATAGAACTTGAGAGAGATCAATTAGATGAAGAAAATTGAAGAATGAAAGTGTTTGTAGGTGTTTTTGGTCGTTGGTGTATGGATTAGATATAAAGAATATGTTATTTTGTTTTCATGTAAATAAGTCATGAATGATTACTCATATTTTTGTAATTTTATGAGATATTTCATGCTAGTTGCCAAATGATGGTTCCCACATGTGTTAGGTGACTCACATGGGCTGCTAAGAGCTGATCATTGGAGTGTGTATACCAATAGTACATACATCTAAAAGCTGTGTATTGTACGAGTACGAATACGGGTGCATACGAGTAGAATTGTTGATGAAACTGAACGAGGATGTAATTGTAAGCATTTTTGTTAAGTAGAAGTATTTTGATAAATGTATTGAAGTCTTTCAAAAGTGTATAAATACATATTAAAACACTACATGTATATACATTTTAACTGAGTCGTTAAGTCATCGTTAGTCGTTACATGTAAGTGTTGTTTTGAAACTTTTAGGTTAACGATCTTGTTAAATGTTGTTAACCCCATGTTTATAATATCAAATGAGATTTTAAATTATTATATTATCATGATATTATCATGTATGAATATCTCTTAATATGATATATATACATTAAATGTCTTTACAACGATAATCGTTACATATATGTCTCGTTTAAAAATCATTAAGTTAGTAGTCTTGTTTTTACATATGTAGTTCATTGTTAATATACTTAATGATATGTTTACTTATCATAGTATCATGTTAACTATATATATATCCATATATATGTCATCATATAGTTTTTACAAGTTTTAACGTTCGTGAATCACCGGTCAACTTGGGTGGTCAATTGTCTATATGAAACATATTTCAATTAATCAAGTCTTAACAAGTTTGATTGCTTAACATGTTGGAAACATTTAATCATGTAAATATCAATCTCAATTAATATATATAAACATGGAAAAGTTCGGGTCACTACATTTGGTGCGTGGTGCGAATTTGCGAGGAAAAATGTCTTTTTCGAAATCTATATGACCTTCGAATGGCAAGCACGTTCATAGAGTCTTGCTCGTTCGACCATTTTATGGTGATCTCGAGAATTTACGCACAATCTGAAACCCAAGGTTCTGCGCCGCCAAATGGTACTCCATCTGGCAGCGCATATTAATGATTTAAAAAGCGTGTTGAATGAAGTGACATTAGATTCAAAATTATGTGCGTTATACATAATTACATTGCGAGTTAAATAATAGGCCTCAAAACTATATATACCATGCTAATTCATGCATACAAAAAGAAATAATACGATATAAATTGAAAACGTTCAAAGTGAACATTAAAACTGAGTAAACTGTCTTTTTCGGTATCCTGAGGACCTGGAATGGCAAGAGACTTTCCGAGATTCTTGATGTTAAGGTCGTTTTAGGGTGATCTCGAGAATTTTAGCACAATCTAAAACCAAAGGTTATGCGCCTCCAAATGGTACTCCATTTGGCGGCGCGTATTAGTGATTTAAAAAAGCGTATTTAATGAAGTGACACTAGATTCAGTATTATATGCGTTATACATAATTACATTGTGAGTGAAATAATAGGCCTTAAACAATATGTACCATGCTAAGTCATGCATACACAAAAGGAATAATATGAAAGAAATTCAAAATGGTCAAAAATAGAAAGAAAAAAAAGGCAAAATTGAAAGCTTTCGAGGTCTCGTTTCGAAAAATATTTGAGACAAACCGCCTACGGTAGTTTTCCAACGGATAGATCTCGAAAAAATACACGATTTGGAAAAAAAACGGTGACTAAATTGGAGCTACGAGTCAAAAGAAACGGTAGATCTATCATTTTGGCCAAAGACACAAAACACCAAGCACAACGAGTCGTCGGTGGTGTTTGGTGCGTGGTGCTAATTTACGAGGAAAAATGTCTTTTTTGAAATCTATATGACCTCTAATGGCAAGCACGTTCATAGAGACTTGCTCGTTCGACTGTTTTAGGGTGATCTCGAGAATTTCCGCACAATCTGAAACCCAAGGTTATGCGCCGCCAAATGGTACTCCATCTGACGGCGCATATTAATGATTTAAAAAGCGTGGTTAATGAAGTGACATTAGATTCAAAATTATGTGCGTTATACATAATTACATTGCGAGTGAAATAATAGGCCTCAAAGTAAACTGTCTTTTTTCGGCATCCTGAGGACCTCGAATGGCAAGAAACTTTTCGAGAGTCTTGATGTTAGGTTCGTTTTATGGTGATCTTGAGATTTTCAGCACAATCTGAAACCAAAGGTTATGCGCCGCCAAATGGTACTCCATTTGACGGTGCATATTAGTGATTTAAAAAGCGTATTTAATGAAGTGACACTAGATTCAAAATTATATGCGTTATACATAATTACATTGTGAGTGAAATAATAGGGCTTAAAACAATATGTACCATGCTAAGTCATGCATACACAAAAGGAATAATATGAAAGAAATTCAAAATGGTTAAAAAAGAAAGAAAAAAAGGCAAAAATGAAGGCTTTCGAGGTCTCGTTTCAAAAAATATTTGGGACAAACCGCCTACGACAGTTTTCCAACGGATAGATCTCGAAAAAATACACGATTTGAAAGAAACCGTGACTAAATCGGAGCTACGAGTCAAAAGATACGATAGATCAATCATTTTGGCCAAACACACAAAACACCAAGCACAACGAGCCGTCGGTGGTGTTTGGTGCGTGGTGAGAATTTGCGAGGAAAAATGTCTTTTTATGAATCTAGATGACCTCGAATGGCAAGCACGTTCATAGAGGCTTGCTCGTTCGACTGTTTTATGGTGATCTCGAGAATTTCTGCACAATCCGAAACCCAAGGTTATGCGCCACCAAATGGTACTCCATCTGGCGGCGCATATTAATGATTTAAAAAGCGTGGTTAATGAAGTGACATTAGATTCAAAATTATGTGCGTTATACATAATTACATTGCGAGTTAAATAATAGGTCTTAAAACTATATATATCATGCTAAGTCATGCATACAAAAAGGAACAATACGATATAAATTGAAAAACGTTCAAAGAGAACATTAAAAATAAGTAAACTATCTTTTTTCGGCATCCTGAGGACCTCGAATGGCAAGAAACTTTCCGAGAGTGTTGATGTTAGGTTCGTTTTAGGGTGATCTTGAGAATTTCAGCACAATCTGAAACCAAAGGTTATGCGCCGCCAAATGGTACTCCATTTGGCGGCGCATATTAGTGATTTAAAATGCGTATTTAATGAAGTGACACTAGATTCAAAATTATATGCGTTACACATAATTACATTGTGAGTGAAATAAAAGGCCTTAAAACAATATGTACTATGCTATGTCATGCATACCCAAAAGGAATAATATGAAAAAATCAAAACGGTCATAAGTAGAAAAAAAAAGGCAAAACTGAAGGCTTTCGAGGTCTCGTTTCGAAAAATATTTGGGACAAACCGCCTAAGGTAGTTTGTCAACAGATAGATCTCAAAAAAATACACGATTTAAAAAAAATGGTGACTAAATTAGAGCTACGAGTCAAAAGATACGATAGATCTATCATTTTGGCCAAAGAAACAAAACATAAAGCACAACGAACCGTCAGTGGTGTTTGGTGCGTGGTGCGAATTTGCGAGGAAAAATGTTTTTTAATGAATCTAGATGACCTTGAATGGTAAGAAGGTTCATAGAGTCTTGCTCGTTCGACCGTTTTAGGGTGATCTCGAGAATTTCCGCACAATCCAAAACCCAAGGTTATGCGCCGCCAAATGGTACTCCAATCGGCGGCGCGTGTTAATGATTCAAAAAGCGTGTTTAATGAAGTGACATTAGATTCAAAATTATGTACGTTTTACATAATTACATTGCGAGTGAAATAATAGGCCTTAAAACTATATATACCATGCTAAGTCACGCATACAAAAAGGAATAATACGATATAAATTGAAAACGTTCAAAGTGAACATTAAAAATGAGTAAACTGTCTTTTTCGGTATCCTGAGGACCTCGAATGGCAAGAGACTTTTCGAGAGTCTTGATGTTAAGGTAGTTTTAGGGTGATCTCGAGAATTTTAGCACAATCTGAAACCAAAGGTTATGCGCCGCCAAATGGTACTCCATTTGGCGGCGCGTATTAGTGATTTAAAAAGCGTATTTAATGAAGTGACACAAAATTTAGAATTATATGCGTTATACATAATTACATTGGGAGTGAAATAATAGGCCTTAAAACAATATGTACCATGCTAAGTCATGCATACACAAAAGGAATAATATAAAAAAATTCAAAACGGTCAAAATTAGAAAAAAGGCAAAACTGAAGGCTTTCGAGGTCCCGTTTCGAAATATATTTGGGACAAACGCCTATGGCAGTTTGTCAACAGATAGATCTCGAAAAAATACACGATTTGAAAAAAACGGTGACTAACTCATAGCTACGAGTCAAAAGATACGATAGATCTATCATTTTGGACAAACACACAAAACACCAAGCACAACGAACCGTCGGTGGTGTTTGGTGCGTGGTGCGAATTTGCGAGGAAAAATGTCTTTTTCGAAATCTATATGACCTCGAATGGCAAGCACGTTCATAGATTCTTGCTCGTTCGACCGTTTTATGGTGATCTCGAGAATTTCCGCACAATCTGAAACCCAAGGTTATGCGCCGCCAAATGGTAATCCATCTGGCGGCGCATATTAATGATTTAAAAAGCGTGTTTAATGAAGTGACATTAGATTCAAAATTATGTGTGTTATACATAATTACATTGCGAGTGAAATAATAGGACTCAAAACTATATATACCATGCTAAGTCATGCATATAAAAAGGAATAATACAATATAAATTGAAAACGTTCAAAGTGAACATTAAAAATGAGTAAACTGTCTTTTCGGTATCCTGAGGACCTCGAATGGCAAGAGAATTTCCGAGAGTCTTGATGTTAAGGTCGTTTTAGGGTGATCTCTAGAATTTTAGCACAATCTGAAACCAAAGGTTATGCGCCGCCAAATGGTACTCCATTTGGCGGCTCGGATTAGTGATTTAAAAAGCGTATTTAATGAAGTGACACTAGATTCAGAATTATATGCATTATACATAATTATATTGTGAGTGAAATAATAGGCCTTAAAACAATATATACCATGCTAAGTCATGCATACACAAAAGGAATAATATGAAAGAAATTCAAAATGGTCAAAAATAGAAAGAAAAAAAAGCAAAATTAAAGGCTTTCGAGGTCTCGTTTTGAAAAATATTTGGGACAAACTGCCTATGGCAGTTTTCCAACGGAAAGATCTCGAAAAAATACACGATTTGGAAAAAAACGATGACTAAATCGGAGCTACGAGTCAAAAGATACGATAGATCTATCATTTTGGCCAAAGACACAAAACACCAAGCACAACGAGCCGTCGGTGGTGTTTAGTGTGTGGTGCGAATTTGTGAGGAAAAATGTCTTTTTATGAATCTAGATGACCTCGAATGGCAAGCACGTTCATAGAGACTTACTCGTTCGACTGCTTTAGGGTGATCTCGAAAATTTCTGCACAATCCGGAACCCAAGGTTATGTGCCGCTAAATGGTACTCCATCTGGCGGCACATATTAATGATTTAAAAAGTGTGGTTAATGAAGTGACATTAGATTCAAAATTATGTGCGTTATATATAATTACATTGCGAGTGAAATAATAGGCCTTAAAACTATATATACCATGCTAAGTCATTCATACAAAAAGGAATAATACGATATAAATTGAAAACGTTCAAAGAGAACATTAAAAATAAGTAAACTATCTTTTTCGGCATCCTGAGGATCTCGAATGGAAAAAAACTTTCCGAGAGTCTTGATGTTAGGTTCGTTTTAGGGTGATCTTGAGGATTTCAGCACAATCTGAAACCAAAGGTTATGCGCCGCCAAATGGTACTCCATTTCGCGGCGCGTATTAGTGATTTAAAATGCGTATTTAATGAAGTGACACTAGATTCAAAATTATATGTGTTATACATAATTACATTGTGAGTGAAATAAAAATCCTTAAAACAATATGTACTATGCTATGTCATGCATACACAAAAGGAATAATATGAAAGAAATTCAAAACGGTCAAAAGTAGAAAAAAAGAAAAAATTGAAGGCTTTCGAGGTCTCGTTTCGAAAAATATTTGGGAAAAACCGCCTAAGGCAGTATGTCAAAAGATAGATCTCGAAAAAATACACGATTTGAAAAAAAACAGTGACTAAATCGGAGCTATGAGTCAAAATATTCGATAGATCTATCATTTTGGTCAAACACACAAAACACCAAGCACAACGAACAGTCGGTGGTGTTTGGTGCGTGGTGCGAATTTGCGAGGAAAAATGTCTTTTTCGAAATCTAGATGACCTCGAATGGCTAGCACGTTCATAGAGTCTTGCTCGTTCGACCGTTTTATGGTGATCTCGAGAATTTCCGCACAATTTGAAACCCAAGGTTATGCGCCGCCAAATGGTACTCTATCTGGCGGCGCATATTAATGATTTAAAAAGCGTGTTTAATGAAGTGACATTAGATTCAAAATTATGTGCGTTATACATAATTACATTGCGAGTGAAATAATAGGCCTTAAAATTATATATACCATGCTAAGTCATGCATACAAAAAGGAATAATACGATATAAATTGAAAACGTTCAAAGAGAACATTAATAATGAGTAAATTGTCTTTTTCGGCATCCTGAGGACCTCGAATGGCAAGAAAATTTCCGAGAGTCTTGTTGTTAGGGTCGTTTGAGGGTGATCTCGAGAATTTCAGCACAATCTGAAACCAAAGGTTATGCACTGCCAAATAGTACAGCATTTGGCGACGCGCATTAGTGCTTTAAAAAGCGTATTTAATAAAGTGACACTAGATTCATAATTATATGCGTTATAAATAATTACATTGTGAGTGAAATAATAGTCCTTAAAATTTTATGTACCATGCTAAGTCATGCATACACAAAAGGAATAATATGAAAGAAATTCAAAACGGTCAAAAGTAGAAAAAAGGCAAAATTGAAGGCTTTCGAGGTCTCGTTTCAAAAATATGTGGGACAAACTCCCAATAGCAGTTTGTCAACGGATAGACCTCAAAAAAATACACGATTTGAAAAAAACGGTGACTAAATCGGAGCCACGAGTCAAAAGATACGATTGATCTATCATTTTGGCCAAAGACACAAAACACCAAGCACAACGAACCGTCGGTGGTGTTTCGTGCATGGTGCAAATTTGCGAGGAAAAATGTCTTTTTCGGAATCTACATGACCTCGAATAGCAAGCACATTCATATAGTCTTGCTCGTTCGACCATTTTAGGGTGATCTCGAGAATTTCCGCACAATCCGAAACCCAAGGTTATGCGCCGCCAAAT
This sequence comes from Rutidosis leptorrhynchoides, assembly GCF_046630445.1. Classification (NCBI taxonomy): domain Eukaryota; kingdom Viridiplantae; phylum Streptophyta; class Magnoliopsida; order Asterales; family Asteraceae; genus Rutidosis; species Rutidosis leptorrhynchoides. The sequence continues at coordinate 564,934,366 of NC_092333.1, forward strand.
GGTACTCCATCTGGCGGCGCATATGAATGATTTAAAAAGCGTGTTTAATGAAGTGACATTAGATTCAAAATTATGTGCGTTATACATAATTACATTGCGAGTGAAATAATAGGCCTTAAAACTATATATACCATGCTAAGTCATGCATACAAAAAGCAATAATACGATATAAATTGAAAACGTTCATAGAGAACATTAAAAATAAGTAAACTGTCTTTTTTCGGCATCCTGAGGACCTCGAATGACAAGAAACATTCCGAGAGTCTTGATGTTAGGTTCGTTTTAGGGTGATCTCGAGAAATTCAGCATAATCTGTAACCAAAGGTTATGCGCCGCCAAATGGTATTCCATTTGGCGCTGCGTATTAGTGATTTTAAATGCGTATTTAATGAAGTGACACAAGATTCAAAATTATATGCGTTATACATAATTACATCGTGAGTGAAATAATAGGCCTTAAAACAATATGTACTATGCTAAGTCATGCATACACAAAAGGAATAATATGAAAGAAATTCAAAACGGTCAAACGTAGAAAAAAGGCAAAATTGAAGGCTTTCGAGGTATCGTTTCAAAAAATATTTGGGACAAACCGCCTACGGCAGATTGTCAATGGATATATCTCGAAAAAATACACGATTTGAAAAAAACGATGACTAAATCGGAGTTACGAGTCAAAAGATACGATAGATCTATCATTTTGGCCAAACACGCAAAACACCAAGCACAATGAACCGTCAGTGGAGTTTGGTGCGTGGTACGAATTTGCAAGAAAAAATGTCTTTTTATGAATCTAGATGATCTCGAATGGCAAACACGTTCATAGAGTCTTGCTTGTTCGACCGTTTTACGGTGATCTCTAGAATTTTTGCAAAATCCGAAACCCAAGGTTATGCGCCGCCAAATGGTACTACAATCGGCGGCGCATATTAATGATTTAAAAAGCGTGTTTAATGAAGTGACATTAGATTCAAAATTATGTGCGTTATACATTATTACATTGCGAGTTAAATAATAGGCCTTAAAACTATATATATCATGCTATGTATTGCATGCAAAAAGGAATAATACGATATATATTGAAAACGTTCAAAGTGAACATTAAAAATGAGTAAACTGTCTTTTTTCGGTATCCTGAGGACCTTGAATGGAAAGAGACTTTCCGAGAGTCTTGATGTTAAGGTCGTTTTAGGGTGATCTCGAGAATTTTAGCACAATCGGAAACCAAAGGTTATGTGGCGCCAAATGGTACTCCATTTGGCGGCTCGTATTAGTGATTTAAAAAGCGTATTTAATGAAGTGACACTAGATTCAGAATTATATGCGTTATACATAATTACATTGTGAGTGAAATAATAGGCCTTAAAACAATATGTACCATGCAAAGTCATGCATACACAAAAGTAATAATATGAAAGAAATTCAAAACGGTCAAAAATAGAAAAAAGGCAAAATTAAAGGCTTTCAAGGTCTCGTTTCAAAAAATATTTGGGACAAAATGCCTGCGGCAGTTTTCCAACGGATAGATCTCGAAAAAATACACGATTTGAAAAAAACGGTGACTAAATCGGAGCTACGAGTCAAAAGATACGATAGATCTATCATTTTGGCCAAAGACACAAAACAACAAGCACAATGAATCGTCGGTGGTGTTTGGTGCGTGGTGCGAATTTGCGAGGAAAAATGTCTTTTTATGAATCTAGATGACCTCGAATGGCAAGCAGGTTCATAGAGTCTTTCTCGTTCGACCGTTTTATGGTGATCTCGAGAATTTCCGCACAATCTGAAGCCCAAGGTTATGCGCCGCCAAATGGTACTCCATCTGGTGGCGCATATTAATGATTTAAAAAGCGTGTTTAATGAAGTGACATTAGATTCAAAATTATGTGCGTTATACATAATTACATTGCGAGTGAAATAATAGGCCTTAAAACTATATATACCATGCAAAGTTATGCATACAAAAAGGAATAATACGATATAAATTTAAAACGTTCAAAGTGAACATTAAAAATGAGTAAACTGTCTTTTTTCGGTATCTTGAGGACCTCGAATGGCAAGAGACTTTCCGAGAGTCTTGATGTTAAGGTCGTTTTAGGGTGATCTCGAGAATTTTAGCACAATCGGATACCAAAGGTTATGCGCCGCCAAATGGTACAGCATTTCGCGGCGCGTATTAGTAATTTAAAAAGCGTATTTAATGAAGTGACACTAGATTCAGAATTATATGCGTTATACATAATTACATTGTGAGTGAAATAATAGGCCTTAAAACAATATGTACCATGCTAAGTCATGCATACACAAAAGGAATAATATGAAAGAAATTCAAAACGGTCAAAAATAGAAAAAAAAAGGCAAAATTAAAGGCTTTCAAGGTCTCGTTTCGAAAAATATGTGGGACAAACTGTGATGACCTGGGAATTTCCGACTAAATTTAAACTTAATCTTTATATGATTTCGACACGATAAGCAAAGTCTGTAATATTGAGTCTCGAAAACTTTGGAACAATTACATGAATGCATTTTCCCTTATGACCTATGTCCGACGATTCACGAACAATTTATTTGCAAACGAATATGTAATTAAATATATATACAATATGTATAACTGTAAGTATATATGATAATTACAAATAATAAAATAGGATTTAAACACGTGAATAAAAAAGGTAAGATAAGTTATAAAATAATTATGTTGTAATTTATAAAAAAGTTATATATAAATATATTTAATTTTTATGATAATATGTGTATAGAGTATAAATATTCAATTACGTATCATATGTAGGTTGTAATATATATAATATATACTCAAATATGTTATCATATGATATAAGTATTACATAATATGTATCATGAGTTAAAATATAGTTATTATATTACTTTCATTATTAATATTGATATCAGTATTATTAATAATATTAATAAAATATGGTATATATATATATATATATATATATATATATATATATATATATATATATATATATATATATATATGAGATTTGATATAAATTTTTACATCAATATTATTATTACTTTAACTAGTATTATTATAAGTACTATCTTTAAGAACCATTATTATTATTATTATTATTATTATTATAATTATTATTATTATTATTATTATTATTATTATTATTATTATTATTATTATTATTATTATTATTATTATTATTATTATTATTATTATAAAAACAATAAAATTTAATATTATTAATAATATCGTTATTATAACTTTTAGTATTATTAACCTAAATATTATTAATATGTTAATTATTGAAATTCAGTATTAATATGAAAATATTATTAATAATGTATCATTATTATTATTATTTATTATTAATAGGATTATTATTATTATTAATTTTATATAATATAAATCATGGAAAAAAAGACCCATTCGGTTGTGTGTAGCTATCAATCGGTACGAATCCTATTTTGCTGTCTCTAAATCTGATTCATGCCAAAGAAATCCATTCCACATTCAAACAAAATCCGTTGCAAGTTGTTATCAGTATATTTTTATATATATATATTTTTTTTATTTCTTCTGCTGTTTAATTATTAAAGCATGTAGTCACTCAATAAATAAATGGAACGATTCCTTCTTTTATTAGGGCACCAGTCGACTTCTCACCCTCATTATCAATTTACAATTCCCTGAGATTTATTACTTCTGTTAAGGTATTATTTTTTTTACAACAGCTCGAAAAACTCTGTTTTGTTTTCTTAAAATCAAAAGCTCGATATTAAATGAATTAGCAAAATCTAAAAATAGGGTTGTGTTAGGAATCCTTTCTGTAAAATATCAAGTTTCAATTTTTATTAACGAGTTCTAATTTTCGAAGTCAAACCTTTAATTCAAAAAGTCAAAACCTGTATTCATCGTCAAATTCGGATTCATGCTGATGTTTTGAGTGCAATCGAATATGGAGAAAGATTCTAAGAAGGATTTAAAACTTGTTTCATTTTGAAACCGTGATCTAAAACGCATTAAAACTTGATTTTTGTGTTTGGTGTTCATACGTATCATACAGTACCTGTGTCGACTTCTATATTTTTTTTCTTCTCTTTCGATTTAATTAATTCCAACAATCTTCCTAAAATTTCTGTTTGGTTTATGAAAACAAAATCAATATGTTATCGTTGTGTGGATTTGATTCTGTGTTGATTAAATTGTGGGAATGAAGAAGATGAATTCAGTTTTATAGTTAATACAATTTAGAAACTGTATAATACCAGAAAATTGGTCACAGAGGGATGGTTTAGGGAGTTTGTGTATAAGCGGGAGGTCGCGGGTTCGAATCCCACCCTGGATAGTCTATATCTTTTTTAATGATCCTAAGGTATTAAGTGATATTATTATTATTATTATTATTATTATTATTATTATTATTATTATTATTATTATTATTATTATTATTATTATTATTATTATTATTATTATTATTATTATTATTTTTATTATTATGATTATAATTATTATTGTTATTATTAAGATTATTATGTTAGTTATGATTGGTATTATTATTATTAAAAACAAATGTATTATCTATAATATTATCAATATTATTATTAAAATGATTATTAGTATTGCTATTATTAAACTTATTATCATTATTATCAATCTTACTAAAAATTGTTATTTTACAAGCATTATTATTAATATCATTATTATTATCATTAATAGAGTTATTATCAACATAAGTACATTATTAATGTTAATATCATCATTTTTACTAATATTAATTGAGTATAATTTGAACTACCGTTTTGATAAACAAATGAAATACATAAAAAAAATATATTTAACACATATAACTTAAAACAATATTTTATTTTATATAAAAAGAATATATGAAATATAAATATATTATTAATCTAAAAATAATATCATCAATAAGTTATATATATAAATTTATTCGATTACAATTATATAATTTAATATATATATACAAATAATATAGGTTCGTGAATCCGAGGCCAACCTTACACTTATTCAATGATGTTATATGTATTTTTACTACAAAATACATTAGGTGAGTTTCATTATTCCCTTTTTATATATATTTTTGGGCTGAGAATACATGCAATGTTTTAATAACTATTTTACAATATTATATGCGTGAGTTTCATTTGCCTTTTTACCCTTTATATTTTTGGGCTGAGAATACACGCGCAATTTTTATAAATGTTTTACGAAATAGACACAAGTAATCGAAACTACATTATATGGTTGAATTATCGAAATCGAATATTCCCCTTTTTATTAAGTCTGGTAATCTAAGAATTAGGGAACAGACATCCTAATTGACGCGAACTCTAAAGATAGATCTATCGGGTCCAACAAGCCCCATCCAAAGTACCGGATGCTTTAGTACTTCGAAATTTATATCATGTCCGAAGGAGGATCCCGGAATGATGGGGATATTCTTATATACATATTGTGAATGTCGGTTACCAGGTGTTCAATCCATATGAATGATATTTTTGTCTCTATGCATGGGACGTATGTTTATGAGAAATGGAAATATGAAATCTTGTGGTCTATTAAAATGATGGAAATGATTATTTATGTTAAACTAATGAACTTACCAACCTTTTGGTTGACACTTTAAAGCATGTTTATTCTCAGGTATGAAAGAAATCTTTCGCTGTGCAATTGCTCATTTTAAAGATATTATTTGTAGTCATTCATGACATATTTCAAAAGATGTTGCATTCGAGTCGTTGAATTCATCAAGATTATTGTTAAGTCAATTATCGTTAGATATATTATGAAAGGGTATGCATGCCGTCAAATTTCGATGTAATGAAAGATTGTCTTTTCAAAAAATGAATGAATGTTTGTAAAATGTATCATATAGAGGTCAAGTACCTCGCAATGTAATCAACTGTTGTGAATCGTTTATAATCGATATGGACTTCGTCCGGATGGATTGGGATGGGTCGCTTCAGTTGGTATCAGAGCGGTGGTCTTAGTGAACCAGGTTTTACATTAGTGTGTCTAACTGATAGTCGTTAGGATGCATTAGTAAGTCTGGATTTCGACCGTGTCTGCATGTCAAAAGTTTTGCTTATCATTTCTGTTCGAAATCATCTGTTTATCATCCTTAGAAAATTACCTGCTTATCATTCTTAGTCTAGACACATCTTACTGCAATGATTGCATGAATAGTGTTGATAATGCTAAAAACGAACATATATTTCATAGCATTATTCCTCAAGAAAGACAAGCTTTTAGTTGAAATTGTTCTATTTACAAGCGATATTCGTTTAAATAATAAAAGGTGAAGACAAAAGACAGATTCGACGAATTGAAGACGCAAACGACCAAAAAGCTCAAAAGTACAAAAGACAATCAAAGAGGTTCCAATTATTGATAAGAAACGTCTCGAAATTACAAGAGTACAAGATTCAAAACGCAAAGGACAAGATATTAAATTGTACGCAAGGACGTTCGAAAATCCGGAACCGGGACCAGAGTCAACTCTCAACGCTCGACGCAACGGACTAAAAATTACAAGTCAACTATGCACATAAATATAATATAATATTTAAATAATTCTTATAATTATTTATATATTATAATAAATAATAAAAACCGTCGGCAAGAAAGACTCCAAACTGATGTGAGCTGTAATTTCAAACTCTGCGACTCGCGGAGTTTGAAGGCAAAAATACCGCGAGTCGCGGAGCCCTAAAAGTCGAAAATCCCTATAAAAGAAACCGAATTCTGATCGCAAATCATCATCTTTTTCTTCTTCTCCTCATACGTAAAATATATATATATATATATTTATAATTTATATTTTAATTTTAATTATAATTCTAATAATAAGGGTATGTTAGCGAATGTTGTAAGGGTGTAAGTCGAAATTCTGTCCGTGTAACGCTACGCTAGTTTTAATCATTGTAAGTTATGTTCAACCTTTTTACATTAATGTCTCGTAGCTAAGTTATTATTATGCTTATTTAAAACGAAGTAATCATGATGTTGGGCTAATTACTAAAATTGGGTAATTGAGCTTTGTACCATAATTGGGGTTTGGGCAAAAGAACAACACTTGTGGAAATTAGACTATGGGCTATTAATGGGCTTTATATTTGTTTAACTAAATGATAGTTTGTTAATGTTAATATAAAGATTTACAATTGGGCGTCCCTATAAATTACCATATACACTCAATCGGACACGATGGGCGGGGTATTTATATGTACGAATAATCGTTCATTTAACCGGACACGGGAATGGATTAATAGCCACTAGAATAATTAAAACAGGGGTGAAATTATGTACAGGGACACTTGGTATAATTGATAACAAAATATTAAAACCTTGGGTTACACTCAGTCGACATCCTGGTGTAATTATTAAACAAAGTATTAAAATCTTGTTACAATTTAAGTCCCCAATTAGTTGGAATATTTAACTTCGGGTATAAGAATAATTTGATGAGGACACTCGCACTTTATATTTATGACTGATGGACTGTTATGGACAAAAACCAGACGGACATATTAAATAATCCAGGACAAAGGACAATTAACCCATGGGCATAAAACTAAAATCAACACGTCAAACATCATGATTACGGAAGTTTAAATAAGCATAATTCTTTTATTTCATATTTAATTTCCTTTATTTTATATTTAATTGCACTTCTAATTATCGCATTTTTAATATTATTGTATTTAATTGCACTTTTAATTATCGTACTTTTTAATTATCGCAAGTTTATTTTATCGCACTTTTATTATTCGCAATTTCATTATCGTTATTTACTTTATGCTTTAATTTAAAGTCTTGTATTTATATTTGGTTTTAACTGCGACTAAAGTTTTAAAATCGACAAACCGGTCATTAAACGGTAAAAACCCCCCTTTATAATAATAATATTACTTATATATATATATATATATATATTTGTATTTTTATAAAAGTAAACTAATATAGCATTAAACTTTGTTTAAAAATATTCCCTGTGGAACGAACCGGACTTACTAAAAACTACACTACTGTACGATTAGGTACATTGCCTATAAGTGTTGTAGCAAGGTTTAAGTATATCCATTCTATAAATAAATAAATATCTTGTGTAAAATTGTATCGTATTTAATAGTATTTTCTGCTAAAATTAATAACTATTTTATACCACTCCGCTACCACATCAAGTATTTTTGGCGCCGCTGCCGGGGAACTTTCTAAACGCCGGAAGCGCAACGCTAATATATAAAAAAAAAATATTTTTAGTTTACTTTTATTAAAATTCGTTTTTGTAAAAAAAAAAACGTTTTAAATATTCGAAAATATAAAAAGAAAAACAAAAATATAAATATTTTTAGGAGTTTGATAAATATTTAAGTTTTATAAAGTTTCTTTGTTTTTATTTTATAAAAACATAAGTTTTATTTAAGTATTTTGTTTTTATTTAAAAACATAATATATATATATATATATATATATATATATATATATATATATATATATATATATATATATATATATATATATATATATATATATATATATATATATATATATGTGTAATTCTAGTTTTAAGATTTTTATTTATAAAATTATAAAATATTTCTATTTAGATATAAGTTTTTATTATATAAATAATTTTATTAAAACAGAAAATTAAAAACAGAAATTAAAAAAAAAATATAAATAAAGAAAAACGCGTCGAATTTAAAGTAAGCTGTCATCTGAATTTCTGAACCCCGCGACTCGCGGGGTTTGATGCTTTAAATACCGCGACTCGCGGAGGGGACCTGACACACGACAGAAGCCCTAATCCTGCATTTATTACGGAGTATTATTAATTATTATTAATTAAATTGAATTAGGGTTAAATAATTAATTAATTTAGTAGTTAATTTAAGTTTTAATTAATTTGTATTATTTAGTTTAATTAGTTTAATTAAATTATAAAATTAGTAGTTTTAATAAATAAATAATATAAAAATAATATTTTTATAAAAATTGTACTTTTTACAACTTTTTGTATATTTTTATATTTTGTCCCTTTTTAATTGTTTTAGCGTAATATTTGTATTTTTAGCTCATATTTAGTTTTAAACTTAGATTTTGCCATAGTTATTTTTACTTCTAGATTTTTAGGCTTTGCCGTAGAATTCCTTAAGTGCTTTTTCTTTAGACTAAGATTTAGGTACTTTAGAATTTTGCGACGCCTTTTTAAGTTTTAGTTTCTTTTTAAGTTAATTCCATTTGGGATTTAGTTTTTCTTGTAAGCTTTAATATTTTTAGACGACTTTTACCTATGTATCAATTATCATTCCAATTAGTAATATCAATTTGCGATTATAATTTTAAGTTAGTTGTAGTAATATGGTTAGGTTAGTCAAGTATTTTTAAGTTTTTATAAGTTTCTTTTATTTTTCCGTCACCTTTTATTTTTCAACCATTTTTCTTTTTCAACCTTTTTCCGACGAACTCTTTTTCTTTCTTATTTCTCGCTATTCTAGTTTTGGGACATAGATTTTTATTCTACTTCTTATCTAAATTTCTTAAAATTACGAAAAATTTATTTTAAGTGGTTAAATTAATAGACATCAAAATTTTCTGGTTCGTAGTAATAGTTGGATTTGTACGTGGACTGGGTTATTGGAGCCAAACAGTCCTCAATTATATTGAGACCAAACGAATCCTGCCCCTCTGCTGCATCTTTTGGCTATTCGAAACGTGGGCAAAATCAGAAAAGTCTATTGGTTGGATAACTTATTATAATTTTTCTTTCCTTTTAAAAACTAATAGGATATTCAGTGAATGCACCGAGCAAGACGTTCACCACCTTTTGTACGTTCACCACCTGTAACTAGATCAAGACATTTAGCAAATATAACCACCGTTGATTTTTCTTTAGAATCGTCATCCAGTCGACCAAGTACTTCAGTTCAAATTTCCGATAATCCATTTTTTGAACCCGACCTCACAATTGAGAATCCGGAGAATATTCAGGAACGGTTCGTAGATCCCGAACCATTAAACTTTCCTCCGGAACCACCAATCATTCAAACAGAGATTGTTAAGGAACGAACCATTAAATCAGAATCCTCTAGTGATTCCGATTCAACAAATTCAATTATGGAAAATCTGGAACCTTTAAGTATGGAAGACCGAATGAGAGCTAAACGCACTGGCCAAGGTCACGCAATTACTCATCCAGACATTAATGCGCCAGATTATGAAATCAAAGGACAAATTCTACACATGGTGACTAATCAATGCCAATTTAGTGGTGCGCCGAAGGAAGATCCAAATGAACATCTACGTACCTTTAATAGGATCTGCACACTATTTAAAATCCGAGAAGTGGAGGATGAACAGATATATCTCATGTTATTTCCCTGGACTTTAAAGGGAGAAGCCAAAGATTGGTTAGAATCGTTACTTGAAGGGGCGATTGATACATGGGATGTTTTAGTTGACAAATTTCTTAAACAATTCTTTCCTGCATCTAAAGCCGTAAGACTTCAAGCAGAAATTGTTACGTTTACACAGAAACCGAATGAAACTCTATATGAGGCGTGGACTAGATATGGAAAGTTATTAAGAGGATGTCCGCAACATGGTTTAGACACCTGTCAAATAGTACAAATATTCTACCAAGGATGCGACATCACTACAAGAAAAGACATAGATAAAGCAGCTGTTGGTTCTATTATGAAGAAAACCGAAACTGATGCTTACAAAATTATTGATAACACTGCTTCCCACTCACATGAGTGGAACCAAGAAAAAGACATCGTTAGATCATCTAAAGCAGCTAGAGCTGATTCTAGCCATGACTTAGATTCCATTTCCGCAAAGATAGATGCTGTGGAAAGACGAATGGAAAAGATGACTAAGGATATTCACTCAATACGAATTAGTTGTGAGCAGTGTGGAGGACCACATTTGACAAAAGATTGTCTCAGTATTGAATTAACAATGGAACAAAGAGAGAATATTTCATACATAAACCAAAGGCCTGGAAATAATTATCAGAATAATTATCAACCGCCAAGACCGATTTACAATCAAAACCAAAATTATAACCGAAATATTCCATACAACAACCAACAAGGTCCTAGCAATCAACAAGTATCCAATAATACTTACAATCAGCAAAGACCTAATTTTCAAAACAAACCACCACAACAAACCGATGATAAAAAGCCGAATTTAGAAGATATGATGACGAAGCTAGTTGAAACTCAAACGCAGTTTTTCACATCTCAAAAACAAACCAATGAACAAAATGCTCAAGCATTTAGAAATCAACAAGTTTCTATTCAAACTCTGGAACAAGAAGTGAGTAACCTAGCAAGGTTAATAGGTGAAAGAAAACCAGGAAGTCTACCTAGTGATACAAATGCTAACCCCTGGAATGAAACAGCTAAAGCTATTTCCACAAGAAGTGGTACAACACTTAAACCACCTGAAATACCTGTAACTTCTGATGAAGCTATACCTACTCCACAAGAACCACAACCTGATCAAGATAAGGAAAAAGAACTGGTAGTTGAAAAGGTTAATGAAGATAACACAGTTAAGGCTGAACCTTATGTTAAACCATACCAACCACCACTTCCTTACCCGAGTAAAATGAAGAAAGAAAAACTTGAAGCCGAGCAATCCAAATTCTTGGATATGTTTAAACAGATAAATGTAAATCTTCCTTTCATTGATGTGATTTCAGGAATGCCTAGATATGCTAAATTCTTGAAAGATCTAATCTCAAATAGAAAGAAAATGGAAGAACTCTCGGCTGTTACTATGAATGCTAATTGTTCAGCAGTGCTGTTGAATAAGATACCAGAAAAACTATCTGATCCAGGAAGTTTCACAATTCCATGTTTTCTGGGTAGTCTTAGTTCAATAGAAGCATTGGCAGACTTAGGTGCTAGTATAAATCTAATGCCGTATTCACTATACACTAAACTAGACCTTGGAGAATTGAAACCAACCAGAATAAGCATACAACTAGCCGATAGATCAATAAAATATCCTAGAGGGATAATGGAGAACATGCTAGTTAAAGTTGGTACTTTAGTGTTTCCAGTAGATTTTGTTGTTCTGGACATGGAAGAAGATTCTCAAGTTCCTCTCATATTAGGAAGACCATTCTTAAACACGGCTAAAGCAATGATAGACGTGTTCGGTAAGAAATTGACCCTAAGTATAGAAGATGAGAGTGTTACCTTTTCAGTTGATAGAGCAATGCAACAACCACAATCTGCAGATGATACATGTTATTATATTCAAACTATAGATGCACATGCAGAATTATTAGAAGAATTTCCAGAATTACAAGGAACAGGAGAATGTTCTTTAGGAGAAGGTAATGAACCAATTGATGAAGCTAAAATGTTAGCTACACTTATAGCTAATGGATATGAACCAACAACAGAAGAAATTCAAATGCTAAAAGAAGAAGACAGATATCGATATAAATCATCGATAGAAGAACCTCCGAAATTAGAGTTAAAGCCACTTCCAAACCATTTGGAATACGCTTATTTACATGGTGAATCTGAATTACCTGTAATAATATCGTCTTCTCTTACTAAAAATGAGAAATCACAACTCATTTCTGTGTTGAAAGCTCATAAACCAGCCATTGCATGGAAGATTCATGATATTAAAGGAATAAGTCCTTCGTATTGCACACATAAAATCCTTATGGAAGAAGGTCATAAAACGTATGTGCAACGCCAACGAAGACTAAATCCTAATATGCAAGATGTAGTTAAGAAAGAGATTATTAAACTGCTAGATGCAGGTCTAATTTATCCAATCTTTGATAGTCCATGGGTAAGCCCAGTTCAATGCGTGCCTAAGAAGGGTGGCATGACCGTCATTATAAATGAGAAAAATGAGCTTATTCCTACTAGGACTGTAACAGGATGGCGTGTGTGTATTGATTATAGAAAATTAAATGGTGCCACCAGAAAAGATCACTTTCCCTTACCTTTCATAGATCAAATGTTGGAAAGATTAGCCGGAAATAGTTACTATTGTTTTCTAGATGGATTTTTCGGATATTTTCAAATTCCAATAGCACCCGAGGACCAAGAGAAAACCACATTCACGTGCCCTTATGGTACTTTTGCTTACAAACGCATGCCATTTGGACTTTGTAACGCCCCTGCAACCTTTCAAAGGTGTATGATGGCGATTTTTCATGACATGATAGAAGAATGCATGGAAGTTTTCATGGATGACTTTTCAGTCTTCGGTGAAACATTTGAATCATGTCTAGTTAATCTGGAACGAATGCTTCTTAGATGCGAACAATCAAATCTAGTACTTAATTGGGAGAAATGCCATTTCATGGTTAAAGAAGGCATCGTTCTTGGACATAAAATTTCAAAAGAAGGAATTGAAGTGGATAGAGCTAAAGTAGATGTAATTGCTAAACTTCCACATCCCACCAATGTTAAAGGAGTTAGGAGTTTTCTAGGGCATGCCGGTTTTTACCGACGTTTCATAAAAGATTTTTCTAAAATTGCCACTCCTATGAATAAACTCCTAGAAAAGGATGCTCCATTCATCTTTTCAGATGAGTGTATCAAATCTTTTAATATTCTTAAAGAGAAACTCACTAATGCACCGATCATGATAACACCAAATTGGAATCTACCATTTGAACTAATGTGCGATGCAAGTGATTTTGCAATGGGAGCCGTTTTAGGACAAAGGATTGAAAAACGATTTCAACCTATATATTATGCTAGTAAGACGTTACAAGGAGCACAAACAAACTATACAACTACTGAAAAAGAACTCCTTGCTATTGTCTTTGCTTTTGACAAATTTCGATCATATCTCGTTCTAGCAAAAACGGTGGTCTATACCGACCATTCTGCTCTTAGATACCTATTTTCAAAACAAGATGCTAAACCAAGATTAATCTGTTGGATCTTACTCTTACAAGAGTTTGATATTGAAATCCGAGATAAAAGAGGAGCAGAAAATCTCGCCGCTGATCATCTTTCTCGTCTTGAAAATCCCGAATTAGAAGTTCTAAATGAATCAGCCATACAAGACAACTTTCCTGATGAATATATATTGAAGATAGATTATAAAGAAATCCCATGGTTTGCAGACTATGCAAATTATTTAGTATGTGGATTCCTTGAAAAAGGATTATCGTACCAAAGACGAAAGAAATTCTTCAGTGATATAAAACACTATTTCTGGGAAGATCCACATCTGTTTAAAAGTTGTCCCGATGGAATAATACGCCGATGTGTATTTGGAGATGAAGCTAGTAAAATATTAAACCATTGTCACACAGGACCAACAGGAGGGCATTATGGGCCTCAACTAACAGCAAGAAAAGTTTATGAAGCTGGATTCTATTGGCCTACAATTTACAAAGACGCACACCTTCTTTGCAAATCCTGTGATGCATGTCAAAGAGCCGGAAAAATAAATCAACGTGATGAAATGCCACAAAATGTCATCCAAGTATGTGAAGTATTTGACATTTGGGGTATTGACTTTATGGGTCCATTTCCAAAATCTCATAATAATCTATATATACTCGTAGCCATTGATTATGTATCTAAATGGGCGGAAGCACAAGCTCTCCCAACTAACGATGCACGAGTTGTAGTCAACTTTTTAAAACGTCTTTTTGCAAGGTTTGGAACACCGAAAGCTTTAATAAGTGATCGGGGTACTCATTTCTGTAATAATCAACTTGAGAAAGTTCTTAAAAGATATGGAGTAACTCATAAAATCTCCACCGCATATCATCCACAAACAAGTGGACAAGTTGAAAATACCAACCGAGCTTTAAAACGTATTCTAGAGAAAACCGTAGGATCAAATCCGAAGGAATGGTCCATTAAATTGGAGGATGCACTCTGGGCTTTTAGAACAGCCTACAAAACTCCAATTGGAACCACACCTTTTAGACTTGTTTATGGAAAAGCATGTCATCTTCCAGTAGAAATTGAACACAAAGCATTTTGGGCTTTGAAGACATGTAATCTTGATTTACATGAAGCCTGACGTCTACGATTAGGTCAACTAAACGAATTAGAAGAATTAAGACATGAAGCATACGATAATTCGTTAATCTATAAAGAAAGAACGAAGAAATGGCATGATAAAAGAATCAGAAGTTCAAAAGAATTTAAAGAAGGAGACAGAGTTCTTCTTTTCAATTCACGATTCAAGCTATTTCCTGGAAAATTGAAATCAAGATGGTCTGGACCATTCATAGTCAAAAGAGTTTTCCCATACGGAACGATAGAATTAATAAATTCAAATGGGATTAAATTTAAAGTTAATGGTCACAGAGTTAAACATTACATACATGGTCCGATGGAAGTCGACAACGAAGTTAATCACAATTTCGACACCACAGCTAACTAAGTGTGGGGAGAATCAAGTCTTTAAAGGATAATATGTATTTCTGTTAGAGTTAGATTGTCTGTTTTCGTGTAGTTCTCGAAAATGGAACCCGAATGGTCTTTCCCTAGCAGACCCTAAAGAACTAGTCTTCTCCCCCCATTCTGAATTTTTATTTTTTTTTTGTTTTTTATGAAATGAAGACTGCCTGTGAACTAAACCATGGTCTAATGCTACACGCTTTAATCACTAAATGTAATAATGACATACTACCGAGTGAATTAGTATCAGTAATCAGAGAAAGAATGGACGGAGTTAGAAAAGAATCCAGATGCGAAGATAATAAGTTACAATTTGGTAAAGGAAAATCAAAATCCGCAGCGAAAAGAAGAGCACGACACCTAGAACAATGTCACAAATGAGGAAAATGGTCACATGGAGGTAAATGTTCAAATAATCAAACCTATTCAAACACTGAATTTGTTACTTTATGCAGAGACGGACCGTTCATATGTTTAGAAGAAAAGACACTCAATGCTCGAGGTTACGCCTATGTAGCCATGGAAAACCAATTAAACCGACTATCTTATGAATGGGATAGATCATATAACTAAGAAATCTATTTCACAGGTATGTCTGTACAGTTTTTATTTTTATTTTTATTTTTAACCTTTTGATAATAAACGCTAATTTGTTCGCTAAAAAGTATTAAATTGGTATTGAATAAAATTAGGTTTGGCGACCGAAATTATTGATATCATTCAAAAATTTATTACATCACTGCGAAATTTAATGTTTATTCTTAAGGTATAAATATCTTTAAACAATCAAACCAAAATATTTCAAAAATTCGTCATGAGTTAAATTAGGTCTTGGAACCGAAATTACTTTACCGAAAAGAGGGGCGCATATTTTTGATAATATTTGATTGACTAAAGTGGGATAAAAAGCCAAAAAGATTTTTAATTTTATTTTTACCATGTTTTTAAAATTAATATTTAAATCTTAAATTAATATTGTAAACTTTGTAAAAACAATATATTTAAAATTGTAAATATTTGAAAAATTAATATAAGTTTGGTATAAATTTATAAATTTTTAAATTAAGTTTGGTGTGAATTTTTAATTTTTAAAATATAAATTTTTAATTTTATGCATTTCAAATTTTAAGTTTGGTGTTAATTTTTAATATAAATTTTGAATTTTATATTTAAGTTGTGTGAATTTAAAAACAAAAATTTACTTTATCTCATTAAGTTAAAAATATGATTTTTAAAATTCGTCGTAAGTTGAAGACTAGGTCTTTGAACCGAAATTGCTTTACCCGAGAGAGGGACGAGAACTTTTATTATCATTATTTTTAATCTCATTGAATTAAAGTATGCCAAAAACATTAAAAAAAAACCAAAAATCTTAGCTTTTAAACCAATCGCTACAAAAAGACAAATTTTAAAATTTTGTCGAGGGACGGACTAGGACATCGATCCGAAACGACCTCGTCCTAAATAACAAGGGAAACAAAATTTTAAAATTAAGTACTTAATTGTTTTATAAGTTAATAAAAAAAATAAAAAAAATAAAAATAAAAAAAGCAAACTCCGCGGAGGGGTCGGATTACAGAAAAAAAATATAGCTGAAACAGATCAGTCCCAACCCACAAAACACACAAACACTGCGAAAACTGCTCGAAAATACCCGAAAAATACACCCCAAAATCACAATTTTTAACCGTTAATCATCAAATTTTTTACTAAAATCATGTTGAGAAGGATGCTATCTAGGAATTACTCAAGAAAAACGGTAAATTTCTACACCTAAACACCATTTAATCCGAAATTTGGTGTTCTTGAGCAATTTTTTCCCCAATTTGATTTTGATACTTTTTAGTGTAATTAGGCTTAAATTGTTTATGTATTATGCTTGTATAACCTAGATTGATGCTGTTTAACATGATTAGAAGCTTTAAACTTCAAATTTTGAGTAATCTAGGGTTTGTGTTCTTGAGCAAATTTGGGGCTTTTTGATATAAACAGGTTATGGCCGATTTTTGTCATGAATTGTTGCTAAAATAAGTAGTGTAACATGTTTAGGTAGTTAAATGATCCAAACTTTGAGCCTAAACATGATTTTGAGAATTAAAGTAGACTTTTTCAAGTCTAAAAATTCATGAATTTGATTTTTGAGAGATAATGCCATTTGAAACTTGTTTAATTGATAGTAATGATTATTTTGACATGTTATTTGAGTTGAATGCTTATGAACTTGACAAACATTTTCGTATATGCTTATCTGAAAAAGTGTAGATTTGATAAAAATGTGAAAATAAGCTTAAGTTTAATATAAATTGATAATGTCATTTTAATTATTTTGATTGATGATTTTGCTGACACTAATGCATATTTGGATGCACAAAAATTGTGTTTGATGTGTTTTGCAGACTGAAAGGGGTGAATCTTCATCCCAAGCCCGCAATGCTCCTGCTGAGAATGCGGAACAACAGGAGGTGGATAACTACTACAAGCAGGATATACCTCATCCAGTCATGACCTTTTCCGATATGCACTTGGAAGAGTTGCACCCGAACCTGAGATTTGACAGACTTTGGATAGATTATCCAAAATATCAAAGGGGTTTGCATACTCTTCATTCTAAGGTTGTTGAGGTACCAAGGGTCATAGAATGGGGACCCTTAGAAGCTGTAGAATTGGCCGGGCCAATTAGGGAATTACTTGTACAGAGGTATGGTAATTCTACTTTTAATGACTGGGTACGTTTATTCACCATGCGTAGACCTGTATATAAAGTATGGTGTGAAGAATTGTTATGTAGTATAGAGTTGAATGATCGGGTAGCTAGTTTAACCGATCGTTCTTTTATTAGATTTTTGTTAGGCGGTTCGATGCGCCACATGTCTTTACTGGACATGGCTCAGGCTTTACGTATATATACGCCTGAGGAGTTAGCATCTGCCGATTGTAGAGGGTTGATACTAAACGGTAGAAAGATAGATGAAAATTTTGATACACACGGTGTGTGGAGTCAAATGACAAGCCATCACCGTTTCAAAGGGGGAAATTACTCTTATTTGGATATAGATAGAGCCGAATTAAGAGTGATTCATAGGTTTTTAGCTAATTCGATTACACAAAGGGGTAAGAACAAGGAAAAAGTAAATGAACAGGATTTGTTTTACCATATGTGTATTCGAGACCCACAAAGCGCTGTAAGTATACCATATTGTGTGGGTTATTATTTATCAGCTATGGTTCGGGGGATGCGACCGCATAGCATAATAGGAGGTGGTATTTTTATTACTTTGATTGGTGAATATCTCGGTGTGGATATAAGTCGGGGGGATTATTAGTAGAAGAACCGGAACCCCGCGATACTATAGGTTTAAATGTATACCATGGTGCGAAAGTTTTGAAGAGGCGAAATAACGCCGCAGTACCATACCATGGTAGACATCCACAGGTTGAGAGAAACCAACAGCAAGGTAATGTAGGAGGGGGGAATGAGATGCAAGAAATGCAAAGGTTTATAGCTTCTCAGGAATACGAAAATGCTAGACAGAGAGCATTTGAAGATTGGAAAGTTCATCAGAACCAAATCATAGCTCATTGCCAACATATAGGTAGAAACTATATTCCTACACCGAAACCCATCTTCCCTCCCTGGTCTATAGAGATGCAGCCACCATATCCTACGTATAACCCTGCCGAAGCATTCTATAGCACCTATGGTTATGCCTGGAACCCCTATTAGTACCAGTATCATCCCTAGTATACTTATTTTTTTATTTTGTAATTTGTAATGATTGATACGTTTAATACTTTTGTTAATATTGTAATCATTTTTATAATTGTCTAACTTTTATTCTTAGATTATAATAATTTTTGAATGTGGGGTAATATACCAAACTTCAAAAATATGTATATATGTTTGCAGTTTATCTTATGTACACAACAGGGTAAAACAACGCATTTTCAAAGACTGGCATTAAGTTCAGCAAAAGCAACTAATTTTGACGACAAGATGCAAAATATATGTGAAATAACAACAAGACGGAATGAACAAATGATGTGCACCATTTATCATTCAGCAAACAAACGCCAATATATTTGGAAACTTTGGTAAAAATTTAATCATTTTCACACAAATCACCCTCAATAATTTAAATTATTACTGATTTCTTGCAAATGAGGGCATTGCAAGATCTTAAGTGTGGGAAGGGGTTAAATTCTTTCGGATTTTAAAATTTTTTACTTTATACACTTGGTTACCATTAAAAATACTAGTAAAGCAGTAGTTGTATTAGAATCTAGTGCTCTCTGATAATAAAGAACAGCCCTAGTCTTATATACTAACTACCCAATTCTAGTAAAAATTTTCAAAATTTTCAATTAAATGAACTCAAAATCATGTTTATACATATTTATGAACGATAAAACTAGGTTTTGACACCGAAATTATTGTTACCTCGGAAAGGACATAAATTGAGAAACAAACCAAAATGTTAAAATTCATTTAAAATGGAATAGAGGACGATAAAAAGAAAAATAAAAGCCAAGTGTGGGAAAGTTTACCAAGTTATCTTAAACATATGTCACATATATCTGTAACAAATAACTGAAAATACTTTTGCTTTGGACTAAACTAAACTGTTTTACCCGATGAAAGAAAAGAAGAGATGGATCTACACGATGAATCAATTCCATCATTAAAAGGAAGTAAAGTCTTCCGAAAAAGAAACGCGCTTCTTGATTTAGGTCATGAAGTTGTCGTCCAGACCAGCTGTAGGTTGACGAAAAATCTAGAAAAGTCATCACTAAAAATCAGCAGAAAATCCACGGACCTCAGCATTAAACAGGGTCGCCAAGTGGTCAGATTTATCCTAACCATGAGAAGGATTTATCTCGTACAATGGGGGGGCACCATGCAAATTAGCTGGATAACACTAATGAATCAGATTCCCAGAAAGGATAATCTCCTTAAAAGATCAAAAATCAGCTTTTAAGCCTGATATTACTCAATCCTTGAGATTGACCTTAAAGATTGAGAATTACAAACTCATGGAATTCAATGATATCTAAACTCGAGCTTGAACGAGAAAATATTTTGATCAAAAATTACAAACCGATTTGTTTTCTGAAAACCCTATTTTCAATGCGTTCATTACCATTGAACGTAAAATCCTAGGAATTCACCTGGAATTCATTAGGTCACCTGAACCAAATCAGGTGTCAACCGTAAGAACGGTGGTTGCATAGTGGTCAAAGACAGGACCTTGTGCCATACCGAAAAATTATAAGGGTGAGCTTTACTATTGCTCCTACCAAGGATAGTAATTGCGTCCGACACGTTATAGACCATAATTAAAAGCATGTCAGGGGACATTGCCTTAACAGTTGCTTGTTCAACGCTTTCCTTTACAACCGGACGGTAGTTTACCAAAAGGTAATATACGGGACAAGTGAACTGGACGTGTTGCTTTCCAAATACAAGGTTAGCAAGTGGGTGACACAAAACCATAAGTTTTGAGCTAAAATTTTCAAATCTGAAACCCACCAAACCCACAAAAATATTTTGCAACACCGGTGAAGGGTTATTCCGGAAAACTTATCTAGGGTAAAAACTAGATTTAATTTTCAAAAGATCAAATGTTTTCATAAAGATCCAATTTCCTTAATGGATCTAAATTTTTATAGTCATGTGGGACTGTAAACCATATCGTTACTACCATTGTTTATACCACCGTATATAAATCACTGATGTACAAAGTGTGAAGAATAAAGAAGTGATTCTAGTATTTCAAGACGATATTGCTTGAGGACAAGCAACGCTCAAGTGTGGGAATATTTGATAATGCTAAAAACGAACATATATTTCATAGCATTATTCCTCAAGAAAGACAAGCTTTTAGTTGAAATTGTTCTATTTACAAGTGATATTCGTTTAAATAATAAAAGGTGAAGACAAAAGACAGATTCGACGAATTGAAGACGCAAACGACTAAAAAGCTCAAAAGTACAAAAGACAATCAAAGAGGTTCCAATTATTGATAAGAAACGTCTCGAAATTACAAGAGTACAAGATTCAAAACGCAAAGGACAAGATATTAAATTGTACGCAAGGACGTTCAAAAATCCGGAACCAGGACCAGAGTCAACTCTCAACGCTCGACGCAACGGACTAAAAATTACAAGTCAACTATGCACATAAATATAATATAATATTTAAATAATTCTTATAATTATTTATATATTATAATAAATAATAAAAACCGTCGGCAAGAAAGACTCCAAACTGATGTGAGCTGTGATTTCAAACTCCGCGACTCGCGGAGTTTGAAGGCAAAAATACCGCGAGTCGCGGAGCCCTAAAAGTCGAAAATCCCTATAAAAGAAACCGAATTCTGATCGCAAATCATCATCTTTTTCTTCTTCTCCTCATACGTAAAATATATATATATTTATAATTTATATTTTAATTTTAATTATAATTCTAATAATAAGGGTATGTTAGCGAATGTTGTAAGGGTGTAAGTCGAAATTCTGTCCGTGTAACGCTACGCTATTTTTAATCATTGTAAGTTATGTTCAACCTTTTTACATTAATGTCTCGTAGCTAAGTTATTATTATGCTTATTTAAAACGAAGTAATCATGATGTTGGGCTAATTATTAAAATTGGGTAATTGGGCTTTGTACCATAATTGGGGTTTGGACAAAAGAACGACACTTGTGGAAATTAGACTATGGGCTATTAATGGGCTTTATATTTGTTTAACTAAATGATAGTTTGTTAATGTTAATATAAAGATTTACAATTGGGCGTCCCTATAAATTACCATATACACTCAATCGGACAGGATGGGCAGGGTATTTATATGTACGAATAATCGTTCATTTAACCGGACACGGGAATGGATTAATAGCCACTAGAATAATTAAAACAGGGGTGAAATTATGTACAAGGACACTTGGTATAATTGATAACAAAATATTAAAACCTTGGGTTACACTCAGTCGACATCCTAGTGTAATTATTAAACAAAGTATTAAAATCTTGTTACAGTTTAAGTCCACAATTAGTTGGAATATTTAACTTCGGGTATAAGAATAATTTGATGAGGACACTCGCACTTTATATTTATGACTGATGGACTGTTATGGACAAAAACCAGACGGACATATTAAATAATCCAGGACAAAGGACAATTAACCCATGGGCATAAAACTAAAATCAACACGTCAAACATCATGATTACGGAAGTTTAAATAAGCATAATTCTTTTATTTCATATTTAATTTCCTTTATTTTATATTTAATTGCACTTCTAATTATCGCATTTTTAATATTATTGTATTTAATTGCACTTTTAATTATCGTACTTTTTAATTATCGCAAGTTTATTTTATCGCACTTTTATTATTCGCAATTTCATTATCGTTATTTACTTTATGCTTTAATTTAAAGTCTTGTATTTATATTTGGTTTTAACTGCGACTAAAGTTTTAAAATCGGCAAACCGGTCATTAAACGGTAAAAACCCCCCTTTATAATAATAATATTACTTATATATATATATATATTTGTATTTTTATAAAAGTAAACTAATATAGCGTTAAGCTTTGTTTAAAAAGATTCCCTGTGGAACGAACCGGACTTACTAAAAACTACACTACTGTACGATTAGGTACACTGCCTATAAGTGTTGTAGCAAGGTTTAAGTATATCCATTCTATAAATAAATAAATATCTTGTGTAAAATTGTATCGTATTTAATAGTATTTTCTGCTAAAATTAATAACTATTTTATACCACTCCGCTACCACATCAAGTGTATAGACAAAATTCGTATCTTAGCGTATCTGTTACTGTAGACTTTGCCTGACAGATTCCGTAGATTTCTCCGTAACTTATGGGATTTTAGTATTATATATACATATGTAAATTATGTATTACAGGGTACTAATCTACATCCTGTAATCTAATTCTTATTAAAAATCCTTCATCTGATCGTACGAGATGAACCCCTCAACCAGTTCGAGTCCCTCAGATTCCGATAGTTATTCCGACAGCTATTCTGACATGGACGTTCACCTAAGCTCCGCAAAGCAGCGTCACCAAGATGAATCAACCAATCATCCATCCCCAATTCATATGATGAGTTCGTAGTCGACTTAATCAATGGAAACGAGAAGAAGGCAATCCTTTCCATCAATCAAATTCATCTCTTGGTGAAGAACCTGAAGCACTTACCGGCGAACCGGTCCGAAACACCATTTTCACCCTCATTTCCCGAATATCTCACCACGATTATATTCTATCAAAAATTCTAAACCTTATTCATCCGCTCGTTCTGACCAACAATCATCCCGAAATAATAGAAGAAGTCAACAAACTTCGCGCTCGAAAAATCAATCTGGAAAATGTGGTGCAAAGTCTACCAGCTTCAGCAACAGCACCGGTAACACCCATACCATCAACAACAACATCTGCAGCACAAACCTCAACATCTCATTCTATACCTCAAGTATAATCATCGTTCTACGTATCATTCTACATCATTTACCTTCATTCGACATGGCGATTATGTAATCTCTAATGTTTTAGAGATTATATATTCTTGTTCTAACGGTAAATCAAATGAGTTTAAAATCATATTGACTCATTAAATCCATGGTTACATCTGAAGAAAATATATATGTATATATGTGTTCATAAAGATTGTAATTAAAAATTCTTTCGTACAAACTGTTAATGGTGAAAATATTTTAACGGGTAGGTAATACCCGAGGAAATATTTAGCTTTCATATTAATATGTTATACTGTACATTCTTTCAATCTGATTCAACAGTAATTTACTATCCTATTTACAACCACAGATATACGTATCCGTTCACCGCAGAATAACCATTTTCATTCAATTTCATATTTAGATTTTGACCTATCAGAATCCAACAAGTGGCATAATGAAGAAAACATTTGACAAAATAAAAATTTGTTAGAAACAAACAAATTAACTATGAGAAATTTTGTTAAGAATCCACGCTAACTGTTCCTAGCTAATTGTTCCTAGCTAACTGATTACATTTTATATTATCGCAATTTACATTCTCGCAATTTTATTTATCGTCATTTAAATTCTGTTATTTACTTTACGCACTTTATTTATCATTATTTAATTTCTGTTATTTATTTTACGCACTTTAAATATCGGGACACGTATACAAGGTTTTGACATATCATATATATATATATATATATATATATATATATATATATATATATATATATATATATATATATATATATTATTTGGGATAACCATAGACACTCTATATGCAGTGATGATCGAGTTCTCTATACAGGGTTGAGGTTGATTCTACAATAATATATATAGTTTGAGTTGTGATCGAGTCTGAGACATGTACACGGGTCACGATATGTATTAATTAATTCGAATATTATATATTAAACTATATATGAATTATTGGACTGTCAACTGTGAACTATCGAATGAGGACTAATAACATTGGACAATTAAAATGAATTAAAATATTGATTATAACATATGAAACTAAACAATTCTTCAAGTTTGCCACTTGATTTCATCTTAAACCTCATTTGTATCTTAACGATTACAATCTGCGTTCAGACCTTTCATGATTCTTGAAAACACCTCAATTGATAGGATGAATCAACCGCACTACATCTACGGAAGGAAAGATTTATGCATATAGTTATGCACCTGAGAAACTCTCGGCAACTGAGTAAAAGTTTAACACGTAGCCGCGTCAGATCCTTTGGCATTTATTAGCAAAAAAAAAAATAACTTTGCGATCCCTTTTCAAAGTAGCCAATTTTGTCACAGCTCCAGCAAGTTAACTTCGACTTTTCATTCGAAGTAGCCTTACTATAATCCTGATATATACAATTACCCTTTTGCTACCGGAGAATTCTTTTATATTCCAACACATTACCAGCAAATGTACCAGCAACCTTGTCGCTCCGTAGTTTAAATCCCTCCGACAAATCACTATATTTATCTATGAAAGTCTGGTCAAGTACTCATCCGCATCTTGTAACGAGAACAGCCATAACAATTACCAGGAATCAGCAATCAGTACTTTCAAAACTTACAACATATCTACATCAACAGTTATATGTATGACATTTATCTCTTAGAATTATGATCTCTCATTCTGAAATTCTGAAAAGCACTGAGTCACAAATCAATACTCTGAATGTTGAAAAAGCTGAATGAAGCAGCAGAAACCATAGGCAACCGTAAACGACCTTAATCATCGAAAGTTTGATGATAAAGGATAGTATGTTGGAAAAGCTCAGAAAAGTTGGAACTGAAAAACGGATTGAGCTAACCACAATACGAGGATCATACCATATATTCAAAGAATCCAGGTAATTCTGGATCCGATGAAACCTTCAACGAATATCTTGCTCTGTACTCATGTTAAATCTTGCGGAAAACCTTCCTCATCAACCATCGAACTTAGAAATTCCAAAATATCATCATAAATATCTTCGATATTTCTGAAGATATTTTCATAAATATTCTCGTCCGAAATTATTTATCTCTTCGTGCTATCTATATTACATCATAAAGGAAACTACTTAAGTTTCTAAAAAAAAAATTTTAAATTCGAGTTTAAATTATGAATGTTTTTGAAGTAGTGTTGGGAATTGATGCATGCGTTAGTATAATATAATGACACTTGATCAACGTGATTATATTACAGTAAGTCATGTTGAGTTTCTAATGGAACGTGATGATTCACAGATCATAACGTCATCATGTGCCATGTTACACGACTCGTTCATTCTACTTCACCTCCAAAAATATCAAGAAAATATATTCTTGATAGTTCTATTCTCAGTGATTCTGGTAATTTGATAAATCAAATCGTGCCATTACGATTTCCTTTTTAGAACATTAACAATGTTCATTCCAAAGTTTATATCTGCTAATTCTGAACCATTACAAGCGGTGTTTAATCGCAAGAAGAAGAAACGAAGGGACAAAGCTCCAAAATATAAGAGAAAATATAAAGCCCAATAACAACACGGGGGTTACAAACTGTGGATATTAATACGAATAACAATATAAAGACATGATATAATTAAGAATAGTATTAACCCAAGGTAGTAGTAGGAGTAAACAGATTCTTCTGGTGGAAGATTGAAAAGAAGGATGACATAAATGATAATTAGGAAATAACAAGGATTAGAACTGGATTAGGCATATTCACAATCCTTTGGATGTACGAAATAAGAAAGAAAGTATTGGAATGGTGAAAATAATGGAATGGAAGAGCGTAATTTATAATGGAAATATCAGGCAGAGTAATCGAGGCAGATCACCGTATTTAATTTTAGGGATCTTAATTTCCTTATTCACCGAAGAATCAAATCTTTTCGTTTTCGAAGATTTTCTATAAATCCCTTGAATTCTGGAATTTAACCAAGGCAACGTCAAAAGTTAAAACGAAACTTCATTTATTCATTTCATTTTTTTTGTGATAGCTTCACTCGTACGCTTCGAGTAATCGAATTGTTTTATCCATATTACTCAATGATGATAAAACTCTATTTATCAACTCAATTTTCATCATGAAAATATTTTTATTGTTAACCATGACCACCTCACTCAAATTTCGGGACGAAATTTCTTTAACGGGTAGGTACTGTGATGACCCGGGAATTTCCGACTAAATTTAAACTTAATCTTTATATGATTTCGACACGATAAGCAAAGTATGTAATGTTGAGTCTCGAAAACTTTGGAACAATTACATGAATGCATTTGCCCTTATGACCTATGTCCGACGATTCACAAACAATTTATTTGCAAACGAATATGTAATTAAATATATATACAATATGTATAACTGTAAGTATATATGATAATTACAAATAATAAAATAGGATTTAAACACGTGAATTAAAAAGGTAAGATAAGTTATAAAATAATTATGTTGTAATTTATAAAGAAGTTATATATAAATATATTTAATTTTTATGATAATATGTGTATAGAGTATAAATATTCAATTACGTATCATATGTAGGTCGTAATATATATAATATATACTCAAATATTTTATCATATGATATAAGTATTACATAATATGTATCATGAGTTAAAATATAGTTATTATATTACTTTCATTATTAATATTGATATCAGTATTATTAATAATATTAATAAAATATAGTATATATATATATATATAAGTATATATATATATATATATATATATATATATATATATATATATATATATATATATATATATATATATATATATATATATATATATATATATATATATATATATATATATATATATATATATATATATATATATATATATATATATGAGATTTGATATAAATTGTTACATCAATATTATTATTACTTTTACTAGTATTATTATAAGTACTATCTTTAAGAACCATTATTATTATTATTATTATTATTATTATTATTATTATTATTATTATTATTATTATTATTATTATTATTATTATTATTATTATTATTATAAAAACAATAAAATTTAATATTATTAATAATAACATTATTATAACTTTTAGTATTATTAACCTAAATATTATTAATATGTTAATTATTGAAATTCAGTATTAATATGAAAATATTATTAATAATGTATCATTATTATTATTATTTATTATTAATAGGATTATTATTATTATTATTATTAATTTTATATAATATAAATCATGGAAAAAAACACCCATTCGGTTGTGTGTAGCTATCAATATGTACGAATCCTATTTTGCTGTCTCTAAATCTGATTCATGCCAAAGAAATCCATTTCATATTCAAACAAAATCCGTTGCAAGTTGTTATCAGTATATTTTTATATATATATTTTTTTTATTTCTTCTATTGTTTAATTATTAAAGCATGTATTCACTCAATAAATAAATGGAATGATTCCTTCTTTTATTAGGGCACCAGTCGACTTCTCACCCTCATTATCAATTTACAATTCCCTGAGATTTATTACTTCTGTTAAGGTATTTTTTTTTTTACAACAGCTCGAAAAACTCTGTTTTGTTTTCTTAAAATCAAAAGCTCGATATTAAATGAATTAGCAAAATCTGAAAATAGGGTTGTGTTAGGAATCCTTTGTGTAATCTTTCTGCAAAATATCAAGTTTCAATTTTTATTAACGAGTTCTAATTTTCGAAGTCAAACCTTTAATTCAAAAAGTCAAAACCTGTGTTCATCGTCAAATTCGGATTCATGCTGATGTTTTGAGTGCAATCGAATATGGAGAAAGATTCTAAGAAGGATTTAAAACTTATTTCATTTTGAAACCGTGATATAAAACGCATTAAAACTTGATTTTTGTGTTTGGTGTTAATACGTATCATACAGTACCTGTGTCGACTTCTATATTTTTTTTTTTTTTGATTTAATTAATTCCAACAATCTTCCTAAAATTTCTTTTTGGTTTATGATTACAAAATCAATATGTTATCGTTGTGTGGATTTGATTCTGTGTTGATTAAATTGTGGGAATGAAGAAGATGAATTCAGTTCTATAGTTAATACAATTTAGAAACTGTATAATACCAGAAAATTGGTCAAAGAGGGATGGTTTAGGGAGATTGTGTATAAGCGGGAGGTCGCGGCTTCGAATCCCACCCTGGACAGTCTATATCTTTTTTAATGCTCCTAAGGTATTAAGATTTATTATTATTATTATTATTATTATTATTATTATTATTATTATTATTATTATTATTATTATTATTATTATTATTATTATTATTATCCATACTATTTTTATTATTATGATCATAATTATTATTGTTATTATTAAGATTATTATGTTAGTTATGATTGGTATTATTATTATTAAAAACAAAAGTATTATCAATAATATTATCAATATTATTATTAAAATGATTATTAGTATTGCTATTATTAAACTTATTATCATTATTATCAATCTTACTAAAAATTGTTATTTTACAAGCATTATTATTAATATCATTATTATTATTATCATTAATAGAGTTATTATCAACATAAGTACATTATTAATGTTAATATCATCATTTTTACTAATATTAATTGAGTATAATTTGAACTACCGTTTTGATAAACAAATGAAATACATAAAAAAAAAATATTTAACACATATAACTTAAAACAATATTTTGTTTTATATAAAAAGAATATATGAAATATAAATATATTATTAATCTAAAAATAATATCATCAATAAGTTATATATATAAATTTATTCGATTACAATTATTTAATTTAATATATATATACAAATAATATAGGTTCGTGAATCCGAGGCCAACCTTACACTTATTCAATGATGTTATATGTATTTTTACTACAAAATACATTAGGTGAGTTTCATTATTCCCTTTTTATATATATTTTTGAGCTGAGAATACATGCAATGTTTTAATAACTATTTTACAATATTAGATGCGTGAATTTCATTTGCCTTTTTACCCTTTATATTTAAAAAGCGTGTTTAATGAAGTGACATTAGATTCAAAATTATGTGCGTTATACATAATTACATTGCGAGTGAAATAATAGGCCTTAAAACTATATATACCATGCTAAGTCATGCATACAAAAAGGAATAATACGATATAAATTGAAAACGTTCAAAGAGAACATTAAAAATGTGTAAATTGTCTTTTTCGGCATCCTGAGGACCTCGAATGTCAAGAGACTTTCCGAGCATCTTGATGTTATGGTCGTTTTAGGGTGATCTCAAAAATTTCAGCACAATCTGAAACCAAAGGTTATGCGCAGCCAAATGGTACTTCATTTGGCGACGCGTATTAGGGATTTAAAATGCGTATTTAATGAAGTGACACTAGATTCAAAATTATATGCGTTATACATAATTACATTATGAGTGAAATAATAGGCCTTAAAACAATATGTTCCATGCTAAGTCATGCATACACAAAAGGAATAATATGAAAGAAATTCAAAACGGTCAAAAATAGAAGGAAAAAAGGCAAAATTGAAGGCTTTTGAGGTCTCGTTTCGAAATATATTTGGGATAAACCGCCTATGGCAGTTCTCCAACGGATAGATCTCGAAAAAATACATGATTTGAAAAAAAACAGTGACTAAATCGGAGCTACGAGTCAAAAGATACGATAGATCTATCATTTTGGCCAACGACACAAAACACCAAGCACAACGAACCGTCGGTGGTGTTTGGTGCGTGGTGCGAATTTGCGAGGAAAAATATCTTTTTATGAATCTAGATGACCTCGAATGGCAAGCACGTTTATAGAGAATCTTGCTCGTTCGACCGTTTTAGGGTGATCTCGAGAATTTCTGCACAATCCGAAACCCAAGGTTATGCGCCGCCAAATGGTACTCCATCTGGCGGTGCATATTAATGATTTAAAAAGCATGGTTAATGAAGTGACATTAGATTCAAAATTATGTGCGTTATATATAATTACATTGTGAGTGAAATAATAGGCCTTAAAACTATATATACCATGCTAAGTCATGCACACAAAAAGGAATAATACGATATAAATTGAAAACGTTCAAAGAGAACATTAAAAGTAAGTAAAGTGTCTTTTTCGGCATCCTGAGGACCTTGAATGGCAAGAAATGTTTCGAGAGTCTTGATGTTAGATTCGTTTTAGGGTGATCTCGAGAATTTCAGCACAAGCTGAAACCAAAGGTTATGCGCCGCCAAATGGTACTCCATTTGGCGACGCGTATTAGTGATTTAGAATGCGTATTTAATGAAGTGACACTAGATTCAAAATTATATGCGTTATACATAATTACATTGTGAGTGAAATAATAGGCCTTAAAATAATATGTACTATGCTAAGTCATGCATACACAAAAGGAATAATATGAAAGAAATTCAAAACGGTCAAAAGTAGAAAAAAGGCAAAATTGAAGGTTTTCGAGGTATCGTTTCAAAAAATAGTTGGGACAAACCGCCTACGGCAGTTTGTTAACGGATAGATCTCAAAAAAATACACGATTTGAAAAAAACGGTGACTAAATCGAAGCTACGAGTCAAAAGATACGATAGATCTATCATTTTGGCCAAACACCGAGCACAACGAACCGTCGGTGATGTGTGGTGCGTGATGCGAATTTGCGAGGAAAAATGTCTTTTTCAAAATCTAGATGACCTCGAATGGCAAGCATGTTCATAGAGTCGTGCTCGTTCGACCGTTTTATGGTGATCTCGAGAATTTCCGCACAATCTGAAACCCAAGGTTATGCGCCGCCAAATGGTACTCCATCTGGCGGCGCATATTAATGATTTAAAAAGCGTGTTTAATAAAGTGACATTAGATTCAAAATTATGTGCGTTATACATAATTACATTTTGAGTGAAATAATAGGCCTTAAAACTATATATACCATGCTAAGTCATGCATACAAAAAGCAATAATACGATATAAATTGGAAACGTTCAAAGAGAACATTAAAAATGAGTAAAATGTCTTTTTCGACATCCTGAGGACCTCGAATGGCAAGAAACCTTCCGAGAGTGTTGATGTTAGGGTCTTTTGAGGGTGATCTCGAGAATTTCAGCACAATCTGAAACCAAAGGTTATGCGCCGCCAAATGGTACAACATTTGGCGGCGCGTATTAGTGACTTAAAAAGCGTATTTAATGAAGTGACACTAAATTCATAATTATATGCGTTATACATAATTACATTGTGAGTGAAATAAAGGCCTTAAAACAATATGTATCATGCTAAGTTATGCATACACAAAAGGAATAATATGAAAGAAATTCAAAACGGTCAAAAGTAGAAAAAAGGCCAAATTAAAGGCTTTCGAGGTCTCGTTTCGAAAAATTTTAAATTGAAGGAAATTTTTGACCAAATTTAAACTTTACCTTTATATTATTCCGACACGATAAGCAAAGTTGTTAAGTTGAATCTCAAGAATTTTAAACTGTGTTTATACATTCATTTAACCTCGACCAAATTCCGATGATTCACGAACCATTATATAAATGGATATGAATATATATATATATATATATATATATATATATATATATATATATATATATATATATATATATATATATATATATATATATATATATACATATATATATATATATATATATATATATATATATATATATATATATATATATATTATAACTTGAAAATGTTAACAAAGTATTAAATGTATAATATTTTACATGAACGTATTTGCCTCGATATATGTTTAATATATTTATCGGCGGAATTAAAAGATAATATCAAATAATTGAATTATCAGATTTATTGTGATATGATTACGGGTCTCTGTATTAAGGTCCACTATGATTTAAGAAATCTGTTCTTTTTAACGATATTTGGAATTATTGGTAAAGTGATTTACAAGTAAGAACAAAAGTGTCAATTAACGGGAACTAGACAACGGTTAGTGTAGTTCCTATTCAATGTCCTATTTATACGCGTCAACTATTTAACTTTAATATTATTTAAGATGAAAATAATGTTATGGGATATAGATAACTTAGAAAATAAATATCGATGTTTTACCTTAAAATGATTTCGTACGTTCATTTAACCTTTGGACTTTATCTCACTCTTCATCAATATTTAGTAATTTTAAAACTTGAAACCTATTATATATAAATTTTACTTTTCGAATACGATATAACGATTTCTATTATTTTAACCTTTTAACAAAATGATTTTTAAATATATATTAGTTTTGGAAAACAAAAGCTATCATATTTATTTGGTTTAGTACTATAACGTTTTCAATCTAGAGAAAACTTTATTATCAAAACGTTTTATAAGATACTTTGTTAATGAATTTTGGAGAACTTAATTAAAGCTTTATATTATAAATTTCAAATATATATTGTGTTTCAAAAATGTAAGCATAATATGACATAATATTTTCTATCATAAATGAGTCTTGAAATATAATTACTTTTGAAAAACTAAATATTATATTATTAAATAAATATTTCAAACTTATATTTTGAGATAAAAAAATATATATGTATATATATATATATATATATATATATATATATATATATATATATATATATATACTTTACAATATAACGAGATATAATAATAACGTAGTCATAAAACGTTTTAATTTAAAATAATATTATTATATAATGAGACGCCGATTTATAAAAGCTAATGACCACAACCCTCAATTATATAAGTTACATTTCTTATAATATGATTCATCGTTGAATAAGTCTAATTTTTGATAAAGGTACATGTCGCGTAACATAAGGTGCTAGTTTTTTAAGCGTACGAAAATGCGTTCAAGAAACTGGAACTGGGACATAAGTCGAGTGACAACGTGCGAGCCATCGAAACGAAATTTACAAGTCAACTATGCACGTAAATATAATATAATATATAATTAATTATATAAATTAAATATAAAATATATATTAAACGAGTGTCGGCAAGAACAGTTAAACGAG
This sequence comes from Rutidosis leptorrhynchoides, assembly GCF_046630445.1. NCBI lineage: Eukaryota > Viridiplantae > Streptophyta > Magnoliopsida > Asterales > Asteraceae > Rutidosis > Rutidosis leptorrhynchoides. The sequence continues at coordinate 564,968,269 of NC_092333.1, forward strand.
TGTCGGCAAGAACAGTTAAACGTATAAACAATTAAAATATTATTAATAATGTATCATTATTATTTTTATTTATTATTAATAGGATTATTATTATGATTATTATTAATTTTATATAATATAAATCATGGAAAAAAAGACCCATTCGGTTGTGTGTAGCTATCAATATGTTCGAATCCTATTTTGCTGTCTCTAAATCTGATTCATGCCAAAGAAATCCATTTCACATTCAAACAAAATCCGTTGCAAGTTGTTATCAGTATATTTTTATATATATATATTTTTTATTTCTTCTACTGTTTAATTATTAAAGCATGTATTCACTCAATAAATAAATGGAACGATTCCTTCTTTTATTAGGGCACCAGTCGACTTCTCACCCTCATTATCAATTTACAATTCCCTGAGATTTATTACTTCTGTTAAGGTATTTTTTTTTTACAACAGCTCGAAAAACTCTGTTTTGTTTTCTTAAAATCAAAAGCTCGATATTAAATGAATTAGCAAAATCTGAAAATAGGGTTATGTTAGGAATCCTTTGTGTAATCTTTCTGCAAAATATCAAGTTTCAATTTTTATTAACGAGTTCTAATTTTCAAAGTCAAACCTTTAATTCAAACAGTCAAAACCTGTGTTCATCGTCAAATTCAGATTCATGCTGATGTTTTGAGTGCAATCGAATATGGAGAAAGATTCTAAGAAGGATTTAAAACTTATTTCATTTTGAAACCGTGATCTAAAACGCATTAAAACTTGATTTTTGTGTTTGGTGTTCATACGTATCATACAGTACCTGTGTCGACTTCTATATTTTTTTTTTTTTTTGATTTAATTAATTCCAACAATCTTCCTAAAATTTCTGTTTGGTTTATGATTACAAAATCAATATGTTATCGTTGTGTGGATTTGATTCTGTGTTGATTAAATTGTGGGAATGAAGAAGATGAATTCAGTTTTATAGTTAATACAATTTAGAAACTGTATAATACCAGAAAATTGGTCACAGAGGGATGGTTTAGGGAGTTTGTGTATAAGCGGGAGGTCGCGGCTTCGAATCCCACCCTGGACAGTCTATATCTTTTTTAATGCTCCTAAGGTATTAAGATATATTATTATTATTATTATTATTATTATTATTATTATTATTATTATTATTATTATTATTATTATTATTATTATTATTATTATTATTATTATTATTATTATTATTATCCATACTATTTTTATTATTATGATTATAATTATTATTGTTATTATTAAGATTATTATGTTAGTTATGACTGGTATTATTATTATTAAAAACAAACGTATTATCAATAATATTATCAATATTATTATTAAAATGATTATTAGTATTGCTATTATTAAACTTATTATCATTATTATCAATCTTACTAAAAATTGTTATTTTACAAGCATTATTATTAATATCATTATTATTATTATCATTAATAGAGTTATTATCAACATAAGTACATTATTAATGTTAATATCATCATTTTTACTAATATTAATTGAGTATAATTTGAACTACCATTTTGATAAACAAATGAAATACATAAAAAAAAAATATTTAACACATATAACTTAAAACAATATTTTATTTTATATAAAAAGAATATATGAAATATAAATATATTATTAATCTAAAAATAATATCATCAATAAGTTATATATATAAATTTATTCGATTACGATTATTTAATTTAATATATATATACAAATAATATAGGTTCGTGAATCCGAGGCCAACCTTACACTTATTCAATGATGTTATATGTATTTTTACTACAAAATACATTAGGAGAGTTTCATTATTCCCTTTTTATATATATTTTTGAGCTGAGAATACATGCAATGTTTTAATAACTATTTTACAATATTATATGAGTGAATTTCATTTGCCTTTTTACCCTTTATATTTAAAAAGCGTGTCTAATGAAGTGACATTAGATTCAAAATTATGTGCGTTATACATAATTACATTGCGAGTGAAATAATAGGCCTTAAAACTGTATATACCATGCTAAGTCATGCATACAAAAAGGAATAATACGATATAAATTGAAAACGTTCAAAGAGAACATTAAAAATGTGTAAACTGTCTTTTTCGGCATCCTGAGGACCTCGAATGTCAAGAGACTTTCCGAGCATCTTGATGTTATGGTCGTTTTAGGGTGATCTCGAAAATTTCAGCACAATCTGAAACCAAAGGTTATGCGCAGCCAAATGGTACTTCATTTGGCGACGCGTATTAGGGATTTAAAATGCGTATTTAATGAAGTGACACTAGATTCAAAATTATATGCGTTATACATAATTACATTGTGAGTGAAATAATAGGCCTTAAAACAATATGTTCTATGTTATGTCATGCATACATAAAAGGAATAATATGAAAGAAATTCAAAACGGTCAAAAGTAGAAGAAAAAAAAGGCAAAATTAAAGGCTTTCGAGGTCTCGTTTCGAAAAATATTTGGGACAAACCGCCTACGGCAGTTTGCCAACGGATAGATCTCGAAAAAATACACAATTTGAAAAAAATGGTGACTAAATCGGAGCTACGAGTCAAAAGATACGATAGATCAATTATTTTGGCCAAAGACACAAAACACCAAGCACAACGAACCGTCGCTGGTGTTTGGTGCGTGGTGCGAATTTGCGAGGAAAAATGTCTTTTTATGACTCTAGATGACCTCGAATGGCAAGCACGTTCATAGAGTGTCATGCTCGTTCGACCGTTTTTGGGTGATCTCGAGAATTTCTGCACAATCCGAAACCCAGGGTTATGCGCCGCCAAATGGTACTCCATCTGGCGGCGCATATTAATGATTTAAAAAGCGTGGTCAATGAAGTGATATTAGATTCAAAATTATGTGCATTATATATAATTACATTGCGAGTGAAATAATAGGCCTTAAAACTATATATACCATGCTAATTCATGCATACAAAAAGGAATAATACGATATAAATTGAAAACGTTTAAAGAGAACATTAAAAATAAGTAAACTGTCTTTTTTCGGCATCCTGAGGACCTCGAATGGAAAGAAACTTTCCGAGAGTCTTGATGTTAGGTTCATTTTAGGGTGATCTCGAGAATTTCAGCATAATCTGAAACCAAAGGTTTTGCGCCGCCAAATGGTACTCCATTTGGCAGCGCGTATTAGTGATTTAAAATACGTATTTAATGAAGTGACACTAGATTCAAAATTATATGCGTTATACATAATAACATTGTGAGTGAAATAATAGGCCTTAAAACAATATGTACTATGCTAGGTCATGCGTACACAAAAGGAATAATATGAAAGAAATTCAAAACAGTCAAAAGTAGAAAAAAAGGCAAAATTGAAGGCTTTCGAGGTCCCGTTTTGAAAAATTTTTGGGACAAACCGCCTACGATAGTTTGTCAATGGATAGATCTCGAAAAAATACACGGTTTGAAAAAAATGGTGACTAAATCGGAGCTATGAGTCAAAAGATACGATAGATCTATCATTTTGGCCAAAGACACAAAACACCAAGCACAACAAACCGTCGGTGGTGTTTGGTGCGTGGTGAGAATTTTCGAGGAAAAATGTCTTTTTATGAATCTAGATGACCTCGAATGGCAAGCACGTTCATAGAGTCTTGCTCGTTCGACCGTTTTATGGTGATTTCGAGAATTTCCGCACAATCTGAAACCCAAGGTTATGCGCCGCCAAATGGTACTCCATCTGGCGGCGCATATTAATGATTTAAAAAGCGTGTTTAATGAAGTGACATTATATTCAAAATTATGTGCGTTATACATAATTACATTGCGAGTGAAATAATAGGCCTTAAAACTATATATACCATGCTAAGTTATGCATACAAAAAGGAATAATACGATATAAATTCAAAACGTTCAAAGAGAACATTAAAAATGAGTAAAATGTCTTTTTCGGCATCCTGAGGACCTCGAATGGCAAGAAACTTTCCGAGAGTCTTGATGTTAGGGTCGTTAGAGGGTGATCTCGAAATTTCAGCACAATCGGAAACCAAAGGTTATGCGCCGCCAAATAGTACAGCATTTGGCGGCGCGTATTAGTGATTTAAATAGCGTATTTAATGAAGTGACACTAGATTCATAATTATATGCGTTATATATAATTAAATTGTGAGTAAAATAATAGGCCTTAAAATTGTATGTACCATGCTAAGTCATGCATACACAAATGGAATAATATGAAAGAAATTCAAAACGGTCAAAAGTAGAAAAAAAAGGCAAAATTGAAGGCTTTTGAGGTCTCGTTTCAAAACATATGTGGGACAAACCGCCTATGGAAGTTTTCCAATGGATAGATCTCCAAAAAATACACGATTTGAAAAAAAAGGGGGACTAAATCGGAGCTACGAGTCAAAAGATACGATATATCTATCATTTTGGCCAAAGACACAAAACACCAAGCACAACGAAGCGTCGGTGGTGTTTGGTGCGTGGTGCGAATTTGCGAGGAAAAATGTCTTTTTCGGAATCTAGATGACCTCGAATGGCAAGCACGTTCATATAGTCTTGCTCGCTCGACCGTTTTAGGGTGATCTCGAGAATTTCCGCACAATCCGAAACCCAAGGTTATGCGCCGCCAAATGGTATGCCATCTGGCGGCGCATATTAATGATTTAAAAAGCGTGTTTAATGAAGTGACATTAGATTCAAAATTATGTGCGTTATACATAATTACATTGCGTGTGAAATAATAGGCCTTAAAACTATATATACCATGCTAAGTCATGCATACAAAAAGGAATAATACGATATAAATTGAAAACGTTCAAAGTGAACATTAAAAAAAGTGTAAACTGACTTTTTCGGCATCCTGAGGACCTCGAATGGCAAGAGACTTTCCGAGCATCTTGATTTTATGGTCGTTTTAGGGTGATCTCGAGAATTTTAGCACAATCTGAAACCAAACGCGTATTAGTGATTTAAAAAGCGTATTTAATGAAGTGACACTAGATTCAGAATTATATGTGTTATACATAATTACATTGTGAGTGAAATAATAGGCCTTAAAACAATATGTACCATGCTAAGTCATGCATACACAAAAGGAATAATATGAAAGAAATTCAAAACGGTCAAAAATAGAAGAAAAAAAGGGCAAAATTGAAGGCTTTTGAGGTCTCATTTCGAAATATATTTGGGATATACCGCCTATGGCAGTTCTCCAACGGATAGATCTCGAAAAAATACATGATTTGAAAAAAAAACAGTGACTAAATCGGAGCTACGAGTCAAAAGATACGATAGATCTATCATTTTGGCCAACGACACAAAACACCAAGCACAACGAACCGTCGGTGGTGTTTGGTGCGTGGTGCGAATTTGCGAGGAAAAATATCTTTTTATGAATCTAGATGACCTCGAATGGTAAGCACGTTTATAGAGAATCTTGCTCGTTCGACCGTTTTAGGGTGATCTCGAGAATTTCTGCACAATCCGAAACCCAAGGTTATGCGCCGCCAAATGGTACTCCATCTGGCGGTGCATATTAATGATTTAAAAAGCATGGTTAATGAAGTGACATTAGATTCAAAATTATGTGCGTTATATATAATTACATTGCGAATGAAATAATAGGCCTTAAAACTATATATACCATGCTAAGTCATGCACACAAAAAGGAATAATACGATATAAATTGAAAACGTTCAAAGAGAACATTAAAAATAAGTAAAGTGTCTTTTTTCAGCATCCTGAGGACCTTGAATGGCAAGAAATGTTTCAAGAGTCTTGATGTTAGATTCGTTTTAGGGTGATCTCGAGAATTTCAGCACAAGCTGAAACCAAAGGTTATGCGCCGCCAAATGGTACTCCATTTGGCGACGCGTATTAGTGATTTAGAATGCGTATTTAATGAAGTGACACTAGATTCAAAATTATATGCGTTATACATAATTACATTGTGAGTGAAATAATAGGCCTTAAAACAATATGTACTATGCTAAGTCATGCATACACAAAAGGAATAATATGAAAGAAATTCAAAACGGTCAAAAGTAGAAAAAAAGGCAAAATTGAAGGTTTTCGAGGTATCGTTTTGAAAAATAGTTGGGACAAACCGCCTACGGCAGTTTGTTAACGGATAGATCTCGAAAAAATACACGATTTGAAAAAAACGGTGACTAAATCTAAGCTACGAGTCAAAAGATACGATAGATCTATCATTTTGGCCAAACACCGAGCACAACGAACCGTCGGTGATGTGTGGTGCGTGATGCGAATTTGCGAGGAAAAATGTATTTTTCAAAATCTAGATGACCTCGAATGGCAAGCATGTTCATAGAGTCGTGCTCGTTCGACCTTTTTATGGTGATCTCGAGAATTTCCGCACAATCTGAAACCCAAGGTTATGCGCCGCCAAATGGTACTCCATCTGGCGGTGCATATTAATGATTTAAAAAGCGTGTTTAATAAAGTGTCATTAGATTCAAAATTATGTGCGTTATACATAATTACATTTTGAGTGAAATAATAGGCCTTAAAACTATATATACCATGCTAAGTCATGCATACAAAAAGCAATAATACGATATAAATTGGAAACGTTCAAAGAGAACATTAAAAATGAGTAAAATGTCTTTTTCGACATCCTGAGGACCTCGAATGGCAAGAAACCTTCCGAGAGTGTTGATGTTAGGGTCTTTTGAGGGTGATCTCGAGAATTTCAGCACAATCTGAAACCAAAGGTTATGCGCCGCCGAATGGTACAACATTTGGCGGCGCGTATTAGTGACTTAAAAAGCGTATTTAATGAAGTGACACTAAATTCATAATTATATGCGTTATACATAATTACATTGTGAGTGAAATAAAGGCCTTAAAACAATATGTATCATGCTAAGTTATGCATACACAAAAGGAATAATATGAAAGAAATTCAAAACGGTCAAAAGTAGAAAAAAGGCCAAATTAAAGGCTTTCGAGGTCTCGTTTCGAAAAATTTTAAATTGAAGGAAATTTTTGACCAAATTTAAACTTTACCTTTATATTATTCCGACACGATAAGCAAAGTTGTTAAGTTGAATCTCAAGAATTTTAAACTGTGTTTATACATTCATTTAACCTCGACCAAATTTCGACGATTTACGAACCATTATATAAATGGATATGAATATATATATATATATATATATATATATATATATATATATATATATATATATATATATATATATATATATATATATATATATATATATATTTTATAACTTGAAAATGTTAACAAAGTATTAAATGTATAATACTTTACATGAACGTATTTGCCTCGATATATGTTTAATATATTTATCGGCGGAATTAAAAGATAATATCAAATAATTGAATTATCAGATTTATTGTGATATGATTACGGGTCTCTGTATTAAGGTCTACTATGATTTAAGAAATCTGTTCTTTTTAACGATATTTGGAATTATTGGTAAAGTGATTTACAAGTAAGAACAAAAGTGTCAATTAACGGGAACTAGACAAGGGTTAGTGTAGTTCCTATTCAATGTCCTATTTATACGCGTCAACTATTTAACTTTAATATTATTTAAGATGAAAATAATGTTATGGGATATAGATAACTTAGAAAATAAATATCGATGTTTTACCTTAAAATGATTTCGTACGTTCATTTAACCTTTGGACTTTATCTCACTCTTCATCAATATTTAGTAATTTTAAAACTTGAAACCTATTATATATAAATTTTACTTTTCGAATACGATATAACGATTTCCATTATTTTAACCTTTTAACAAAATGATTTTTAAATATATATTAGTTTTGGAAAACAAAAGCTATCATATTTATTTGGTTTAGTACTATAACATTTTCAATCTAGAGAAAACTTTATTATCAAAACGTTTTATAAGATACTTTGTTAATGAATTTTGGAGAACTTAATTAAAGCTTTATATTATAAATTTCAAATATAAATTGTGTTTCAAAAATGTATGCATAATATGACATAATATTTTCTATCATAAATGAGTCTTGAAATATAATTACTTTTGAAAAACTAAATATTATATTATTAAATAAATATTTCAAACTTATATTTTGAGATAAAAAAATATATATGTATATATGTATATATATATATATATATATATATATATATATATATATATATACTTTACAATATAACGAGATATAATAATAACGTAGTCATAAAACGTTTTAATTTAAAATAATATTATTATATAATGAGACGCCGATTTATAAAAGCTAATGACCACAACCCTCAATTATATAAGTTACATTTCTTATAATATGATTCATCGTTGAATAAGTCTAATTTTTGATAAAGGTACATGTCGCGTAACATAACGTGCTAGTTTTCTAAGCGTACGAAAATGCGTTCAAGAAACTGGAACTGGGACATAAGTCGAGTGACAACGTGCGAGCCATCGAAACGAAATTTACAAGTCAACTATGCGCGTAAATATAATATAATATATAATTAATTATATAAATTAAATATAAAATATATATTAAACGAGTGTCGGCAAGAACAGTTAAACGTATGTGAGCTGTCAAGAGTACCCATGCGATCGCATAGGATTTATCCCTTCAAGAGATGCGATCGCATGGCAGGGTGGGAGAGATGCACTTGCTGTAAATTTGACGATTTCAGTTCGTTTAAAACACACAAATTCAATCATCTCTCAAACTCTCATCATATATATTTATATTACTAATATTATTATTAATAGTAAGATTATTAATATTAATCTTATTATTATTAGTATTAGTATTATTAATTAGGGTTATTATTAGTATTATACATAAAATACTACGACGAGGTTATGGGCAAGTTATTTCAAACGTGTTTTTCGAGCGGGATAGGGCTAAGGAAATTATGGGTTATAGCTATGGAAGTTATGGGTATGGTTTGGGGGTATTGCTCGTGAGTCAAACTAGTGTTTATCATCTCCGTTGCGTCTACGTACTTTCCTACAATATTGAATCACAATATTGATACGTGAGCACTCATATCTTATCTTTTATATATTAATAGTGTATCCCTGACTAGTGCTCGAGTATATATGATTATGCATTCTTGTATGATTATTTTCGTCGTTAAATAGTTTAAAATAAATCACGAATATAATACATATGCTACTGAGATAAGGTATATGATATGCATGTCGTTGGAAACCTGTCGAAAAAATATTAACTTTTCATTTAGAAGTCATGTGATTTTGATGAATGGATTTAAAGATATGGTCAACTGAATTATCGTTAACTCTAATATTATTATGATTATAATTATTATTATTATTGTTATTATTATTATTATCTATAAATTATTATTATTATCATTATCATTATTATCAATAAGGTTATTATTAGTATTATTATTATTATTATTATTATAATTATTATTATTATAATTATTATTATTGATATTATTGCTGAAATTATCGTTATTATTAGTATTATTATTATTATTATTATTATTATTATTATAATTATTATTATTATAATTATTATTATTGATATTATTGCTGAAATTATTATCTATAAATCATTATTATTATCATTATCGTTATTATCAATAAGGTTATTATTAGTATTATTATTTTTATCATTATTATTATTAAAAGTATCATTAATATTAAAAATTATCACTTTTATTAAAATTATCATTTCTAACACAAATATCATTTTTATTATAAAATATTATCATTATTATCATATTAGGATTATTATTAAAAATTATCATTTTGATAGAATTATTTTTATAAAATATTATTATTACTATTTTTATTATGATAATTATTATATATAATATATATTATTATTAAGATAAATTATATTTTTTTTAGTATCGATACTATCAATTATCATTTAAAATTTATCATTTTTATTAAAACTATCACTCTATTAAAAATTATTATTACTATTAAGAATTATCAGTTTTATTAAGAATATAGTATATTTAAAAGTATAGAATCTAAAACTACCGTTTTATTTAAAATTATCGTTATTATTAATTTTATTAGTATTATTAATATCATTATTATTACTTTTGTTATTTATATTAAACACTTTTAATAACATCATCTTTATTAATATTATCATTATTATTATTAAAAAATAATACAACTTTTACTCATTATTATTATTATTAATATTATTTTATCAAATAAAAATGTGATACAAAGATATTTTTACCACACGTAATATAATTACATTAATAATACATACCACTATATGTTTATGATTTTGAGTGAATTATATAAATTTTATTACTCGAGATATATAAAAATATAATTTTTATCATATATAAAATTTTAATATAAATTTTTATTTATTAATATATGACTTGTATTATTTACTCTAATAAAATCTGATAAATATATTTATAGAAAATGACTACATAATAAACATGTATAAATTTTGAAAGTTATTTTGGGTCAAACTGATTTCTGTTAACTTTTGCATATCGGTCTCGAGCATTAGGATTGTGGTACATTATGACTCGACCTTAATTGTTAGACAGATATTAACCTTAATTGCATATCGGTCTCGAGCATTAGGTTCGTGAATCTAAGGTCAACCTTGCATTGTTCAATGCCGTCATATGTATTTTTACTACAAAATACAATATCGTGAGTTTCATTTGCTCCCTTTTTAAATACTTTTGCAATATATATTTTTGGGACTGAGAATACATGCGCTGCTTTTATAAATGTTTTAAGAAATAGACACAAGTAATCGAAATTACATTCTATGGTTGGATTATCGAAATCGAATATCGCCCTTCAAGTCTGGTAACCTAAGAATTAGGAAAATGGCCCCTAATTGACGCGAATCCTAAAGGTAGATCTATTGGGCCTAACAACCCCCATTCATGTCTATAGATGGCTTTAGTACTTTGAGATTATTATTTTATAGACGTCGATGTCTGTGGGGATATTCTATGCATTATGGTTAATGTCGGTTACCATGTGTTCAATCCATATGAATGATTTTTATGTAGATGGCTATATGCATGCATGATGTTTATGAGAAATGAAAATATAAAATCTTGTGGTCTATTAAAAATGATGGAAATGAATATTGTTGATAAACTAATGAACTCACCAACCTTTTGGTTGACACTTTAAAGCATGTTTATTCTCAGGATTGAAAGAAATCTTCCGATGTGCATTTGCTCATCTTAAAGATATTACTTGGAGTCATTCATGGCATATTTCAAAAGACATTGCATTCAAGTCGTTAAGTTCATTAAAGATTATGATTAAGCAAATGACAGATTAGGTCATTTATAGTTGGATATTATGAAATGGTATGCATGCCTATCAACTTTCGATGTAATGAAAGTTTGTCTTCTAAAATGAATGAAATGTTTGTAAAATGTATCATATAGAGGTCAAATACCTCGCAATGTAATCATATGTTATTGTATTCGTCCATATGGATTAGGACGGGTCGTCTCAAGACAAACCGCCTACAGCAGTTTGACAACGGATAGATCTCAAAAAAATACACGATTTGAAAAAAACGGTGACTAAATCGGAGCTACGAGTCAAAAGATATGATAGATCTATCATTTTGGCCAAAGACACAAAACACCAAGCACAACGAATCGTCGGTGGTTTTTGGTGCGTGGTGTGAATTTGCGAGGAAAATGTCTTTTTCGGAATCTAGATGACCTCAAATGGCAAGCACGTTCAAATTGTCTTGCTAGTTCGACCGTTTTAGGGTGATCTCGAGAATTTCCGCACAATCCGAAACCCAAGGTTATGCGCCGCCAAATGGTACTCCATCTGGCGGCGCATATTAATGATTTAAAAAGCGTGTTTAATGAAGTGATATTAGATTCAAAATTATGTGCGTTATACATAATTACATTGCGAGTGAAATAATAGGACTTAAAACTATATATACCATGCTAAGTCATGCGTACAAAAAGGAATAATACGATATAAATTGAAAACGTTCATAGAGAACATTAAAAATAAGTAAACTGTCTTTTTTCGGCATCCTGAGGACCTCGAATGGCAAGAAACTTTCCGAGAGTCTTGATGTTAGGTTCGTTTTAGGGTGATCTCGAGAATTTCAGCACAATCTGAAACCAAAAGTTATGCGCCGCCAAATGGTACTCCATTTGGCGTCGCGTATTAGTGATTTAAAATGCGTATTTAATGAAGTGACACTAGATTCAAAATTATATGCGTTATACATAATTACATAGTGAGTGAAATAATATGCCTTAAAATAATATGTACTATGCTAAGTCATGCATACACAAAAGGAATAATATGAAAGAAATTCAAAACTGTCAAAAGTAGAAAAAAGGCAAAATTGAAGGCTTTCGAGGTCTCGTTTCGAAAAATATTTGGGACAAACTATGATGACCCGGAAAATTTCGTCTTATTTTGAACTAAATTCTATAAATAAATTAATATTTCTGACACGATAAGCAAAGTCGGTAAAGTTGAATCTCAAAATTTTGAAACTATTCAGATACCCTTCGATTGTTCTCAACAATTCGCGAACAATAATATGTAAATAGATACATATATATACTATAACTTGAAAACGTAACAAAGTGTTAAGTAAATGATACTGTGCATTAAACTTATTGGTTTGATTATTTGATTGATATATTTAACTACGAAGTTAAAAGATTATGCCAAATGATTGAATTAAAAGATATTTATTGAGTCCCTTAAAAATTATTATATTATTACGGGTCTCTGTTGTGAGGTCCACGTTGATTTGAAAAATCGTTCATTTTTAACGGTATTCAGAATAATAGGTAAAGTGTTTATTTAAATAACGTAATTTGGACACATACAATGATAAAGAATATTAACTGTTAGAATTAGATATATGAATAACTTGCGATGTGTATTTAGAACGTGTTTATGAATATTGAATATATATTATCTTGATTATAAAACGTTTGATAATACTATTATATTGGTAAATAACGAGACGATGATTTATAGAAGTAAATGACCAAAACACTCAAATGTATAAGTTATATCTCGAGTAGTATAGTTTATTGATAATTTAAGACTAAATTTTAACAAAGGTACGATTCGCGAAACGAAAAGTATTAGTTTTCTAAGCGTACAAAAATGCGTTCGAGAAACGGGAACCGGGACATAAGTCGAGTGACAACGTACGAGTCTTCGGAACAAAAATTACAAGTCAACTATACTCGTGAATTTAATATAATATATAATTAATTATTTAAATTTTATATATTATATTTAAATATGTCGACAAACAAAACAACAAAAGTTTGTGAGCTGTCAGGGCATCCCATGCGATCGCATGGGAAATGCATTGAGAAGCCATGCGATCGCATGGCAGTCAGGATTCAGAAACCTTCTATAAATTGGCCAGTTTGCTCGACGTACACACACACATATTCTATATCTTACTCCCTCTGTTATATAATTATTTATATTATTATTATTATTAAGATTGATATTATTATTAATCTTATTATTATTAGTAGTAGTATTATTAGTATTATACATAAAATACTACGACGAGGTCATGAGCATGTCACTTTCAATACGAGTTCTCAAACGGGTTAAAGCTAAGGAAACTATGGGTTATAGCTATGGTGGTTATGTGTAATGTTCATGGGTTTTGTCAAACCTAGTGTTTATTATCTCCGTTGCATCTACGTACTTTCCTACAATATTGAATCACAATATTGATACGTGAGCATTCATATCTTATCTTTTATATATTAATAGTGCATCCCTGACTAGTGCTCGAGTATATATGTTTATGCATGTTTGTATGCTAAATTTAGTCGTTAATGAATCACAAATTTAATACATATACAACTGGTATAAGGTATATGATATGCATGTTTTTGGAAAGCTGACGAAAAATGAATAACTTTTCATTTAGAAATCGCGTAATTTCGATTAACGAATTAAAAGATATGGACAACTGAATTATGATTAACATTAATTGAAATTGCTTTTGAATCTGGAATTGATATTTAAACAACTTGTTTATAAGATTGATAAATTGGATTTTCAAATATTACCAGCCGAGTAAATGAATTCTTATATAAGGCACGTCTCGTTTTGTTGAACAATTGTCAAAACTGATTATTTTATCATATTTTAAAGCCTTATAAAAACTATAGTTTAATTTTACAAGAATTGGGAAACTATGTGAAATGTTAAAATGTTTCGATTGCCATGATCATTAAACTATTGTATTAAGTCAGATTGACTTTTTGAAATGACTTTTGATAACTTTTGTATGTCGATGTCGAGCATTAGGATTGTGATATACTATGACCCGACCTAGCTTGTTAGACATGTATTGACCAACATATGTTCTCTAGGTTGAGATCTACGGTTATTTTGCATTACGAGTTTCGATTACATTTCGGTGAATGGCCTTATGTGCTGCTAAGGTGAGTTTCATTTGCTCCCTTTTTAATTGCTTTTGCAATATATATTTTTGGGCTGAGAATACATGCAATTTATTTTAAACGCAATGGATACAAGTACATACTAAATTCTACAGCGAGTTTGAACCGAAAATCCCTTAGCTTTGGTAACTAGTAACTGCCAGTTATAAGAACTGGTGGGTGCGAGTAGTTATATATTGATCCATAGGGCTTGACATCCCCGTCTGTTCTAGGTATAGAAACCCTTGCCTGAACTATAAAACAGACGTATGCTATTTGAGGTTAGTACACGTTGGATTGCGTGTATTGTACATGTTGGTTGCATGTATGTTAAAACAGGGGTACTTATTATAACGTTAAAGCTTAGTTACCAGGGTGCTCAATCTTGTAGAATATTTTGATAAACGTTTCGAATGAAATAACTGAAATCTAGTGATCCACCTTTATATACAGATTATGCGCAACACTAAAACTATTAACTCACCAACCTTTGTGTTGACACTTGAAAGCATGTTTATTCTCAGGTTCCTAGAAGTCTTCCGCTGTTTGCTTATATGTTATACAAGATATGTGCATGGAGTCATACATGCTTTATTCTAGAAAATTTTGAATTCACAAATCATCACCATCTAGCTTATTTTGACTGCATTGTCAACAGAAGTATTATTGTAAACTATTATATTACGGTGATTGTCTATATGTAGAAATCATCAGATGTCGAAAACCTTTGATTTAAATATTCATTTATGGTGTGCCTTTTTAAAAGAATGCAATGTTTACAAAACGTATCATATAGAGGTCAAATACCATGCAATGAAATCGATGAATGACGTGTTCGTCCAAACGGATTTGGAAGGATCGTCACAGTTGGTATCAGAGCTTGAGGTCATAGGGAACCAGAATTTACATTAGTGTATTTAACTGGTAATTGTTAGGATGCATT
Organism: Rutidosis leptorrhynchoides; assembly: GCF_046630445.1. Lineage (NCBI taxonomy): Eukaryota > Viridiplantae > Streptophyta > Magnoliopsida > Asterales > Asteraceae > Rutidosis > Rutidosis leptorrhynchoides. Next base: position 564,983,636 of record NC_092333.1, read on the forward strand.
AATGAGTCTGGACTATGACCGTATCTGTTTTTACCGAGTTTTACTTATCATTTCTTGTCAGAAATTACATACTTATCATTCTTATGTCTAGACACATTTTCCAGCATTTGTTGCATAAATAGTGTATAGACAAAAATTCATATCTTAGCGTATCTGTTACTGTAAACTTTTCCTGACATCTTCCGAAAATTTCTCCGTGATTTATGGAATTTGGTAATATATATACATATGTAAATTATGTATTGAAGAATACCAAACTAAATTCTATAATCTAATTCATATCAAAAATCATCTCCCTAATTATACAAGATGGATCCCGTATCTAGTTCAAATTCCTTAAACTCCGACAGCTATTCCGATTTGGATATTCACCTGAATTTCGAAGACAGTGTAACCGGAATGGATCAACCAATCAACCATCACCTATTCTGGATGAATTGGGGATGAGTTCGTAGCTTGCTTAGTCATTGGAGACAAGAAGAAGGTGATCCCTTCCATCCACCACATTTCCCTCTTGGCGAAGAACCTGAAGCACTTACCGGCGAACCTGTTCGAGACACCATTTTCTCTCTCATTTCCAGAGTATCTCATCACGATAATATACTATCTCAAATTTTGAATCTAATTCATCCGCTCGTTCGAACCAACAATCATCCCGGTGTAATAGAAGAAGTCAACGAGCTTCGCGCTCGGGTAGTGGCTTTGGAGAATATGGTGCAAAGGTTACAAGCACCAGCAGCATCACCGGCATCAACATTACCACCAACAACAACACCAACAGTACCATTACCACCACCAACAACAACCGCATTGCAAACCTCAACTTCACAATCTGTTCCACGAGCATCAACGTCATACGCACCGTAGTTACCAAGAAGTACCAGCAACAATAACCGATGAAGTAATGCTTCATTACTTCAGTGGAGAAACATTCTGCGGTGATTATGTAATCTCTAAAGTCTTAGAGATTATCTATTCCAGCCGTAATTGTAAATCAGATGAGTGGACCGAAACGATAGAAGGAAGAGTAGAAACCCTAACTGGAATGGTGCACGATTTACAAGCTAGATTTGTTTTACCAGCAGCATCAACAGTACCATCAGTATCGCCAACACCAGCAAAACCTGTAGCACTACAAGTTCCTCCAATTCCATAATCACCAACATCATCACAAATCAACAACGCGTATATTGTATCAACGAGTTATGATTTCCCCTGAAGAAATTATATGTATATTTTATATATATATAAATTTTGAAATCAAAATAAATCTTTTCGTACTAAGTTATTACGTGTGAATCTTAACTGGTAGGTACTACTCGGTTAGTTCATATTACTACTATGCAATGATGTACATCCTTCATTAACGACATAACTCTCGTTAACTACAATCTATGTTTCAAATTCAATGAATTCTTTTTCATAATAAACTAAGTGTATTATTCAATTACACGTCTGATTTTACACTTTCATTTTCGATGTACTCGAAACTTTCTAGAAAACATCATTCATATCTTGCGAAGTTAACAAGAGTTCCATGAGCACCAACATGATTCACTGAGGAAATATCAATAAAACTGAATAACGAAGTATTGATTACATTAGTGAAACACTCCACGAAGATTATGAAATCTTTAATGTTTTAGAGATTATTCATTTCTAATCCAGCCGAAAATTAAATGAGCTTAATATGATATTAACTCATTAAATCTGTATTACATCTAAAGAAAATATTCATACATATATTTTCATAAAGACTGTAGTAAAATTCTTCTGTACAAAATATTACTTGTGAAATTTTTAACGGGTAGGTAATACTCGGGAAATATATAAGTTCACAATTAATATGTTACACTGTACATTCTTCAATCTTGATTCAAAAATTATTGACTATACCCACTACTTTCACAACGCTATACATTCGTTCATAGAAATCTGAACAACCATTCTTATTCAAATTCAATTACATATTCTGGCAGAATAGAATCCAAGTCAAGATTTAACAAATGACATCATTCTTAGATCTCTACATCTTTCAAAGCTATACTTTGACTTCAAAACTGTGAAAGATCCTTTAGCATTGTTATTACCGAAAATAATCTTGCAATCCTTTTCAAAGTACCCAGTTTTATCACACTTCCAACCAGTCAACTTCGACTTTTCAGATTAGCCTTATTGTAACTATTGACATATACGTTCTTGTTACCAGAGAACCTTTTATGTTCCACCACATTAGCAGTAAACTTACCAGCAACTTCATTACTCATTGGTTTAAGTCTCTCCGAAAAACCATTATAATTGTTCATTGAAACCCTATCATGTACTCATCCACATCTTGTAACAATAATTGCCATACCAACTACCAGGAATTAGCAATCAGTATTTCGAATTTTACAGCAATTCTACGCCAACAGTTATATATATACATATAATGTCTATCTCCTAGACTACTTACTTTGAATGTGAAGTTTCTGAAAAACACCCCAAACTGCGAAATTAGTTCTCCGAATTTTGGAAAAATGCTGATGAAGCAGCAAAAACTGTAAACAACTTTAAACAGTCAAAAGTTTAATGATAAAGAGTAATGTGTTGGAAAAGCACATAAAAAGAGAAAATCTGGTAATGGAAAACGAATTGAGCAAACCATGATGAAGGCTGTGGACAAATCACAAAGACTAAACCTACCTTCAAAGAATCCAAATGATTCAGTATTTGCTGAAGACATTAACGAATACCTTGCTCCTGACTCTAAACCTTTACAGACAAATCTTCTTTATCATCTTTCGATATTAGAAATTCTAAGATATCATGGTATCTTTCATTATAAATATCCTCAATATTTCTGAAGATATTTTCATAACTATTCTTATCTGAAATCATTTATCTCTTCGCGATATCAGTGTTACATCAGAAAGGAAAATGTTTTAGGTTCTAAATTCTGAAAAGTTTGAACTTAAATTTTGAATGTTATTGAAGTAGTGTTGGGAACTGAAGCATGAGTTAGTATAATATAATGACACTTGATCAACGTGATTATATTACAGTAAGGCATGATGAGTTTCTAATGGAACGTGATAAAGGTTCACAGATCATACCCTCATCATGAACCATGTTACATAACTCTTTCATTCTATTTAACCTCTAAACATATCAAGAAAATAATTTTCTTGATGATTCGGTCTTTTCTGGATATTCTGGTAATTTGAAAAATCAAGATCGTGCCATTACAATTTCTTTCTTAGACCATTAGTTATGTTCATCCAAAACTTCATACCTACGAATTCTGGACCATTATCTGCTTGACTTAAGTCGGGAAGAGAAAACGAAAGTATGAAGCTCCGAAATATAATGGAGAATATAAAGCCCGATAACAACCCCAGAATTTACAAACCGTGTATATCAATGTGAATAGCAATATAAAGACACGGGAGAATGAAAAACACTATAACCCCAAGGTAATAGTAGAAGAAGATAAATTCCTCCGGTGGCAGATGAAAAAGAAGAATGAAGGATACGATAGCCAGGAAAATATCAAGAATCAGAACTGGATTAAGCATTTTCACAATCTTTTGAAAGTATGAAATAAGGAAGAAGATGTAGGAGCGGTAAAAATAATGAAACGAAAGAGGTTAATTTAAAGCGAAATAACAGACAGAGCAATCAAGGCAGGTGACCGCATTTAATTAAAGAAGATCTTAATTTCCTTAATTCCCGAAGAATCAAATCTTATTTAAATTATGAAGATTTTCTATTCCTTAAATTCCGGAAATCAAACGTTACTACGTCAAGAATTAAGACGAATCTTTATTTCTTATTTCACTCTATTAAGATAACTTCCCTCATACGCTTTGAGTAATCGGATTGTTTTATCCATATTATTCAACAGTGATAAAACTCTATTTATCAACTCATATTCGTCATGAAAATATTTTTATTGTTAGCCATGACGACCTCACTCAAATTTCGGGACGAAATTTCGTTAACGGGTAGGTACTGTGATGACCCAGAAAATTTCGTCTTATTTTGAACCAAATTCTATAAATGAATTAATATTTCCGACACGATAAGTAAAGTCGGTAAAGTAGAATCTCAAAATTTTGAAACTATTCAGATACCCTTCGATTGTTCTCAACGATTCGCGAACAATAATATGTAAATAGATACATATATATACTATAACTTGAAAACGTAACAAACTGTTAAGTAAATGATACTGTGCATTAAACTTATTGTTTGATTATCGGATTGATATATTTAACTACGGAGTTAAAAAATTATGCCAAACGATTGAATTAAAAGATATTTATTGAGTCCCTTAAAAAATATTATATTATTACGGGTCTCTGTTGTGAGGTCCACGTTGATTTGGGAAATCGTTCATTTTTAACGGTATTCGGAATAATTGGTAAAGTGTTTATTTAAATAACGTAATTTGGACACATACAATGATAAGGAATATTAACTGTTAGAATTAGATATATGAATAACTTGTGATGTGTATTTAGAACGTGTTTATGTATATTGAATATATATTATCTTGGTTATAAAACGTTTGATAATACTATTATATTGGTAAATAACGAGATGATGATTTTTATAGAAGTAAATGACCAAAACACTCAAATGTATAAGTTATATCTCGAGTGGTATAGTTCATTGATAATTTAAGACTAAATTTTAACAAAGGTACGATTCGTGAAACGAAAGGTATTAGTTTTCTAAGAGTACGAAAATGCGTTCGAGAAACCAGAACCGGGACATAAGACGAGTGACAACGTACGAGTTATCGGAACGAAAATTATAAGTCAACTATACTCATGAATTTAATATAATATATAATTAATTATTTAAATTTTATATATTATAAATATTATATTTAAATATGTAGACAAACAAAACAACAAAAGTTTGTGAGCTGTCAGGGCATCCCATGCGATCGTATGGGAAATGCACTGAGAAGCCATGCGATCGCATGGCAGTCAGAATTCAGAAACCTTCTATAAATTGGCCAGTTTGATCGACGTACACACACACACACATATTCTATATCTTACTCCCTCTGTTATATAATTATTTATATTATTATTATTATAAAGATTAATATTATTATTAATCTTATTATTATTAGTAGTATTATTATTATTATTATTATACATAAAATACTACGACGAGGTCATGAGCATGTCACTTTCAATACGAGTTCTCAAACGGGTTAAAGCTAAGGAAACTATGGGTTATAGCTATGGAGGTTATGTGTAATGTTCATGGGTTTTGTTAAACCTAGTGTTTATTATCTCCGTTGTGTCTAGGTACTTTTCTACAATATTGAATCACAATATTGATACGTGAGCATTCATATCTTATCTTTTATATATTAATAGTGCTTCCCTGACTAGTGCTCGAGTATATATGTTTATGCATGTTTGTATGCTAAATTTAGTCGTTAATGAATCACAAATTTAATACATATACAACTGGTATAAGGTATATGATATGCATGTTTTTGAAAACCTGACGAAAAATCAATAACTTTTCATTTAGAAATCGCGTAATTTCGATGAACGAATTAAAAGATATGGACAACTAAATTATGATTAATATTAATTGAAATTGCTTTTGAATCTGCAATTTATATTTAAAAAACTTGTTTATAAGATTGATAAATTGGATTTTCAAATATTACCAGCCGAGTAAATGAATTCTTATATAAGGCACGTCTCGTTTTGTTGAACAATTGTCAAAACTGATTGTTTTATCATATTTTAAAGCCTTATAAAAAGTATAGTTTAATTTTACAAGAATTGAGAAACTATGTGAAATGTTAAAATGTTTCGATTTCCATGATCATTCAACTATTGTATTAAGTCAGATTGACTTTTTGAAATGACTTTTGATAACTTTTGTATATCGATGTCGAGCATTAGGATTGTGATACACTATGACCCGACCTAGCTTGTTAGACATGTATTGACCAACATATGTTCTCTAGGTTGAGATCTACGGTTATTTTGCATTTCGAGTTTCGGTTACATTTCGGTGAATGACCTCATGTGCTGCTAAGGTGAGTTTCATTTGCTTCCTTTTGAATTGCTTTTGCAATATATATTTTTGGGCTGAGAATTCATGCAATTTATTTTATACGCAATGGATACAAGTACATACTAAATTCTACACCGAGTTTGAACCGAAAATCCCTTAGCTTTGGTAACTAGTAACTGCCGGTTACAAGAACTGGTGGGCGCGAGTAGTTATATATGGATCCATAGGGCTTGACATCCCCGTCTGTTCCAGGTATAGAAACCCTAGCCTGAACTATAAAACTGACGTATGCTATTTGAGGTTAGTACACGTTGGATTGCGTGTATTGTAAATGTTGGTTGCATGTATGTTAAAACAGGGATACTTATTATAACGTTAAAGCTTAGTTACCAGGGTGCTCAATCTTGTAGAATATTTTGATAAACGTTTCAGATGAAACAACTGAAATCTTGTGATCCACCTTTATATACAGATTATGCGCAACACTAAAACTATGAACTCACCAACCTTTGTGTTAACACTTGAAAGCATGTTTATTCTCAGGTTCCTAGAAGTCTTCCGCTATTTTCTTATATGTTATATAAGATATGTGCATGGAGTCATACATGCTTTATTCTAGAAAATGCTGCATTCACAAATCATCACCATCTAGCTTATTTTGACTGCAATGTCAACAGAAGTATTATTGTAAACTATTATATTACGGTGATTGTCTATATGTAAAAATCATCAGATGTCGAAAACCTTTGATTTAAATATTCATTTATGGTGTGCCTTTTTAAAAGAATGCAATGTTTACAAAACGTATCATATAGAGGTCAAATACCTCGCAATGAAATCGATGAATGACGTGTTCGTCCAAACGGATTTGGAAGGATCGTCACAGAAACGGCCTACGGCAGTTTGTCAACGGATAGATCTCAAAAAAATACACGATTTGAAAAAAATGGTGACTAAATCGAAGCTAGGGGTCAAAAGATACGATAGATCTATCATTTTGGCCAAACACACAAAACACCAAGCATAACGAACCGTCGGTGGTGTTTGGTGCGGGGTGCGAATTTGCGAGGAAAATTGTCTTTTTGGGAATCTAGATGACCTAAAATGGCAAGCACGTTCATATAGTCTTGCTCGTTCGACCGTTTTAGGGTGATCTCAAGAATTTCCGCACAATCCGAAACCCAAGGTTATGAGCCGCCAAATGATACTCCATCTGGCGGCACATATTAATGATTTAAAAAGCGTGTTTAATGAAGTGACATTAGATTCAAAATTATGTGCGTTATACATAATTATATTGCGAGTGAAATAATAGGCTTTAAAACTATATATACCATGCTAAGTCTGTAGTGACCCAGAAAATTTCGACTAATTTTGAACCAAACTCATGATACGATTTCCTAATTCTGACATGATAAGCAAAGTCAGTTATGTTGCGTCTCAAAAATTTTGAACTGTTTCATATATTCAATTGACCTTCGACTGTTCTCGACGATTCACGAACTACTATTTGAAAATAGTTACATATATATTTAAATGTATAAATATATATATATATATATATATATATATATATATATATATATATATATATATATATATATAAATTTGAAATATAATTTGAAATAATATATGATTTAATTGTAAGAACTAAATTGTAAAATAATTAGCATTATTATAAGCTTGTTATTTAAATGAATCTATATATATAAATATATATATATATAAGTGTTTATAGAATATAAATGATTTCGAGCTTAATTTTTCAAAGTTTGTATTACTCGGTTGATATTTCGTTAGCATTCATATAGGTTTAACATGAGTTTATGAATGACTAAAATAAAAGTTTGAGTGTAAAGTGATTACGAAGATTCTAGATTTGTTAAAAATATTTTTACCTTTTTAAGTTTAAATATTAGTACTCCGTACATATATATTGGAACAGAAAATAAATAATTATCGAACCTTTTTGATCAGGTTTCAAACAGTTAATGACTGAAATAATTAAATATATTTAAGCTAAAAATTTGGGATTTTTAGGAACACTTTCATACGTTAACTGTTTAGCAATGGACACGCTCCGTGAAAACTGTCGGTAGTATGCAAATAAGTAAACTTCACGAGATTTAATTTAGATTACTATTTGATCATTGTGCGCTTGACATTAACTTCATTATTATGTTATTTATTATTATTATTATTAATTATTATTAATAATATAATTATTTAATCTATATATTTGTACTTATGCAGAGAGATAGATATAGATAAATTAACACCTACTTCTTCTCCTTCTCCATTAACATCTCTCACCACCGTAACCATCATCTTTTACCACAAATCTATTTCCTTTTTTATGTTAAATTGAATCACCACCGTTAACCAGTGGTAGTTATTTGGTTTTCACCCATATCAACGACCATAGCCAACCATCAAATGTGGTCGTGATTGCAACCTTTCAACTCACAACAACCTTGAGCCACCACCACTCCCGGCAACCACTACAAATCACTTTGATGATCACCATAACCACCATTCTTCTTCGTAAACTGCTACTATGAAGTTTCTATCATCAAACCCATCGAAACCCACTTGCTATATGTTTCTGTTGTAAAACTAAACCATCATCACCACCTCCGTAAACTCCCACTGCAAAACACCACCACATCACCACCTCTTATTCTTCGGTTCATCAAGCATAAACCACCTACAACACAATCGAAGTCCTTATATTTTTTTTATTATATAATTTTCCTTCCTGTCACCGATGAGGAATGGAAGAAGATGATAAACAGTAAATGACGATGTTGACGATGAGTCTGTAACGATGATGAACTGTTACCGTTGTTGTTTCAACCACCATCATCTCTTATTAATCTTCCTATCTGTTTCCTGTTTTTAATCGATCCTTAGTGAACCAGTTATCTCTCTATCTCTCTATCCGTCTCTCTCTAAAACCCATCGCCACCACTTCACACCTCAAATCATAATTGCACCGTTGCTGTTTCTGTCTCTGTCGCGAACCAAATCACACCCACTTAACCTTATTACCACAATTACATATGTTTCTCTTAAATCCTCGTATTGTTTCTGTTTGCAAATCTCAATCGAAGACCACCTGCAACCTTACAACCTGCAACTATTATGGTTGTTGTAAAAAGATGATAATGATGACCGATCGATGATGATGATACGGTAGCAATAACGAAGATGAAATGATGATGATGACGAATGATGAACAGAAACCCTCATTTAAATTCGTTTCTTAAAAACTGTTACTGAGTCGATTTCTTTTTGGGCCATAAAATTATTAGTTGGGCTTGGTTGTTTTAAATGTGGTACTGTGGACCGAAATAGGATTGGGCTTCAAATAGATTTATATGATTGGGCTTTAAGAAGAAGAAAACAGACTGTTGGGTTAAATACAACTGAATGATGAATTTATACAGAAAAACTGGATAGAGTAGATGGTTAAGGTGTTGTGTTGGTTAGCGGGAGGGCATGGGTTCGAATCCGGGCTAAGGCCTTAATTTTTATTAAAGCTTGTCTTCAAAGGTTGTATTCTGTGTTTATTTTTATTATTAGTATTATTATTATTATTATTATTATTATTATTATTATTATTATTATTATTATTAGGATTAAAACCAATATTATTATGATTATTATCATTATTATTATAAAATCATTATTTCTAAAACCATCATTATTAGCATTATTATGAAAGGTATTATTTTAGTAAAAGTATTATTTTATTAAAAATTATTATTATCAATATTATTAAAAATAACATTTGCGGTAAAATTATCATTTTTATTACTATTAGGATTATTATTATCATTATTATTATTAGTATTATTTTTAGAGACATTATTATTATTTTTATCACTATTATTATTATTATACTATAATTAATATTTTTATCAGTATTGTTATTATTAATATTATCATTATAATCGAATACAACCTTTGCTACTATTATTAATATAAAAGTATATTTATAGTAATATTACATATAAGTATGTACTAATCATACTAACATTTTTAACAAATTAGGTATTTTTAATATATATATATATATATATATATATTAATATAACTATATAAATATTAATCATTTTAAATATATACACAAATTAAATATATATAATACATAATTTAAGATATAATATATAAATCTGTTCGGTTACGATTGTAAGTGTTAATATATATACAAATGATATAGGTTCGTGAATCCGAGGTCAACCCTGCATTATTCAGTTTCGTCGTATGAATATTTTTACTACAAAATATTGGATAGTGAGTTTCATTTGCTCCCTTTTTAAATGCTTTTGCAATATATACTTTTGGGACTGAGAATACATGCGCTATTTTTATAACTGTTTTATGAAATAGACACAAGTAATTGAAACTACATTATATGGTTGAATGGATCGAAGCCGAATATGCCCCTTTTAGCTTGGTAGCCTAAGAATTAGGGAATAGACCCCCTAATTGACTCGAATCCTAAAGATAGATCTATCGGGCCCAACAAGCCCCATTCTGGAATTTGGAATGCTTTAGTACTTCGATTTTATCATGTCCGATGGGTGTCCCGGAATGATGGGGATATTCTATATGCATCTTGTTAATGTCGGTTACCAGGTGTTCACCATATGAATGATTATTTTTGTCTCTATGCATTGGACGTATATTTATGAAATGAAAAATCTTTTGGTCTATTAAAATGATGGAAATGAATGTTTATGATAAACTAATGAACTCACCAACCTTTTGGTTGACACTTGAAAGCATGTTTATTCTCAGGTTTGAAAGAAATCTTCCGCTATGCATTTGCTCATATTAGAGATATTACTAGGAGTCATTCATGGCATATTTCGAAAGACGTTGCATTCAAGTCGTTGAGTTCATCAAGATTATTATTAAGTCGATTATAGTTGGATATTTTATGAAATGGTATGCATGCCGTCAACTTTTGATGAAATGAAAGTTGGTCTTTTAAAAACGAATGCAGTGTTTGTAAAATGTATCATATAGAGGTCAAGTACCTCACGATGTAACCAAATGTAATGTATTCGTCCAGATGGATTGGGACGGGGCACTACATGTGGTATCAGAGCGGTGGTCTTAGCGAACCAGGTCTTACATTAGTGTGTCTAACTGATAGTTTTTTAGATGCATTAGTGAGTCTGGACTTCGACCGTGTCTGCATGTCAAAAGTTTTGCTTATTATTTCGTGTCAAAAATTACCTACTTATCATCCTTAGGAAATTATCAGCTTATCATTCTTAGTCTAGACACATCTTACTGCATTGATTGCATGAATAGTGTATAGACAAAATTCATATCTTAGCGTATCTGTTACTGTAAACTTTGCCTGACAGCTTCCGAAAATTCCTCCGTAATCTATGGGATCTTCTGTACTATATATAGGTATTCTATGTAATTAGAATATCATCTAATATCTGAAAATCATTTTATATTGAAAAACTCTTTACTCAATAGTACGAAATGGAACTCGTCACTAGTTCAAGTTCTTCGGAACCCGACAGCTATTCCGACATGGATGTTCACCTAAGCTCTGAAAGCAGCGTCACCAGAATGAATCAACCAATTATCCATCCCCAATTCATCTGATGAGTTCGTAATCAACTTAATCAATGGAGACGAGAAGAGGGCGATCCTTTCCATCCACCGACTTTCCCTCTTGGCGAAGAGCCTGAAGCACTTACCGACGAACCTGTTCGTAATACCATCTTCTCTCTCACTTTCGGAGTATCTCGTCATGATTATATACTATCTCAAATTCTGAACCTTATTCATCCACTCGTTCCGACCGACAATCATCCCGGAATAATAGAAGAAGTCAACGAACTTCGCGCTCGAGTAATCAATTTAGAGAATATGGTGCAAAATTTACCAGCTTCAGCAACACCACCGGCACCAACAGTACCACCAACATCGGTACCCCCAGTACTAGTACCACCAACAACAACATCTGCATCACACACCTCAACATCGCAATCTATACTTCGAGCATAATCATCGTTCTACATGACGTTCTACATCATTTATCTTCGTTCGACATGGCAATTATGTAATCTCTAATGTTTTAGAGATTATATATTCTTGTTCTAACAGTAAATCAAATGAATTTAATATTATATTAACTCATTAAATCCATGATTACATCTGAAGAAAATATATATATATATATATATATATATATATATATATATATATATATATATATATATATATATATATATATATTCATAAAGATTGTAATTAAAAATTCTTTTGTACAAACTGTTAATGGTAAAAATATTTTAACGGGTAGGTAATACCCGAGGAATATTTAGATTTCACATTAATAAGTACACTGTACATTCTTTCAAATCTAATTAACAGTCATTTACTATCCTATTTACAACCACCGATATACGTATCCGTTCACCGCAGAATAACCCTTTTCATTCAATTTCATATTTGGATTTTGATCTATCAGAATCCAACAAGTGGCATAATTAAGAAAACATTGGACAAAATAAAATTTGTTAGAAACAAACGAATTAACTATGAGAAATTTTGTTAAGAAACCACGCTAACAAAATCCTAGCTAACTTTTCCTAGCTAACTGTTAATTCCTTATTATATTTTATTATCGCAATTTATTTATCGCGGTTTATTTATCGCAATTTATATTCTCACAATTTTATTTATCGTGATTTAATTTCTGTTATTTATTTTACGCACTTTATTTATCGTCATTTAAATACTGTTATTTACGCATTTAAATATCGGGACACGTTTACAAGGTTTTGACATATCATATCGACGCATCTATATATATTATTTAGAATAACCATAGACACTCTATATGCAGTAATGCTGGAGTTAGCTATACAGGGTTGAGGTTGATTCTACAATAATATATATATATATATATATATATATATATATATATATATATATATATATATATATATATATATATATATATATATATATATATATATATATATACTTTGAGTTGTGATCGAGTCTGAGACATGTACACGGGTCACGATACGTATTAATTAATTCGAATATTATAAACTATATATGAATTATTGAATTAGTAACTGTGGACTGCTAACTGTGGACTACCAACATTGGACAATTAAAATGAATTAAAATATTGATTATAACATATGAAACTAAACAATTCTTCAAGTTTGCCACTTGATTTCATCTTAAACCTCATTTGTATATTGACGATTACAATTTGCGTTCAAACCTTTCATGATTCTTGAAAATACCTCAATCGAGAGGATAAACCAACCGCATTTCATCTACGGAAGAAAAGATTGATGCATAGAGTTATACACCTGAAAACACTCGAAACCTAAGCAAACGTTTAACACATATCTGTGCTAGCTTCTTTGACATTGTTATTACCAAAAATAACTTTGCAATCCTTTTCCAAATTAGCCAATTTTGTCACTTCTTCAGCAAATCAACTTTGACTTTTCATTTAAAACAACCTTATTATAACCTTGATATATATGCGTGCTCTTTTATCATTACCGGGGAATCTTTTATATTCCACTATATTACCTGCAGACGTACCAGCAACCTCGTTGCTCCTTGGCTTAAATCTCTACGATAAATCAATATATTTAGCTATTGAAGTCTTATCATGAACTCATCGGTATCTTGTAACGATAATTACCATACCAAGTACCGAAAGGCATCAATCGATAATCTCGAAATTCTCAGCAATTCTACGACAACAATTTATATATATATAAATATAACTTCTATCTCCTGGATTTACGAATTTCAATTCTGAATTTCTGAAAAGCGCTTTAGCTTATGAATCAGTTTCCTGAGTTTTGAAAAAGCTGATGAAGCAGTGAAAACTGAGGACTGCCTTAACAGTCAAAAGTTTGATAATAAAGAATGGAGTGTTGGAAAAGCTCAAAGATTTTGATACTGGGAAAAAAAAGAATTGAGCAAATCATGAAAGAGACTCTGAACAAGGACTAAACTTGTACATAAAAGAATCCTGATGATTCTGTTTCTGATGAAATCTTTAACGAATACCTTGCTCCTTAATCGCTCTAAATCATCGTGAATGAATTTCTTCATCACATTTTGATTCAGAAATTCTAAGATATTATCGTATCTTTCATTATTAATATCCTCAATATTTCTGAAGATATCTTCATAAATATTCTCGTCCGATATTAATTATCTCTCCGCTCTATCTGTGTTATATCTTAAAAGAAACTGTTTTAGTTTCTAAAATTCTGAAAAATTAGAATTTGAATCATGAATGATTTTGAAGTAGTGTTGGAAATTGATGCATGAGTTAGTATAATATAATGACATTTGATCAACGTGATTATATTACGGTAGGTCATGCTGAGTTTCTAATGGAACGTGATGATTCACAGATCATAACGTCATCATGTGCCATGTTACATAACTTTTTCATTCTGCTTAACTTCTGAACATATCAAGAAAGTATATTCTTGATAGTTCTATTCTCAGTGATTCTGGTAATTTGACAAATCAAATCGTGCTAATACATTCTTTCTTATTTAGAACATGATGTTTATCCGAAATTCTATACTTACGAATTCTGGACAGTTACTCGCTTTACTAGAGGTCGGGAGGATAATAAAAAGGCAAAGAGCTCCAAAATATAAGAGAAAATATGAAGCCCAATAACAACACAGAAGTTACAAACCGTGGATATTAATACGAATAGCAATATAAAGATACGGTATAGTTAAGAATAGTATCACCCCAAGGAAATAGTAGAAATGAATAGATTCCTCTGGTGGTAGTTGAAAAAGAAGAGTGATTGATACGATAATCAAGAAGATATTAAGGATTAGAACTAGATTAAGCATTTTCACAACCTTTTGGATGTATGAACTAAGAAATAAAGTATAGGAATGGTGAAAATAATGGAACGGAAAAAGTTTAATTTATAATGGAAATATCAGACAGAGTAACCAAGGCAGATCACCGTATTTAATTATAGAGATCTTAATTTCCTAAATCGCCGAAGAACCAAATCTTATCACGAAGATTTTCTTTAAATCCCATGAATTCCGGAAATCAATCATAACTACGTCATCGGTTAAAACGAATATACATTTACTCATTTCACTTTCTTACAATAGCTTCACTTATACTCTTCGCGTAATCAAATTATTTTATATATATTACTCAGTGATAATAAAACTCTATTTATCAACTCATATTCGTCATGAAAACATTTTTATTGTTAGCCATGACAACCTCACTCAAATTTCAGGACGAAATTTCTTTAACGGGTAGGTACTGTAGTGATCTAGAAAATTTTGACTAATTTTAAACCAAACTCATGATACGATTTCATAATTCTGACATGATAAGCAAAGTCCGTTATGTTGCGTCTTAAAAATTTTGAGCTGTTTCATATATTCAATTGACTTTCAACTGTTCTCAACGATTCACGAACTACTATTTGAAAATAGTTACATATATTATATATATATATATATATATATATATATATATATATATATATATATATATATATATATATATATATATATATATATATATATATTTGAAATATAATTTGAAATAATATATGATTTAATTGTAAGAACTAAATTGTAAAATAATAAGCATTATTATAAGGTTGTTATTTAAATGAATCTATATATATAAATATATACAAGTGTTTATAGAATATAAATGATTTCGAGCTTAATTTGTCAAAGTTTGTATTACTCGGTTGAAATTTCGTTAGCATTCATATAGGTTTAACATGAGTTTATGAATGACTAAAATAAAAGTTTGAGTGTAAAGTTATTACGAAGATTCTAGATTTGTTAAAAATATTTTTACCTTTTTAAGTTTAAATATTAGTACTCCGTACATATAAATTGGAACAGAAAATAAATAATTATCGAACCTTTTTAATCAGGTTTCAAACAGTTAATGACTGAAATAATTAAATATACTTAAGCTAAAAATTTGGAATTTTTAGGAACACTTTCATACGTTAACTGTTTAGCAATGGACACGCTCCGTGAAAACAGTCGGTAGTATGCAAACAAGTAAACTTCACGAGATTTAATTTAGATTACTATTTGATCACTGTGCGCTTGATTTTAACTTCATTACTATGTTATTTATTATTATTATTATTAATTATTATTAATAATATAATTATTTAATCTATATATATGTACTTATGTAGAGAGATAGATATAGATAAATTAATACCCACTTCTTCTCCTTCTCCATTAACATCTCTCACCACCGTAACCATCATCTTTTACCACAAATCCATTGCTGTTTTTATGTTAAATCGAATCACCACCATTAACCGGTGGTAGTTATTTGGTTTTCACCCATATCAACGACCATAGCCAATCATCAAATGTTTTTGTGATTGCAACCTTTCGACTTACAACAACCTTGAGCCACCACCACTTCCGGCAACCACTACAAATCACTTTGATGATCACCATAACCACCATTCTTCTTCGTAAACTGCTGCTGTGAAGTTTCTGTCATCAAACCCATCGAAACCCACTTGCTATATGTTTCTGTTGTAAAACTAAACCATCATCACCACCTCCGTAAACTCCCACTGTAAACACCACCACATCACCACCTTTTATTCTTTGGTTCATCAAGCATAAACCACCTACAACACAATCGAAGTCCTTATATTTTTTTTATTATATACTTTTCCTTCCTGTCACCGTTGAGGAATGGAAGAAGATGATAAACAGTAAATGACGATGTTGATGATGAGTCTGTAACGATGATGAACTGTTACCGTTGCTATTTCAACCACCATCATCTCTTATTAATCTTCCTATCTGTTTCCTGTTTTTAATCGATCCTTAGTGAACCACTTATCTCTCTATCTCTCTATCCTTCTCTCTGTAAAACCCATCGCCACCACTTCACACCTCGAATCATAATTGCACCGTTGCTGTTTCTGTCTCTATCGTGAACCAAATCACACCCACTTAACCTTATTACCACAATTACATCCGTTTCTCTTAAATCCTCGTATTATTTATGTTCGCAAATCTCAATCGAAGACCACCTGCAACCTTACAACCTGCAACTATTATGGTTGGTGTAAAAAGATGATAATGATGACCGATCGATGATGATGAGACGGTAGCAATAACGAAGATGGAATGATGATGATGACGAATGATGAACAGAAACCCTCATTTAAATTCGTTTCTTAAAAACAGTTACTGAGTCGATTTCTTTTTGGGCCATAAAATTATTAGTTGGGCTTGGTTGTTTTAAATGTGGTAATGTGGACCGAAATAGGATTGGGCTTCAAATAGAATTGTATGATTGGGATTTAAGAAGAAGAAAACGGACTGTTGGGTTAAATAAAACTGAATGACGAATTTATACAGAAAAATTGGACAGAGTAGATGGTTAAGGTGTTGTGTTGGTTAGCGGGAGGTCATGGGTTCGAATCCGGGCTAAGGCCTTAATTTTTATTAAAGATTGTCTTCAAAGGTTGTATTATGTGTTTATTTTTATTATTATTATTATTATTATTATTATTATTATTATTATTATTATTATTATTATTATTATTATTATTATTATTATTATTATTATTATTATTATTATTATTAGGATTAAAACCAATATTATTATGATTATTATCATTATTATTATAACATCATTATTTCTAAAACCATCATTATTAGCATTATTATGAAAGGTATTATTTTAGTAAAAGTATTATTTTATTAAAAATTATTATTATCAATATTATTAAAAATAACATTTGTAGTAAAATTATCATTTTTATTACTATTAGGATTATTATTATTATCATTATTATTATTAGTATTATATTTAGAGACATTATTATTATTTTTATCACTATTATTATTATTATACTATAATTAATATTTTTATCAGTATTGTTATTATTAATATTATCATTATAATCGAATACAACCTTTGCTACTATTATTGATATAAAAGTATATTTATAGTAATATTACATATAAGTATGTACTAATCATACTAACATTTTTAACAAATTAGGTATTTTTAATATATATATATATATATATATATATATATATATATATATATATATATATATATATATACATTAATATAACTATGTAAATATTAATCATTTTAAATATATACACAAATTAAATATATATAATACATAATTTAAGATATAATATATAAACTTGTTCGGTTACGATTGTATGTGTTAATATATATACAAATGATATAGGTTCGTGAATCCGAGGTCAACCCTACATTATTCAGTTTCGTCGTATGAATATTTTTACTACAAAATATTGGATAGTGAGTTTCATTTACTCCCTTTTTAAATGCTTTTGCAATATATACTTTTGGGACTGAGAATACATGCCCTATTTTTATAACTATTTTACGAAATAGACACAAGTAATTGAAACTACATTATATGGTTGAATGGATCGAAGCCGAATATGCCCCTTTTAGCTTGGTAGCCTAAGAATTAGGGAACAGACCCCCTAATTGACGCAAATCCTAAAGATAGATCTATCGGGCCCAACAAGCCCCATTCTGGAATTTGGAATGCTTTATTACTTCGATTTTATCATGTCCGATGGGTGTCCCGGAATGATGGGGATATTCTATATGCATCTTGTTAATGTCGGTTACCAGGTGTTCACCATATGAATGATTATTTTTGTCTCTATGCATGGGACGTATATTTATGAAATGAAAAATCTTGTGGTCTATTAAAATGATGGAAATTAATGTTTATGATACACCATTTGAAAAAAAATGGTGACTAAATCGGAGCTACGAGTCAAAATATACGATAGATCTATCATTTTGGCCAAAGACAAAAAATACCAAGCACAACGAACCGTCGGTGGTGTTTGGTGCGTGGTGTGAATTTGAGATAAAAAATGTCTTTTTTGAAATCTAGATGACCTCAAATGGCAAGCACGTTCATAGAGTCTTGCTCTTTCGACCGTTTTAGGGTGATCTCGAGAATTTCTGCACAATCTGAAACCCAAGGTTATGCGCCGCCAAATGGTACTCCATCTGGCGGCGCATATTAATGATTTAAAAAGCGTGTTTAATGAAGTGACATTAGATTCAAAATTATGTGCGTTATACATAATTACATTGAGAGTGAAATAATAGGCCTTAAAACTATATATATCATGCTAAGTCATGCATACAAAAAGGAATAACACGATATAAATTGAAAACGTTCAAAGAGAACATTAAAAATGAGTAAAATGTCTTTTTCGGCATCCTGAGGACCTTGAATGACAAGAAACTTTCCGAGAGTCTTGATGTTAGGGTCGTTTGAGGGTGATCTCGACAATTTCAGCACAATCTCAAACCAAAGGTTATGCGCCGCTAGATGGTACAGCATTTGCGGCGCGTATTAGTGATTTAAAAAGCGTATTTAATGAAGTGACACTAGATTCATAATTAAATGCGTTATACATAATTACATTGTGATTGAAATAATAGGCCTTAAAACAATATGTACCATACTAAGTCATGCATACACAAAAGGAATAATATGAAAGAAATTCAAAACGGTCAAAAGTAGAAAAAAAAGGCAAAATTGAAGGCTTTCGAGGTCTCGTTTCGAAAAATATTTGGGACAAACTGCCTACGAAAGTTTGTCAATGGATAGATCTCAAAAGAATAAACGATATGAAATAAACAGTGACTAAATCGGAGCTACGAGTCAAAATATACGATAGATCTATCATTTTGGCCAAACACACAAAACACCAAGCACAACGAACCGTCGGTGGTGTTTGGTGTGTGGTGCGAATTTGCGAGGAAAAATGACTTTTTCAGAATCTAGATGACCTGGAATGGAAAGCACGTTCATAGAGTCTTGCTCGTTCGACCGTTTTAGGGTGATCTCGAGAATTTCCGCACAATCTGAAACCCAAGCTTATGCGCCGCCAAATGGTACTCCATCTGGCGGCGCATATTAATTATTTAAAAAGTGTGTTTAATGAAGTGACATTAGATTCAAAATTATGTGTGGTATACATAATTACATTGCGAGTGAAATAATAGGCCTTAAAACTATATATACCATGCTAAGTCATGCATACAAAAAGGAATAAGATGATATAAATTGAAAACGTTCAAAGAGAACATTAAAAATGAGTAAAATGTCATTTTTCGGCATCCTGGGGACCTCGAATGGCAAGAAACTTTCCGATAGTCTTGAAGTTAGGGTCGTTTTAGGGTGATCTCGAGAATTTCAGCACAATCTGAAACCAAAGGTTATGCGCCGCCAAATGGTAATGTATTTGGCGGCGCGTATTAGTGATTTAAAAAGCGTATTTAATGAAGTGACACTAGATTCATAATTATATGCGTTATACATAATTACATTGTGAGTGAAATAATAGGCCTTAAAACGATATGTACCATGCTAAGTCATGCATACACAAAAGGAATAATTTGAAAGAAATTCAAAACAGCCAAAAATAGGAAGGAAAAAAAAGGCAAAATTGAAGGCTTTCGAGGTCTCCTTTCGAAAAATATTTGGGACAAACCGCCTACGGCTGTTTGCCAATGGATAGATCTCGAAAAAATAAACGATTTGAAAAAAAACAGTGACTAAATCGGAGGTACGAGTCAAAAGATACGATAGATCTATCATTTTGGCCAAAGACACAAAACACCAAGCACAACGAACCGTCGGTGGTGTTTGGTGCGTGGTGCGAATTTGCGAGGAAAAATGTCTTTGTAGGAGTCTAGATGACCTCGAATTGCAAGCACGTTCATAGAGTCTTGCTCGTTCGATCGTTTTAGGGTGATCTCAAGAATTTCCGCACAATTCGAAACCCATTGTTATGCGCCGCCAAATGGTACTCCATGAGGCGGCGCATATTAATGATTTAAAAAGCATGTTTAATGAAGTGACATTAGATTCAAAATTATGTGCGTTATACATAATTACATTGCGAGTGAAATAATAGGCCTAAAAACTACATATACCATTCTAAGTCATGCATACAAAAAGGAATAATACGATATAAATTGAAAACGTTAAAAGATAACATTAAAAATGAGTAAACTGTCTTTTTCGGCATCCTGAGGACCTCGAATGGCAAGACACTTTCCGAGACTCTTGATGTTAGGGTCATTTTAGGGTGATCTCGAGAATTTCCGCACAATCTGAAACCCAAGGTTATGCGCCGCCAAATGGTACTCCATCTGGCGGCGCATATTAATGATTTAAAAAGCGTGTTTAATGAAGTGACATTAGATTCAAAATTATGTGCGTTATACATAATTACATTGCGAGTGAAATAATACGCATTAAAACTATATATACCATGCTAAGTCATGCATACAAAAAGGAATAACACGATATAAATTGAAAACGTTCAAAGAGAACATTAAAAATGAATAAAATGTCTTTTTCGGCATCCTGAGGACCTCGAATGGCAAGAAAATTTCCGAGAGTCTTGATGTTAGGGTCGTTTGAGGGTGATCTCGACAATTTCAGCACAATTTCAAACCAAAGGTTATGCGCCGCCAGATGGTACAGCATTTGGCTGCGCGTATTAGTGATTTAAAAAGCGTATTTAATGAAGTGACACTAGATTCATAATTAAATGCGTTATACATAATTACATTATGATTGAAATAATAGGCCTTAAAACAATATGTACCATACTAAGTCATGCATACACAAAAGGAATAATATGAAAGAAATTCAAAATGGTCAAAAGTAGAAAAAAGGCAAAATTGAAGGCTTTCGAGGTCTCGTTTCGAAAAATATTTGGGACAAACCGCCTACGACGGTTTGTCAATGGATAGATCTCAAAAGAATACACGATATGAAAAAAACGGTGACTAAATCGGAGCTACGAGTCAAAAGATACGATAGATCTATCATTTTGGCCAAACACACAAAACACCAAGCACAACGAACCGTCGGTGGTGTTTGGTGTGTGGTGCGAATTTGTGAGGAAAAATGACTTTTTCGAAATCTAGATGACCTCGAATGGAAAGCACGTTCATAGAGTCTTGCTCATTCGACCGTTTTAGGGTGATCTAGAGAATTTCCGCACAATCTGAAACCCAAGCTTATGCGCCGCCAAATGGTACTCCATCTGGCGGCGCATATTAATTATTTAAAAAGTGTGTTTAATGAAGTGACATTAGATTCAAAATTATGTGTGTTATACATAATTACATTGCGAGTGAAATAATAGGCCTTAAAACTATATATACCATGCTAAGTCATGCATACAAAAAGGAATAAGATGATATAAATTGAAAACGTTCAAAGAGAACATTAAAAATGAGTAAAATGTCTTTTTCGGCATCCTGAGGACCTCGAATGGCAAGAAACTTTCCGAGAGTCTTGAAGTTAGGGTCGTTTTAGGGTGATCTCGAGAATTTCAGCACAATCTGAAACCAAAGGTTATGCGCCGCCAAATGGTACTGTATTTGGCGGCGCGTATTAGTGATTTAAAAAGCGTATTTAATGAAGTGACACTAGATTCATAATTATATGCGTTATACATAATTACATTGTGAGTGAAATAATAGGCCTTAAAACGATATGTACCATGCTAAGTCATGCATACACAAAAGGAATAATTTGAAAGAAATTCAAAACAGCCAAAAATAGGAAGGAAAAAAAAAGGCAAAATTGAAGGCTTTCGAGGTCTCCTTTCGAAAAATATTTGGGACAAACCACCTACGGCTGTTTTCCAACGGATAAATCTTGAAAAAATAAACGATTTAAAAAAAACAGTGACTAAATCGGAGGTACGAGTCAAAGGATACGATAGATCTATCATTTTGGCCAAAGACACAAAACACCAAGCACAACGAACCATCGGTGGTGTTTGGTGCGTGGTGCGAATTTGCGAGGAAAAATATCTTTTTAGGAGTCTAGATGACCTCGAATTGCAAGCATGTTCATAGAGTCTTGCTCGTTCGATCGTTTTAGGGTGATCTCGAGAATTTTCGCACAATCCGAAACCCAAGGTTATGCGCCGCCAAATGGTACTCCATGAGGCGGCGCATATTAATGATTTAAAAAGCATGTTTAATGAAGTGACATTAGATTCAAAATTATGTGCGTTATACATAATTACATTGCGAGTGAAATAATAGGCCAAAAACCTACATATACCATTCTAAGTCATGCATACAAAAAGGAATAATACGATATAAATTGAAAACGTTAAAAGATTACATTAAAAATGAGTAAACTGTCTTTTTCGGCATCCTGAGGATCTCGAATGGAAAGACACTTTCCGAGATTCTTGATGTTAGGGTCGTTTTAGGTTGATCTCGAGAATTTCAGCACAATCAGAAACCAAAGGTTATGCGCCGCCAAATGGTACTCCATTTGGCGACGCGTATTAATGATTTAAAAAGCGTATTTAATGAAGTGACACTATATTCAAAATTATATGCGTTATACATAATTACATTGTGAGTGAAATAATAGGCCTTAAAACAATATGTACCATGCTAAGTCATGCACACACAAAAGGAATAATATGAAAGAAATTCAAAACGGTTAAAAATAGAAAAAAGACAAAATTGAAGGCTTTCGAGGTCTCGTTTCGAAAAATATTTGGGACAAACCGCCTACGGCAGTTTGTCAACAGTTAAATTTCTAAAAAATACACGATTTGAAAAAAAAAACGGTGACTAAATCGGAGCTACGAGTCAAAAGATACGATAGATCTATCATTTTTGCCAAACACACAAAACACCAAGCACCACGAACCGTCGGTGGTGTTTGGTACGTGGTGCGAATTTGCAAGGAAAAATGTCTTTTTCGGAATCTAGATGACCTCGAATAGAAAGCACGTTCATAGAGTCTTGCTCGTTCGACCGTTTAGGGTGATCTCAAGAATTTCACCACAATCTGAAACCCAAGGTTATGCGCCGCCAAATGGTACTCCATCGGGCGGCGCATATTAATGATTTAAAAAGCGTGTTTAATGAAGGACATTAGATTCAAAATTATGTTCGTTATACATAATTACATTGCGAGTGAAATAATAGGCCTAAAAACTACATATACCATGCTAAGCCATGCATACAAAAAGGAATAATACGATATAAATTGAAAACGTTATAAGAGAACATTAAAAATGAGTAAAGTGTCTTTTTCGGCATCCTGAGGACCTCGAATGGCAAGACGCTTTCCGAGAGTCTTGATGTTAGAGTCGTTTTAGGGTGATCTCGAGAATTTCAGCACAATCTGAAACCAAAAGTTATGCGCCGCCAAGTGGTACTCCATCTGTCGGCGCGTATTAGTGATTTAAAATGCATATTTAATGAAGTGACACTAGATTCAAAATTATATGCGTTATACATAATTACATTGTGAGTGAAATAATAGCCCTTAAAACAATATGTACCATGCTAAATCATGCATACACAAAAGGAATAATATGAAAGAAATTCGAAACGGTCAAAAATAGAAAGAAAGAAAAGGCAAAATTGAAGGCTTTCGAGGTCTCGTTTCGAAAAATATTTGGGACAAATCGCCTACGGCTGTTTGCCAACAGATAGATCTCGAAAGAATACATGATTTGAAAAAAAAGGGTGACTCAATCGGAGTTACGAGTCAAAATATACGATAGATCTATTATTTTTGCCAAACACACAAAACTCCAAGCACAACGTACCGTCGGTGGTGTTTGATGCGTGATGCGAATTTGCGATGAAAAATGTCTTTTTCGGAATCAAGATGACCTCATATGGCAAGTACGTTCATAGAGTCTTGCTCGTTCGACTATTTTAGGGTGATCTCGAGAATTTTAGCACAATCTGAAACTGAAGGTTATGCGCCGCCACATGGCATTCCATCTGGCGGCGCATATTAATGATTTAAAAATCTTGATTAATGAAGTGACAATAGATTCAAAATTATGTGCGATATACATAATATCATTGCGAGTGAAATAATAGGCCTTAAAACTATATATATCATGCTAAGTCATGCATACAAAAAGGAATAATACGATATAAATTGAAAACGTTCAAAGAGAACATTAAAAATAAGTAAAATGTCTTTTTTCAGCATCCAGAGGACCTCGAATGGCAAGAAACTTCCCTAGAGTCTTGATGTTAGGGTCATTTTAGGGTGATCTCGAAAATATCAGCACAATCTGAAACCAAAGGTTAGGCGCCGCCAAATGGTACTCCATTTGGCGGCGCGTATTAGTGATTTAAAAAGCATATTTAATGAAGTGACACTAGATTCAGAATTATATGCGTTATACATATTTACATTGTGAGTGAAATAATAGGCATTAAAAAAATATGTACCATGCTAAGTCATGCATACACAAAAGGAATAATATGAAAGAAATTCAAAACGGTCAAAAATAGGAAGAAACAAAAAGGCAATATTGAAGGCTTTTGAGGTCTCTTTTTGAAAAATATTTGGGACAAACCGCCTACAGCAGTTGGTAACGGATAGATCTCAAAAAAATACACCATTTGAAAAAAAACGGTGACTAAATCGGAGCTACGAGTCAAAAGATACGATAGATCTTTCATTTTGGCCAAAGACACAAAACAACAAGCACAACGAACCGTCGGTGGTGTTTGGTGTAACATCCCGCCTTTTTCCGTTTACTTTTCCGTTTAATTATTTAAGTCCGTTATATGTTTATAACACCTCCCGTTAATACGCGTTTTAAATTATCTCGTTTAGGTAATTCACGCACCTGATTAAAACTTGAGGGACCAATCTTTCCATGTGACCAAACTTTTTACTAGGTCAAAGTGGTCAAACCACTCCTATCCATTCATCTTTTTCATTTTCATTTTTCCTTTTCTCTTCATACTTTCCATTTCTCTTTCAATTCTCCAAACAAAGGAATCATCATCTAAATTCGTTCAAGAAAGCTTCAATAAAAAAAAATTACATATTTGAACTCCTTGCAACTTCCTCTTCGATTCCATACCGATTACATCTCATTTGGGTAACTTTCTAAAATCACTAGATTTTGTGTTCTTGATGTTTTTAACTTATAAAGTTGTTAATTAGTGTCTATGGCTCAAGTCTAACATGAATATATGATTTATATGTTCGATCTTGTTATTTTTGATAACTAGCATGAACTTGAAAGTTTGGTGTGTTTGATTGATGATTTGGTTGCTTAAATGTTGTTAAATGTTATAAATGCATGTATTAAATGTGTTCCTAGTATCACTAGCTTCAATTTGATGTGTAGGTTGCTTGAGAAAGCTCCATAAACTTGATTAGTGAATTTGGTGAATTTGTGTTAGGGTTTGATAAGCTTGAAATGAATATTTGATGCATTGAATGACATGAATTATTGTTAGTAAGTAGTTAGTTGTATTGTATGCTTGATTATCTACAAAACGGCGTGTTTTATGTATGCATTAAATGCCCGAATCATAAATGTGCACTTGTAAAATTTGAAGCATTAAATGTGTGCATTGATTGATCATTTGATTTGAAAAGGCGGTTATTGCAAATAAGGTTTTCGGTTGGTGAAATGTGTTTAGTTGGGTTCCTTGTCAAATTAGCTTTCTACCGATATAAGGTGCGAGTTCTAAGTGTTAGTGGTTTGTAATTTATGCTTGAAAGATTTTTGATTTGGGACTTGAACAATTGAGACTGACCAGGTACCAGCACATGACCAATGCCGCGGCGCGGCAATCCTGGGTCGCGGCGCGACCTAAGCCGTGTCCCGCTTCTGACCTACTTGTCAATTATACGGAAAATGTTTACCACGCTATGGACCTCCGATTCACATGAGACTTGTTCTAACATATTTATATATGAATAATTAGCACAGAAAAATAGTTCGGGACCCGACCCGAACGCGTTGACTTTTTCGTTGACTTTGACCGACCAAAATTTGACTTTTTGTCAAGCTTAACCAAATGATTATGCGATCTTTCTAACATGATCCTATTCTTATATCTTGCATGAAACTTGACAATTTGATTCACATGCTACATAATCGAGTCGTATTGAGCCATAGGACTAATTGGACATCTTTGACCTAATCTGTGTTTACCGTTATTGATATGACCTATTTGTTTAGGTCAAGACTAGCATTGTTCTTTGCACACGTTACTTGTCGAAGTACTTATTTGCTCTTGCGCTCAAGGTGAGATCATAGTCCCACTTTTTACTCTTTTGAACTTACTTTTGGGATGAGAAAACATAAACGCTTCTTTTAACTAAGTGAACACAAGTACATGAAAACAAACATTCTACATACGAGTTTAGAACGAAAATCCTCAATTCGATTATCATTAGTTACACTTGACGGTGTAAGCGAGAACTTATGTTATATGGCCATATGGGTTTGACAAACCTTCATTCGGACGGTTCGCTACCGTTATTCGGATGAAATATATTTTCGGGAAACGGTGTATGTTCTAACACTATTGTGATGGGGTACTAAGGAAGGAAACGTTAAGCTTTGATAATTGGGTGCTCGTGAATATTAACTTTTAGAATGTATTACTACTTATCAATGATGCAAATCTTGTGGTTCGACTTACTTTTACTCACTGACTTACTTAAACCTATGATTTCACCAACGTTTTTGTTGACAGATTTCTATGTTTTTCTCAGGTCCTTGAACATTTGGTGATACATGCTTCCGCTCGTTCTTTTTGATACTTGCTTTGAATGTAGAGTATACTTGCATATGTGGAGCATCTTTTGACTACTTTAACTGTGTCCCACGTGTTTCATTTGTACTTTAAACATCGTCATGTACTAGTTATGGAAACTACTTTTGTAAACTTTGAAACATCCACACTTATGAAATGAATGCGACATATTTTTGGTCAAACTTTGTCTTAAAGACTTATGACCATGTAATGGGACCTACGTAGACGGCACCGTCAAACATGATTTGGTCGGGTCGCTACAGATGGTATCAGAGCATTTTTTGTAGGGATTTAGAGTTCATTGGTGTCGACCCCGAGTCATAGGGTACATTGGTGAGTCTAGACTACAACCGGCATATAGACTTGGCACAGGAATTACTTGACTACTTATGCATTTGTACTCGAACTCTCCTACTCACATCTATTCTTATTCTACCTTAATCTCACGTTGACTA
Source organism: Rutidosis leptorrhynchoides (assembly GCF_046630445.1). Lineage (NCBI taxonomy): Eukaryota > Viridiplantae > Streptophyta > Magnoliopsida > Asterales > Asteraceae > Rutidosis > Rutidosis leptorrhynchoides. The sequence goes on from NC_092333.1 coordinate 565,011,832, forward strand.
ATTTGATTGACACGCCACCTTGACTATATGAAGTAATGTCGAATGCACATATGAATTAGGGTAATATAATTTCCGGGATTATATTACGGTGACTCATATGAACGTTTCGACATTATGATATAAAAAATTTAAGGTGAGTCAAGGAAAATTTTCTCTCTATCTTTATTCCATATCACGGTTAGTATTATTTAGAATACTAACCAATGGTATTCTTTTGTTTTGAAGGAACAATGCCTCCTCGCCGTGTGCCACGCCGTGAAACTCCCGAACAAGCACTACAACGAATGGTGGCCACCGCCGTAGAGGCGGCCATGGCCGGTCACTCCACCAACAACAACAACAATAACAATAACCACAACAACAACAACCAAGGAGCCGGTAACTCTAGCGAAGGGTGCTCCTACAAGGCATTTATGGGGTGCAAACATCACACTTATGATGGAACCGGGGGACTGGTTATACTCACTCGATGGTTCGAACAAACGGAGGCCGTCTTTAGCATAAGCGGTTGTCGGGACCAACATAAGGTCAAGTACTCCACCCACACTCTCGCTGGCGTTGCTCTTACATGGTGGAACACCTATGTACAATCGGTGGGTACCGATGAAGCTCATGCCCTCTCTTGGGCCGATTTAAGGGAAAAGATGATTGTTGAATATTTCCCTCGAGAAGAAACCCGAAAGCTCGAACAAGAGCTAAGAACTTTGAAGGTGGTCGGAAACGATCTCAAGGCCTACAATCAACAATTCGCCGAGCTATCCTTGATGTGTCCCAACCTCGTGAACCCCGAATCTCAAAGGGTTGAACTCTATATGCATGGTCTTCCAAAGAGCATCAAACAAGCTGTGATGTCCTCCAAACCCGCTAATCACCAAGCCGCTTTGAACATGGCCCGCCAATTGATTGAAATGGTTGATGAAATCGTAGTGCCGGCTCCTAAGGTCGAGGACAAATCGGGTGGCAACAAAAGGAAATGGTAAGCCACTCCATCAAGCAACTACAACAACAACACCTTCACCAAAAAGCCTTTAACCAACTACGGCAAGAAAGGTTATGCCGGAACTCAACCTTTTTGCAACAAATGTCACAAGCACCACTCGGGTGAATGCGGCAAGCTAATTTGCCACCGGTGCCAAGGAGTTGGTCATAAGGCCAACAATTGCACAAGTGTTGCCCCCGTCGCTCTAAAGGGGCCCAATCCTCCCAAAACGGTCACTTGTTATGAATGTGGCCAAACGGGCCATTATAGGAATGAATGCCTGAAGAAGAAGGCCAACCCCAACACACGCGACCGAGCCTTCAACATTAACACCGAGGAAGCCCGGGATAACAATGAACTAGTCACAGGTACGTTTCTTCTCAACAACACTTATGTTACTTGTTTATTTGATTCGGGTGTTGATAAGAGTTTTGTATCCAAGACTTTGACTCATTCGTTTAGCACTCCACCACTTCCACTAGATACCACTTATACCATTGAAGTGACCAACGGGAAACTATTGAGTGCCGACACATATTACCGGGGGTGTACGTTAAACATTTTGGGTAATGAGTTTGAAATTGACTTGATACCCATGGAACTAGGAAGCTTCGATGTAATAATCGGTATGAATTGGCTAGCCAAAACGAAATCTCACATTCTTTGTGATCTTAACACAATCCGAATTCCTATCAAGAATGGTGAACCTTTGATTGTTTATGGCGATAAGAGTTGCACCGGACTCAACCTCGTTTCGTGCATTAAAGTTAGAAAACTACTCCGTAAGGGTTGTTTTGCGATCCTTGCTCACGTTAAGAAAGTCGAGTCCGATGAGAAGCATATCGATGATGTGCCAATTATTAGTGACTTTTCTGATGTATTTCCCGACGAATTGCCGGGTCTTCCACCTCATCGACCGGTTAAATTCCAAATCGATCTTATTCCGGGAGCAGCACCCGTAGCACGTGCACCATATAGACTCGCTCCATCCGAAATGCAAGAATTGCAAAGTCAAATCCAAGAACTACTTGATCGTGGTTTTATCCAACCTAGTCATTCACCTTGGGGCGCTCCGATTTTGTTTGTTAAAAAGAAAGACGGATCCCTACGAATGTGCATTGGTTATCGTGAATTAAACAAATTGACGGATAAGAACCGATATCCTCTTCCTCACATCGATGACCTCTTTGATCAACTACAAGGGTCTTGTGTATATTCGAAAATCGATCTCCGCTCGGGTTATCATCAATTAAGGGTTAAGGGGGAAGATATCTTCAAAACCGCTTTCCGAACTCGTTATGGTAGTTATGAATTCCTTGTCATGCCATTTGGTCTCACTAACGCACCGGCGGTGTTCATGGATCTTATGAACCGCGTGTACAAACTGTATCTTGACAAATTCGTTATCGTGTTCATCGATGATATTTTGGTTTATTCTAAAAGCGAAGAAGAACACGAGGAACACCTTCGACTTGTGCTTGAACTTTTAAGACAAGAACGACTCTATGCCAAATTCTCTAAGTGTGAATTTTGGTTGAAGGAAGTTCAATTTCTTGGTCATGTTGTAAGTGATCAAGGTATTAAAGTCGATCCATCAAAAATCGAAGCCATTAGTAAATGGGAGACTCCTACTACTCCTACTCACATACATCAATTCTTGGGTCTCGCCGGATACTATCGTAGATTCATCAAGGATTTCTCTTTGGTTGCTCGTCCTCTAACCGCGTTAACTCACAAGGGAAAGAAATTCGTTTGGGCGACCGAACAAGAATCCGCATTTCAAATCTTGAAAACAAAGCTAACCATCGCTCCTATCTTGTCACTTCCCGAAGGCAACGATGATTTTGTTGTGTATCGCGACGCCTCGAAACATGGTTTTGGGTGTGTGTTGATGCAACGAACGAAAGTCATTTCTTATGCTTCTCGACAACTCAAAATTCATGAACGAAACTACACGACACATGATCTCGAGCTCGGAGCCGTTGTCTTTACACTTAAAATGTGGAGACACTATCTTTATGGAACCAAGAGTACTATCTTTACCGATCACAAAAGTCTCCAACACATCTTCGATCAAAAGCAACTAAACATGAGACAACGAAGGTGGATTGAAACCTTAAACGATTACGATTGCGACCTTCGTTACCATCCCGGAAAGGCAAATATAGTAGCCGATGCCTTAACATTATAACAAAGCCGAAATCTGATTGTTAAGGTCCGATGGAACGCCAAGAGAGGACCCGAGTTTACTTGGGAAAGGCGAGATCAAATGCAAAGGAAATACCCTCATTTATTCCCGATTCCAGAGACGTCAGATTCCGAGGAAGAAACAACGACTACTACGCCTACTTAAATTTCGGGACGAAATTTCTTTTAAGGAGTAGGTAATGTAACATCCCGCCTTTTTCCGTTTACTTTTCCGTTTAATTATTTAAGTCCGTTATATGTTTATAACACCTCCCGTTAATACGCGTTTTAAAGTATCTCATTTAGGTAATTCACGCACCCGATTAAAACTTGAGGGACCAATCTTGCCATGTGACCAAACTTTTGACTAGGTCAAAGTGGTCAAACCACTCCCATCCATTCATCTTTTTCATTTTCATTTTTCCTTTTCTCTTCATACTTTCCATTTCTCTTTCAATTCTCCAAACAAAGGAATCATCATCTAAATTCGTTTAAGAAAGCTTCAATCAAAACAAATTACATATTTGAACTCCTTGCAACTTCCTCTTCGATTCCATACCGATTACATCTCATTTGGGTAACTTTCTAAATCACTAGATTTTGTGTTCTTGATGTTTTTAACTTATAAAGTTGTTAATTAGTGTCTATGGCTCAAGTCTAACATGAATATATGATTTATATGTTCGATCTTGTTATTTTTGATAACTAGCATGAACTTGAAAGTTTGGTGTGTTTGATTGATGATTTGGTTCCTTAAATATTGTTAAATGTTATAAATACATGTATTAAATGTGTTCCTAGTATCACTAGCTTCAATTTGATGTGTAGGTTGCTTGAGAAAGCTCCATAAACTTGATTAGTGAATTTGGTGAATTTGAGTTAGGGTTTGATAAGCTTGAAATGAATATTTGATGCATTGAATGACATTAATTATTGTTAGTAAGTAGTTAGTTGTATTGTATGCTTGATTATCTACAAAACGGCGTGTTTTATGTATGCATTAAATGCCCGAATCATAAATGTGCACTTGTAAAATTTGAAGCATTAAATGTGTGCATTGATTGATCATTTGATTTGAAAAGGCAGTTATTGCAAATAAGGTTTTCGGTTGGTGAAATGTGTTTAGTTGGGTTCCTTGTCAAATTAGCTTTCTACCGATATAAGGTGCGAGTTCTAAGTGTTAGCGGTTTGTAATTTATGCTTGAAAGAGTTTTGATTTGGGACTTGAACAATTGAGACTGACCAGGTACCAGCACACGACCAATGCCGCGGCGCGGCAATCCTGGGTCGCGGCGCGACCTAAGCCGTGTCCAGCTTCTGACCTACTTGTCAATTATACGGAAAATGTTTGCCACGCTATGGACCTCCGATTCACATGAGACTTGTTCTAACATACTTATATATGAATAATTAGCACAGAAAAATAGTTCGGGACCCGACCCGGACGCGTTGACTTTTTCGTTGAATTTGACCGGCCAAAGTTTGACTTTTTGTCAAGCTTAACCAAATGATTATGCGATCTTTCTAACATGATCCTATACTTGTATCTTGCATGAAACTTGACAATTTGATTCACATGCTACATAATCGAGTCGTATTGAGCCATAGGACTAATTGGACATCTTTGACCTAATCTGTATTTACCGTTATTGATACGACCTATTTGTTTAGGTCAAGACTAGCATTGTTCTTTGCACACGTTACTTGTCGAAGTACTTATTTGCTCTTGCGCTCAAGGTGAGATCATAGTCCCACTTTTTACTCTTTTGAACTTACTTTTGGGATGAGAAAACATAAACGCTTCTTTTAACTAAGTGAACACAAGTACATGAAAACAAACATTCTACATACGAGTTTAGAATGAAAATCCTCAATTCGATTATCATTAGTTACACTTGACGGTGTAAGCAAGAACTTATGTTATATAGCCATATGGGTTTGACAAACCCTCATTCGGACGGTTCGCTACCGTTATTCGGATGAAATATATTTTCGGGAAACGGTGTATGTTCTAACACTATTGTGATGGGGTACTGTAACGACCCGGATTTTTCCGATCGATTATTACTTATGAGATTAATATTTACATAAAATAAACCTTACCAACATGATAAGCAATCCAAACTGTTGAGACTTATGTTTTTGAAAAGAGTTTTACACAATGTTTGACCGTCCAATTTGACCGATGATATCACGAACTATATAACACACGATAATTATACGATTATGTATATGTACATATCTATACATATTTAACATGATTTAAGGATGGTTTAACATTTCATTGTGAACTAACAACAATGAGTTATAAGTATACTTTGAGACCACTAACTTAAGTTTTCAAAACGACAACTATATGTAACATTCTTTGACATATATACTTACAATATATAATGTGTTGGTGATCTATGTCACCAATATGATTTAAGTGTAATGGGATTAATTTGTAACCAAAATAATCTTGATAAATATCGAACAAGTTTGGGGAAGTGTGGAGTGCACACTTGTTTGAACTTATCTTGATTATGACGGGGGTTCGGGGGCAGCGCCCCCGATAAGCGGGGTCCAAGGGGTGGCAACCCCTGGCGGGGTCCAAGGGGTGGAAACCCCTGGGGTCGAGCTGCCAGGTCAGCTTGGAAATTTTTTTTGGGCTAACATTGCTTTATTAAAAATGTCTTAAAATTTTATTTTGGCCCGGTTTGACCCAAAAATAAAAGCCCAGTTTTGAGCCTCTTTTACAGTTATAAACCCGTCCATATTTGAATTCTCTTTCCGATTCTTCAAAATTTCTACAAGTATATCTAGGGTATATGTAACCGTATCATACCCAGCTTCTATACGTATTTACTATTGGTATATACCAACAATAAACTTCAATGATCAGCCACTAGACATGATGTTACATGTGGGAACCAGCCATTTAACCTCATGTGTGACTTTTGTGCAAGAAAACAAACTAAATCTCCTATATATCCATCCCATTATCATGTTATTTTGCACACACACACATACAATTTCATTTCCAATTTTCTTTCAAGTTAATTCACTCCCCAATCTCTCTTCATTTACCTACTCAAGAACGTATCAATATAGTCATCCGATTTCAAGGAGATTACTTCCAATCTTTCAATCTCACTCCACCACTCTTTTGATTCCAAGATTTTTCTTACCTTTTCCAGTAGCTTTGTCCAAGTAACTTGAGGTAGTAACCTTATTCATAACCTTATTCGATTCATATTTATATAGCTATCTTATTTTGTGTTATAAAATTTTAACAACAAGAACATAGTTTGAGTGATTTCAAACTTGTTCGCAAACTAAATAGATCTTTCTAATTTGATTTTTAAAAACACTTCAAGACCTGTAATATATCATATTATGACAAAATCGGATTAATCATATCTTGGCTAATTAACATAATATTTAATATATATTTACTCATGATTTGATTTTATATATTTCAGGACCACCCGTAAACAACACGAGAAGATTAATCATAAGACCTCATGATTGTACACAACACGTCATTTGACAACACGGTACTTTATGTACGCAACACGTCATTTGACAACATGGTACCATGGGTCAAGATTAATTCTGATCAATACGAATACGATGGGGTCTTTATTTATTTTATTTAAGCAACTAATTGTGGACCACTAACATCGGACTGCTAACTACGGACTAAGAAAATATTAAAAGTATTAAAAGTATATATATATGTAACGATTACTTGAAAAGAAAATATGTTGATATATTATATATATGGTTAGGTTAGTGATATCTATCGGAGACCAAGTCGAGTTAAATACCTTCAAGACAAAAGTGAGTATATAGTCCCACTTTTAAACTCTAAATATTTCGGGATGAGAATACATGCATTTTATGATTTACGTTATGGACACAAGTGATTAAAAATATATATTCTACGTTGAGTTGTACCACTGGCATACTTCCCTGTAACTTGGTAACTACTATTTACATGAGGTATTGTAAACGTGAATCCTGTTGATAGATCTATCGGGCCTGACAACCCCAACCGGACTGGACGACCAGTATTCAACGGTTGCACAGTACTTCGTTTCGGTGACTACACTTGGTACGGTGTAGTAAGATTTCATAATAAAGGGAATATGCGACGTTGATTAAATGTTAAGTATGGTTATCAAGTGCTCAACAACTTAGAATATTTTTATTAAAACGTTTATATATGAAATCTTGTGGTCTATATTCATAACGCTGCCAGCATTAAACCTATATCTCACCAACTTTATGTTGACGTTTTAAGCATGTTTATTCTCAGGTGATAACTAAAAGCTTCCGCTGCAACATGTTGAATTTAAGCAAGATCTTGAGTATGCATATTTGTGTCAAAAATAAAACTGCATATCAGAGGATTTGTAATGTAAAATATGTTAGAGGTCGTATTGTTATTATCACATGTAAAGTTTGTAAGTCTAAGATTATCGCTAAACGATAATCATTATTAAGTTGTTTAAACCTTGTATTTGTAATAAAAGCTATGGTTTGTATTGTAAAAACGAATGCAGTTTTTGAAAAATGTCGCATATAGAGGTCAATACCTCGCGATGAAATCATATGTTATTGTATTCGTCCTTATGGTTAAGGTCGGGTTATGACAGGTACTAAGGAAGGAAATGTTAAGCTTTGATAATTGGGTGCTCGTGAATATTAACTTTTAGAATGTATTACTACTTATCAATGAAATCTTGTGGTTCGACTTACTTTTACTCACTGACTTACTTAAACCTATGATTTCACCAACGTTTTCGTTGACAGATTTCTATGTTTTTCTCAGGTCCTTGAACATTTGGTGATACATGCTTCCGCTCGTTCTTTTTGATACTTGCTTTGAATGTCGAGTATACTTGCATATGTGGAGCGTCTTTTGACTACTTTAACTGTGTCGCACGTGTTTCATTTGTACTTTAAACATCGTCATGTACTAGTTATGGAAACTACTTTTGTAAACTTTGAAACATCCACACTTATGAAATGAATGCGACATATTTCCGGTCAAAGTTTGTCTTAAAGACTTATGACCATGTAATGGGACCTACGTAGACGGCGCCGTCAAACATGATTTGGTCGGGTCGCTACATTTGATGCGTGGTACGAATTTGCGAGAAAAAATGTCTTTTTCAGAAGCTAGATGACCTCGAATGGCAAGCACGTTCATAGAGTCTTGCACTTTCGACCGTTTTAGGGTGATCTTGAGAATTTTCGCACAATTCGAAACCCAAGGTTATGCGCCGCCAAATGGTTCTCCATCTGGCGGCGCATATTAATGATTTAAAAAGCGTGTTTAATAAAGTGACATTAGATTCAAAATTATGTGTGTTATACATAATTACATTGCGAGTGAAATAATAGGCCTTAGAACTATATATACCACGCTAAGTCATGCATACAAAAAGGAATAATACGATATAAATTGAAAACGTTCAAAGAGAACATTAAAAATAAGTAAACTGTCTTTTTTCGGCATCCTGAGGACCTCGAAACGCAAGAAATTTTCTAAGAGTCTTGGTGTTAGGTTCGTTTTAGGGTGATCTCGAGAATTTCAACACAATCTGAAACCAAAAGTTATACGCCGCCAAATGGTACTCCATTTGGCGTCGCATATTAGTGATTTAAAATGCGTATTTAATGAAGTGACACTAGATTCAGAATTATATGCGTTATACCTAATTATATTGTGAGTGAAATAATAGGCCTGAAAACAATATGTACTATCCTAAGTCATGCATACACAAAAGTAATAATATGAAAGAAATTCAAAACGGTCAAAAGTAGAAAAAAAAGGCAAAATTGAAGGCTTTCGAGGTCTCGTTTCGAAAAATATTTGGGACAAACCGCCTACGGCAGTTTGTCAATGGATAGATCTCAAAAAATACACGATTTGGAAAAAAAAAAGGTGACTAAATCGGAGCTACGAGTCAAAAGATACGATAAATCTATCATTTTAGCCAAACACACAAAACACCAAGCACAACGAACCGTCGGTGGTGTTTGGTGCGTGGTGTGAATTTGCGAGGAAAAATGTCTTTTTCGAAATCTAGATGACCTCGAATGGCAAGCACGTTCATAGAGTCTTGCTCGTTCGACCGTTTTAGGGTGATCTCGAGAATTTCCGCACAATCTGAAACCCAAGGTTATGCGCCGCCAAATGGTACTCCATCTGGCGGCGCATATTAATGATTTAAAAAGTGTGTTTAATGAAGTGACATTAGATTCAAAATTATGTGCGTTCTACATAATTTCATTGCGAATGAAATAATAGGCCTTAAAACTATATATACCATGCTAAGTCATGCATACAAAAAGGAATAATACGATATAAATTGAAAACGTTCAAAGAGAACATTAAAAATGAGTAAAATGTCTTTTTCGGCATCCTGAGGACCTCGAATGGCAAGAAACTTTCCGAGAGTCTTGATGTTAGGGTCGTTTGAGGGTGATCTCGACAATTTCAGCACAATCTCAAACCAAAGGTTATGCGCCGCCAGATGGTACAACATTTGGCGGCGCGTATTAGTGATTTAAAAAGCGTATTTAATGAAGTGACACTAGATTCATAATTATATGCGTTATACATAATTACATTTCAAGTGAAATATTAGGCCTTAAAACAATATGTACCATACTAAGTCATGCATACAAAAAGGAATAATACGATATAAATTGAAAACGTTCAAAGAGAACATTAAAAATAAGTAAACTGTCTTTTTACGGCATCCTGAGGACCCCGAATGGCAAGAAATTTTCTGAGAGTCTTGGTGTTAGGTTCGTTTTAAGGTGATCTCGAGAATTTCAGCACAATCTGAAACCAAAGGTTATACGCCGCCAAATGGTACTCCATTTGGCGTCGCATATTAGTGATTTAAAATGCGTATTTAATGAAGTGACACTAGATTCAGAATTATATGCGTTATACATAATTACTTTGTGAGTGAAATAATAGGCCTTAAAACAATATGTACCATGCTAAGTCATGCAAACACAAAAGGAATAATATGAAAGAAATTCAAAACTGTCAAAATTGAAAAAAGGCAAAATTGAAGGCTTTCGAGGTCTCATTTCGAAAAATATTTGGGACAAACCGCCTACGACAGTTAGTTAATGGATAAATCTAGAAACAATACACTATTTGAAAAAAACGGTGACTAAATTCGAGCTACGAGTCAAAAGATACCATAAATCTATCATTTTTGACAAACACACAAAACACCAAGCACCACGAACCGTCCGTGGTGTTTGGTGCGTGGTACGAATTTGCGAGGAAAAATGTATTTTTTGGAATCTAGATGTCTTCGAATGGAAAGCACATTTATTGAGTCTTGCTCGTTCGACTTTTTCGGGCTATCACGAGAATTTCAGCACAATCTGAAACCGAAGGTTATGCGTCGCCAAATGGTACTCCATCTGGCAGTGCATATTTATGATTTAAAAAGCGTGTTTAATGAAGTGACATTAAATTCAAAATTATGTACGTTATACATAATTACATTGCGAGTAAAATAATAGGCCTTAAAACTATATATATACCATGCTAAGTCATGCATACAAAAAGGAATAATACGATATAAATTGAAAACGTTCAAAGAGAACATTAAAAATGAGTAAAATATATTTTTTCGGTCTCCTGAGGAACTCGAATGGCAAGATAGTTTTCGATACTCTTGATGTTAGGGTCATTTTAGGGTGATCTCGAGAATTTCAGCACAATCTGAAACCAAAGGTTATGCGCCTCCAAATGGTACTCCATTTGATGGCGTGTATTAGTGATTTAAAAAGCGTATTTAATGAAGTGACACAAGAAATTCAAGACGGTTCGTTGTGTTTGGGACAAACCGGCTACGACGTTTGCCAAAGGATAGATCTTAAAAAAAATACACGAATTGAAAAAAAATGGTGACTAAATCGGAGCTACGATTCAAAAGATACGATAGATCTATCATTTTGGCCAAAGACACAAAACACCAAGCACAACGAACCGTCGGTGGTGTTTGGTGCGTGGTGCGAATTTGCGAGAAAAAATGTCTTTTTCTGAATTTAGATGACCTCGAATGGCAAGCACGTTCATAGAGTCTTGCTCGTTCGACCGTTTTAGGGTGATCTCGAGAATTTCCGTACAATCTGAAACCCAAGGTTATGCGCCGCCAAATGGTACTCCATCTGGCGGCGCATATTAATGATTTAAAAATGATGTTTAATGAAGTGACATTAGATTCTAAATTATGTGCGTTATACATAATTAAATTGTGAGTGAAATAATATGCCTTAAAACTATATATACCATGCTAAGTCATGCATACCAAAAGAAATAATACGATATAAATTGAAAACATTCAAAGAGAACATTAAATATGAGTAAACTGTCTTTTTTCGGCTTCCTAAGGACCACGAATGGCAAGAAACTTTCCGAAAGTCTTGATGTTAGGGTCGTTTTAGGGTGATCTCGAGAATTTCAGCACAATCTGAAACCAAAGGTTATGCGCCGCCAAATGGTACTCCATTTCGCGGCGCGTATTAGTGATTTAAAATGCGTATTTAATGAAGTGACACTAGATTCAAAATTATATGCGTTATACATAATTACATTGTGAGTGAAATAATAGACCTTAAAACAATATGTATCATTCTAAATCATGCATACACAAAAGGAATAATATGAAAGAAATTCAAAACGGTTAAAAATAGAAAAAAAAGACAAAATTGACGGCTTTCGGGGTCTCGTTTTGAAAAATATTTGGGACAAGCCGCCTACGGCAGTTTGCCAACGGATAGATCTCGAAAAAATACACGATTTGAAAAAAAAACGGTGGCTAAATCGGAACTACGAGTCAAAAATACGATAGATCTATCATTTTGGCCAAAGACACAAAACACCAAGCACAGCAAACCGTCGGTGGTGTTTGGGGCGTGGTGCAAATTTGCGAGGAAAAATGTCTTTTTCGGAATCTAGATGACTTCGAATGGCAAGCACGTTCATAGAGTCTTGCTCGTTCGACCGGTTTAGGGTGATCTCGAAAATTTCCGCACAATCTGAAACCCAAGGTTATGCGCCGCCAAATGGTACTCCAATCGGCGGTGCATATTAATTAAATTTCAAGTGAAATAATAGCCCTTAAAACTATATATACCATGCTAAGTCATGCATACCAAAAGGAATAATACGAAATAAATTGAAAACGTTCAAAGAGAACATTAAAAATGAGTAAACTGTCTCTTTTCGGCATCCTGTGGACCTCGAATGGCAAGAGACTTTCTGAGAGTCTTGATGTTAGGGTCGTTTTAGGGTGAACTCGAGAATTTCAGCACAATCTGAAACCAAAGGTTATGCGCCGCCAAATGGTACTCCATTTGGCGGCGCGTATTAGTGATTTAAAAAGCGTATTTAATGAAGTGACACTAGATTCAAAATTATATGCGTTATACATAATAACATTGTGAGTGAAATAATATGCCTTAAAACAATGTTTACCATGCTAAGTCATGCATACACAAAAAGTATAATATGAAAGAAATTCAAAACGGTCAAAAATAGGGGAAAAGGCAAAACTGAAGGCTTTCGATGTCTCGTTTCAAAAAAAAATATTTGGGACAAACCGCCTACGGCCATTTGCCAACGGATAGATCTTGAAAAAATGCATGATTTGATAAAAAAAAAAACAGTGACTAAATCGGAGCTACGAGTTAAAAGATATGATAGATCTATCATTTTGGCCAAAGACACAAAACACCAAGCACAACGAACCGTCGGTGGTGTTTGGTGCGTGGTGCGAATTTGCGAGGAAAAATGTCTTTTTCGGAATCTAGATGACCTCGAATGGAAATCACGATCATAGATTCTTGCTCGTTCAACCATTTTAGGGTGATCTCGAGAATTTTTGCACAATCCGAAACCCAAGGTTATGCGCCGCCAAATGGTACTCCATCTAGCGGCGCATATTAATGATTTAAAAAGCGTGTTTAATGAAGTGACATTAGATTCAAAATTATGTGCGATATACATAATTACATTGCGAGTGAAAATGAGTAAAATGAGTCATGCATACAAAACTATATATACCATGCTAAGTCATGCATACAAAAAGAAATAATACGATATTAATTGAAAACGTTCAAAGCGAACATTAAAAATGAGTAAAATGTCTTTTTTGGCATTCTGAGGACCTCGATGTAGTGACTCGAACTTTTCCATGTTTATATATATTAAATGAAATTTATATTTACATGATTAAGTGTTTCCAACATGTTAAGCAATCAAACTTGTTAAGACTTGATTAATTGAAATAGGTTTCATATAGACAATTGACCACCCAAGTTGACCGGCGATTCACGAACGTTAAAAATTTATAAAAACTACATGATGATATATATATATATGGATATATATATGGTTAACATGAGATTATGATAAGTAAGTATCTCACTAAGTATATTAACAATGAGTGATATACATAAAAATGAGTTTATTGAATTAAGAAACTCGAAACGATATATATAACGATTATCGTTATAACAACGTCTTACTAAATACATATAAATCATATTAAGATATTGATACACTATGTTTAACATGATAAAATGATAATTAAGTATATCATTAAGTGTGTTAACAATGAACTACATATGTAAAACAAGACTACTAACTTAAGAATTTCGAAACGAGGCATATATGTAACGATTATCGTTGTAACAACATTTAACTGTATATATATCATACTAAGATATATTAATATATCATAATATCATGATAATGTAATAATTTAACATCTATTTAGATATAATAAACAATGGGTTAACAACATTTAACAAGATCGTTAACCTAAAGGTTCCAAAACAACATTTACATGTAACGACTAACGATGACTTAACGACTCAGTTAAAATGTATATACATGTAGTGTTTTAATATGTATTCATACACTTTTAAAAGACTTCAAGACACTTATCAAAATACTTCCACTTAACAAAAATACTTACAATTATATCCTCGTTCAGTTTCATCAACAATTCTACTCGTATGCACCCGTATTCGTACTCGTACAATACACAGCTTTTAGATATATGTACTATTGGTATATACACTCTAATGATCAGCTCTTAGCAGCCCATGTGAGTCACCTAACATATGTGGGAACCATCATTTGTCAACTAGCATGAAATATCTCATAAAATTACAAAAATATTAGTAATCATTCATGACTTATTTACATGTAAACAAAATTACACATCCTTTATATCTAATCCATATACCAACGACCAAAAACACCTACAAACACTTTCATTCTTCAATTTTCTTCATCTAAGTGATCTCTCTCTAGTTCTATCTTCAAGTTCTAAGTGTTCTTCATAAATTCTACAAGTTCTAGTTTCATAAAATCAAGAATACTTCCAAGTTTACTAGCTCACTTCCAATCTCGTAAAGTGATCATCCAACCTTAAGAAATCCTTGTTGTTTATAGTAAGATATCATTCTAAATCAAGGTAATACTCATATACAAACTTTGATTCAATTCCTATAACTATAACTATCTTAGAGAACCAAAAAATTACATTAGTGTGTCTTACCGAGTTTGTTAGGATGCATTAGTGAGTCTGGACTTCGACCGTGTTTTTCTTCAAAAACGATTGCTTAACATTTTTTTTGTTGGAAACTATATATTATTAACATGTAAATATTTTGTGATATATTAATCTCTTAACGTGTTTGATATTGTGTGATAGATGTCTACCCCTAGTACAAATCCCATTGATTCACCTAATAATAATGAAGAGTCGAATATATTTTGGGAAGATTCACAAATTCCCGAAGAGGAACCGGAAGAGGAGGAACCGAAAGAAGAGGAACCAGAAGAGGAGGAATCGAAAGAGGAGGAACCAGAAGAAGAAGAGGTTCCGGAAGAAGAAATATTGATACCTATAGTAAATCGATTAAATAAAAGAAAATACTCAACCAACGGACTAAAGTTAATAATGGTCAATGGTGTTTCCGCCGAGGAAGCAAAATATTGGGAAGATTACCAATTTTCCGATGAATCGGATCCCGATGAGGATTCCGATGATGTTATAGAAATTACCTCGACCCAATTTAATAAAGCAAAAGAAAATAATAAGGGAAAAGGTATAAAAATAGAGAAACCCGATTCCAACCCCGATGAACTTTATATGTATCGGCAACATCCGTATTTCCTAAAATGTAACAATGACCCAGGAACCTCTAAACTACCAGTTTTTTCTAAACCATTGTGGAAAACGACGGCTCGTATTAGAGGAACACCATATATTCCTAGAAAATTAGGAAAACGAACCAAGTTCGAAGAAGAAGAAACCAGTGATACAGATTAGAGGGTTGTAATCATGTTGTGTATTATATGTATTGTAGTGTGCTTGTACTTTTATGTTCTATATAAAAATTACTTGTATTGTTTGTTAACTATCTTTTATGAATCTAACTCTCGTCTATTTTTACAGTATAAAAACACAAAATGGACGTTAAGGGTAAACAACCGAATATTTTAGAAGACCTACCAGAGGATATGATTGAGGAAATCTTGTCTAGAGTCAGTCAGAATTCATCAGCACATTTAGTTATGGCAAAATTAACTTGTCAAACATTTGAAAGACTTTCCAGAAATGCCTTAGTTTATAAAAGGCTTTCCTTTGATAGGTGGGGTATATCACATTGGGGAGACCGTAAGTTACGCCGTGTTTTCTTTAAAGCATTAAATGCGGGGAACCCAAATGCAATTTTACACTACGGGTTAAGAACCTATTTTGACTCAACATATCCCAACATAGGATTTCGTGAATTAGAAAGAGCTTCTAACATGCAACATAAAGAAGCATGTTATGCTTACAGGTTAGTGATGTTCGCTTCTTACCAAAGTGAGAAAAAGAACATCGGATTGCAACTTTTAAATAAAACCTTCCCACAAGTGACGAATTCAGTAGTTGGGGTGAGAAACAAGGTTTTTAGATTATTACGGGGCTGTTGGACATTACGAAAACCTCGTCCTTTTGACGACATTACAACATGCTGTCTTGTCAACGGTCACAACGGTTATGTTCCACAAGACCAAGGATGGGAAGTAGTCTTAGTAAAACCAGAATGCATGACTTGTTTCTGGACGTATGAATTACGTGTCTTTATTGCATTTGTTGAACGACTTGTGTATTAACTAGAATTGTCTTCGAAACTGTTTTGTATCAGAGTTTTTATGTGCTATATTTCATGCTATATGTAAAATAGCGGTATTGTAAGTTTGCAAAATATTGTATAAAAGTTTGAATGTGAAATATTATTATAATCAGTTTTTCATATAGAATTGTAGTAGTTGAATTGTATGTTAGCTACTAAGTATGAACTTAACGGGTAGGTATTACCCGAATTAAAACTTATAAAACGCTAACATGAAGAAAAAGCTTTTATAAATGAGTTCATATTATGCTACGGAATACTATTGAATACTCTTAATATTCTATATGATTAACTTAATTCTTTTGGCTATTTTTGAAGGAAATGGCACCGACTACTCGTCAGAACTTGAACATGAGTGAGGAAGACTTCCGTGCTTTCCTTGCAGCAAATATAGCCGCAGTACAGGCTGCAATGCAAAACAACAATAACTCAGGGTCTGGCAGTGGAGTTAACTCCACAGGAAATCGTGTAGGATGCTCCTACAAGGCTTTCACTGCCTGTAAACCTCTGGAATTCGATGGAACTGAAGGACCGGTCGGACTGAAATGATGGACCGAAAAGGTCGAATCTGTGTTTGCTATAAGCAAATGTGCTGAGGAAGATAAGGTAAAGCACGCCACGCATACCTTCACAGGTACTGCGTTAACATGGTGGAATACCTATCTCGAACAAGTGGGACAAGATGCTGCTTACGCACTGCCGTGGTCAGCATTTAAACACTTGATGATCGAGCAGTACTGTCCCAGAAACGAAGTCAATAAGCTCAAGACAGAGGTTAGAGAATTACGAACGAAGGGATTCGATATCACTACATACGAACGGCAATTCACCGAGTTGTGTTTATTATGCCCAAGAGTGTTCGAAGATGAAGAAGAGCAGATTGATGCATTTGTAAAGGGGTTACCAGAGAGAATTCAGGAGGATGTGAGTTCAAGCGCGCCCACTTCAATGCAAAAGGCAAGCCGAATGGCTCACAAACTTATAAACCAGATCGAGGGAAGGATTAAAGAGCAGGCGGCCGAGGAGGCCAAAATGAAATAAGTCAAGAGAAAGTGGGAAGAACCCAGTGACAAGAGTCACAATTTCAACAATCAACACCACAATCACAACCACAATTGCACCATTTTTCGCAACAATAAACGCAACAAAAACCATTCCAACAACAACAACTACAACAATCATCCCAACAATAATACCAACCGCAACAACAAAAATCCCAACAACAATCTCAATAACAACACTGGTAATCAAAATCAAAAAATTCCGTGTCTGAGGTGTGAAGGGTACCATCCAACTACTTTTTGTCCAGCAACATGTACTAAATGTAATAGAAAGGGTCATGATATAACGAAGTGTGAAATTTATGGACCTTCGGGTAAAGGAACAAGTAATGCCCACATTATTTGTTTTGGATGCGGGAAGAAGGCCCACTACAAAACTGCGTGTCCAAACCAAGGAAATAATAATGGGCAAAGCCGTGGGAGAGTTTTTAACATTAATGCGGAAGAAGCGCAGGAAGACCCGGAGCTTGTTACGGGTACGTTTCTTATCGATGAAAAATCTGCTTATGTTTTATTTTATTCGGGTGTGAATAGAAGTTATATGAGTAGAGATTTTTGTGCTAAATTAAGTGGTCCATTGACGCCTATAAATAATAAATTTTTACTCGAATTAGCAAACGGTAAATTAATTTCGGCAGATAAAATATGTCGGAATCGAGAAATTAAACTGGTTAGCGAAATGTTTAAGATCGATTTGATACCAGTAGAGTTA